>NC_056630.2:211590186-212190186 GCF_002870075.4 Lactuca sativa
TCTTCAAGTATCTTTACTACTTATCTCATAAATTCTCTCCTCCCTCACTTCTTACTATCATATCTTATCTTAATCTCTCTTCGGAGCAAGTCCTTGTGACTTATTCTCTAAGTCTGATCTCACTAACTAATCTTTGTTTGAATGCATTCCAAGTTATGAATCAAGTTATGTGTATTCTTGCTTTAACAATTGCTGTCATTTACATTACTTTACTTTCCGCATCTAACTCACTAACTTCTAACTATTAATATTATTGTTGAGCTAACAGATCCTTCGAGATTAACTATTCTGCTATATACTTTTTCTAACCATTTTGTTCAAGTGTGTCTCAAAGTTTTTCTCTCAACACTCCCTACCTTTAGAAAACACTTTCATGCACTCATTACCATGAGTGTGTGGCCGCACACTCCCTGGCAGCACACCCATGGCTGCACACTCCTCAAAGTGGTCATACACTCCCTTTTAGTGAATCACATGTGATTCCAACACTTAGTCAAAGTGTTTCGTAGTCCTGTAAGGTGTTTCATTGCATTTGGTTGCTTCCAAACACTATATTTATGTCAGTATATGCCATTATATGTCATTTAGGACTTGTTAAGTCTCGGGAATTCATTTGTGGAACTTCTCGTCCTTACACGCATACCCGTTTGAATCACCCACATCAGGTGAGTTCATACCTCGTAATGAATCTTTTAACTGTTTTAAATGCTTTTAAGGGGGGGGATACAAGTTGAACACAATGATAATTGTGTAATTATTTGTTATAAACATCTTTCAAAATGTTACTGATATCTTCTATAAGTGGTCAAAACATTTCAAAAGCTATTTTAAAGTTATGTGGCTTTATAGTTTAACAAAACTCCATTTTTAAAGTACAAGTATAACTGAGTAGTAAAATGACTCTTTTCAATAACAGTTCTAGTAGAATCCTAGTAAACTATAATAGGTATAGTTTAGAGGTTCAGTTCATACTAGGTACAATACATGATAACAGAGAGAACATACTAAAATACTATAACAGAAGAAAGTGCTAAAATACTATGACAAGAGAACATACTAAGATACTATAACAGAACGGACATACTAAGGTGCTATATCATGGAACAATTACATGATCTAACTAAACCAACGAATCACTAACTCATTGTTCTAAACAAAAGGTGATAGTTATATTGGGTATACATGATCACAAAATTTTAATGTGGATGTTCACGGCTTGCAATTGATTGTAGAGGTCGCATGTGGGTCCCAGAATCTTTTGACAGGAAGAGCGTTTAGTATGGGAACCAGCCAACACATTATACCTTAATAATCAATTTAAGGCAATTAGTACAACAGTAGTTACTATATATACAATACTACAGTACTTACATTTTACAAACGACAAACAAAATAGTCGGGTCTAGTACATTCAGTAGAAAGGGACCATAATGCTAACCTTATGATTCCTTAATGTATAAATCAAAGGATATATATATATATATATATATATATATATATATATATATATAAATAGGATTCGACAGGTGATAGGATGTGTGCTTTCCGCTACATTTCTTGTTCCTTGTTTGGTTCTAGGCTTAGAGCATATTCACCCAACCTATTATTTGTTCGATTTTAGTTATATATATGTTCCGTGCACATTAAGTCATCATAAGGGGTACCAAGTATGGGTCAAGTCATAGGACACTTATTCAATGCACAATTTTCTAGTACAAAGCATACTTTTCAAACAGAACTTTTGGTACTCAAAGCTAGAAACTCACCAGTAAAGGGTTTAATCCATTTTATTAAACCATTGTAGACTTAAAGGACTTTAGGTGATTAACTCTATAATACCTTAGTTTATACATCATGGTTATATATCATTAATAACCAACAGGTAGTTGGATGTGTGCTTCCCGCCTTATTTCTTGTTCCTTGTTTTGTTGTGGGCTTAGGGCAGATTCATCCAATCAACTACCTATTCGATATTAGATTATATATAGCCAGTATAAACTAAGTGATTATAGAAGTAATCACTGTGGTCACTATTTTATGATAAGAAATAAGGGTTTTCTTAAAGGATCTTTTCATTAAATATAAAGGAACTATTACAATTAACTCCATGAGTAACAAGTGAATACACCAGGGTTATATACAACAAGGATCTAACAAACAATGGGATGTGTGCTATCCACCTTACTTCTTGTTCCTTGTTTGGTTGTGGTCTTAGGGTAGATCTGTACAATCTATTGTTTGTTTACTCTGAGTTTTATATAACTTGTATTCATTTAGTACTCATAGAAAGGATTGTAGAATCATTTTTACGTATCTTTCATTAAAGTAGGAAATATAGGATTTTCTAGAGGAACAAGCGAACTTTTCTAAAACAAAACTTATAACTTACTACATTTCAACTACATTTTTCAATAACTTTCTACAACAAACTTACATCACTAAAATCTTATGAACACACCAGCTTTATTGTTGATAAACTTTTTCAAATAACTCGCTTTGGGAATTCAGAAGATGGAGCAGTATAACTTCAAGTCTTGTTTTGTTATTTTCTTATGTACTCTATGTTTTGTGAACACATACTTTGTAAACACTGTCTTTCTAATGAAATGGTTTTTCATTACTTACTTACTATGATACATATCTTGTGATACTAAATATGACGTCCTCCACCCCAGAACATTTCCACCGTTCCGGTTTTGGGGTGTGATAGATTGGTACCAGAGCATTGTTTATAATGAACTAAGTATATCAACCGATAAAAAATATACAACTATAAATAGAATGGGGCTTAAGTGATTTGGATGATTATATATTTTAAAAGTATAACGATAAGTTATAAAAATATACCTATTTGCTTATACATGTATACACTAGAACAAATATCACAAGAGGAACAGAACTAAAGTATTTAAAGGTTGAACACTATCGTCAAACCTGGGCAGTTATGTAATCACAGCTAGAATCAATATAGCCTGATCAACTATATTCATTCGAGATGTGACCGACATGTGTTTGGGGGTGATTTGGTGTTGCAACAGTCTTAAAACTTGCCAAATTCCTTACAAGAAATTCTAGATCAAAATATGACAGTTAGAATACTATAACACGATAACAAGTTTGAAACATATTAAGTACATTACATTAAGATACTATAGGAGTATTTTAGGCTCTATATAAATAACTTATGTGATAACTTAAAAATACCTTTACGGATAGGTCTATAATCTTGCAATGTATACTCCCAAGGTTATATATAATTGGGGTTTTATAGACTTAAAATTTGTGATCTACGCTTCATTACCTGTTCCTTGTTTGGTTGTGGTTTTGGAGTAGGGTTAGTTCTTCAAAGGTTTATTTAGTCTTGAATTACATACAACTTGTATACCTTCTACTATTATAGAAGGACCTCGTAAGGATCACCCAATAAAGTTACCTTAAATCTCATAGGTTCACTAGTCACATCCGTTCTCGCACGACAAACCCAGATAGATGTAACCACTTCATCATCTTGGACAACATAAGAGTCAAGGAGGAACAAGAGCAAGTTCACGAGAAGTTTTCCAAGAAGGATCAACCGGAATAACCAAAACATCATATGCGTCACGCTAATAAATAATAATGTTGGTTAAACTTAATGAGTTAGTGGGAAACACTACTCACCCTATGTGTAAGGATTATTTTCTTTACATGCAACTGGTAACAGTTATTCAGGCAACATATATTCATTCGAGGATAGCCATTTCTAATTCATAAAGTTCATTTAGTGCAGACTATTCAAGAATTGTTTCTAGAACCCTATGGAAGTCAGGACCCGATACACCCAAAACTAGGATAACCTTGTCTTTTTAGCTTTCAGCTTGTGCCCATTGCTCTAGACTTATTCTGTCTGATCTTTGTATTCTTTTCGCAAAGATTCCTCCTCGCCGATCAACCAGACGCACTATTCCGATAACTCTAACACCTCCCCCACAAATCGATGCGGTGACTCTAAATAGTGCAGTAGTTGCGGCTGTGGCAACAACTATGGCTCAGTATCATCTTACCAGTCCCAGCGAAGGTGGAACACCTATCCATGCTACTCAAAGTAAGGTCCCTGTGCGCTCGAGAGAGTGTTCCTACAAGGACTTCATACACTGCAAACACCTTTCCTTTGATGGAAACGGTGGAGTCATCGCTCTGATGCGATGGTTCGAGAAAACTGTCACACCCCCAAACCGGAACGGCGGAAACGTTCGGGGGCGGATGACTTCATGTGGTAGCATAACAACTGAATACATAGTAAATAAAGCAATACAACCATCATATATATAATTGAAAGTTTACATTGTTAAAAGTACATGTTCAAAACCAATTACAATATGATGCCAAAATATGAATTTAAACTGACGACGCAGCGTCCCTTCTTCAAAAGCTGTTTTGATACCTGTAATTACTGAATCCCTGGGACATACAAGTAGTTTTGAAAGAGTAGATCAACATTTACTCTGGTGAGTTTCATAAGTATTAAATGACAATGTTTGTATGAAAATGAAATGTTTTGTTTTTGTTTGTTTATTTCTAGAAAATCCCATATTTTCTACTAACATAAATGTAGCCTTCTAACAAGACAAATGTTTGTTTCAAGAAAATGTATGTACGTGTAAAATAACCAATATGTTTGAAAACCTCGTAAATCAATGTATTTTTAATACCTCATGTGAGCTTTATAACCATACTATTGACTCGGAATGCCTATACACAACGTTCTTCAGGCGTTGGAATGTTATGACGTTTGTCACCCCAAATGGTGGACTATAGCTAACAGTCAAGGCGCGGGTTGTCAAGCCCGTATAGATCTATACACAAACACCATGCTCCCCCCTCTAAGGGATTCTGGTATATAGTACAGGACTTGAAATGTGTACTCGAACGTACGTGAAGTTAATGTCTCACATATCTTAGTATAAAAAACAGATTTACGTGTTAAAATGTTCGTTTGTTCTTGTATATGAAAGTGACTTCTTGAAAATTTTGTTTCTAGTATGTAAAAGTTAGCAATATTCTCGTAAAACTATACCTATTATAGCTTTCTAAAAGTGTGTCTCATTTGTTTAGAAATCCCTAGAAAATGAATCACTTGATATGAAAGTATAGATTTTTATAGTGTCTAAGATAGACATGTATACATATAATCTAAGCAACAACGTTTAGTTTATACATGCATGACAACAATTTATATTTCAAAAGATAGAATGCTATTGTAATATATTTTATATACGAGAGTTCCCTATAAAGTTTATAAATCACATATGATTCTATTTAATAAAAGTGTATAATATAACTTTATATATAACACCCGATAATAATCGTGTGTTTTACTTGTATTCCCCCCCTTGAAAGCATATAAAAGCATTTAGAATATTTAAAAGGGTTAATTAAGGGGTATGAACTCACTTGAAAGATCGAAGAAAGGCGAGATGAAAACCGGGCAGAATTTCTTCTCGGGAAAACGGATTTTCTCGGGATTCTCGAAAATCTCGGGAGCACAAACGACCTTCGGGACTTGAGCAAAATGACTGGGGCTTCGGGTTAGCACGGGCACAGAAAACGAGGCAACAACGCAAGAGAAATGAGAGAGAAAGGCAATTTTTTTAGGAACCCTCGCATCCCTTTTATAGGGGCTATGAACCGCCTCGGTACGCTGGGCATACGCGTGCGTCACGCATGACCGGATCCTCGACTACCTCAGACTCGGATGGGACGAGCTACTAGCTTCGCATAGGGCGAGAAGTGGACGATCCGAAGCCTAGCGCTTGAGTACGCGGGGCGTACGCTTGTACGCTAGGCGTAACTCGGATAGGCTTGCTGACTCCCCTTCGGATAATACCAAGGATTAATAATTAAATTTATATTTTATTTAATTAATAAACTTCTAAAATTCATATCTTCTTCATACAAACTCCATTTTCGATGTTCTTTATATCCACGCGTAGGTGAGACTATGCTCTACAACTTTCTTTTGGATTCCGTCGGCAAATTTTGAAATTATTTTTATTATTTATTTTTAAAATGTCGCGTTTAAGAGAATTTCGTTAGAAATTCATAACTTCTTTATCTGACGTCAGTTTTTGCCTGACTTTTTACCGTTGAAATACCATTGTCGAGACCTTCGATTCTCGTTTAGGTCATTCCGGCCAAAAGTCGCTCGATCTCCGATTCGAGTTTTTAGCTGTCTGCTGCTAAGTCGAACTTGGAAAAATCATAACTTCAATATACGAAGTCGGATTTGGGCGTTCTTTTTACATACGATCACGGTTTAATGACATCAAACATAGTAGGTAATTAAAATAGAAACTTTTTGGACATTTTATTTTCAAAGTTAATTTCATTAACTCAAAAGTGGTTACAATACTTGACTTTTTAGGTCATTACAAAGAGTTGAAATATCGGGTTGTCACATCATCCCCCCGTTAGAGGGAATTTCGTCCCGAAATTTAAAGTAGTAAAGATACTAGTGGATCAGAGAAAAGATGAGGGTACTTTTGTTTCATCTGATCTTCGTGTTCCCATGTGAATTTAGGTCCCCGCTTGGCGTTCCAGCGAACCTTCACGATGGGTATGCGACTTTGTTTCGTTTGTTTGACCTCTCGGTCCATAATTTCTACCGGTTCTTCCACAAATTTGAGGCTCTCGTTGATCTCGATCTCGTCGAGAGGAATAACAAGAGTCTCATCGGACAGACACTTCTTCAAGTTCGAGACATGGAAGGTTGGATGTATGTTACTAAGTTCACACGGTAGATTAAGCTTGTAAGCCACAGGGCCGATTCTAGCAAGAATCTCGAAAGGCCCTATGTATCTTGGATTTAGTTTCCCACGCTTTCCAAAGCGTATTAAACCCTTCCATGGTGAGACCTTCAATAAAACGTGGTCTCCTACCTGGAATTCCAAAGGTTTCCTCCTTTGGTCAGCGTAGCTTTTCTGTCGGTCTCTAGAGGCTTTCAACCGTTCACGAATTTGAACGATCTTCTCTGTCGTTTCCCGTATGATTTCCGGACCGGTGAGAGTGCTTTCAGGAACTCGTCCTCTAGCTAACTGGGTGTCGCTAACTTCAGTCCAGCACAGAGGGGATCTGCAATTTCGACCATAAAGGGCTTCAAACGGAGCAGCCTTTATGCTTGTATGATAACTATTGTTGTATGAAAACTCGACAAGAGGTAAATGGATGTCCCATGCATTTCCAAAGTCAATCAATCAGGCTCTCAGCATATCTTCCAAAGTTTGTATTGTTCTCTCACTTTGCCTGTCTGTTTGTGGGTGGTAGGTTGTACTCATGTCTAGCCTAGTCCCTAGGGAACTTTGTAGTGACTGCCAGAATCTTGAAGTGAATCTACTATCTCTATCGGAGATAATGGATATCGGAACACCATGCAGTCGCACTATTTCCCTTATGTAAGTTCTAGTAAGCTTTTCCATCTTGTCAGTCTCCTTGATTGGTAGGAAATGCACGGATTTAGTCAATCTGTCGACGATGACCCATATGGTATCGAGTCCACCCGTCGCCTTGGGCAACTTGGTTATGAAGTCCATAGTAACCCGCTCCCATTTCCATTCTAGTATCTCCGGTTGTTGTAGTAATCCTGACGGTTTCTGATACTCGACCTTAACCTTAGCGCAAGTAAGTCATTTACTTACGAAGGTAGCAATTTCTGCTTTCATGTTAGGACACCAGTATAGTTTCTTAAGATCCAGATACATTTTATCTGAACCTGGGTGAACGGAATCTCTTGTGTTGTGTGCTTCGGTCATGACTACGTCTCTGAAACCATCGTGTTTCAGTGTCCAGATTCGATCCATGAGATAATACGCTCCGCCACCCTTGATTTCTAGATTCTTTTCCATTCCTCTCAGGGATTCACCCGCCACATTTTTAGGTTGTAATGCTTCCTGTTGAGCCTCCTTAATTTGTGTGGATAAGTGGGAATGGATAGTCATAAACAGAGATTTGACTCTCCTCCCAGTGTATTCTTTTCGGCTGAGAGCGTCAACTACCACGTTGGCCTTGCCAGGATGATAACGAATTTCACATTCGTAGTCATTGAGTAACTCGACCCATCGTCTTTGTCGCATGTTGAGTTCCTTCTAATCAAAAATGTGATGAAGGCTCTTGTGATCGGTGAAAATAGTACTCTTTGTTCCGTATAAGTAGTGTCTCCAGATCTTCAGAGAAAATACCACTGCTCCTAACTCAAGATCGTGTGTCGTATAGTTCACTTCGTGTGTCTTAAGCTGTCGGGAGGCATAAGCAATAACCTTCCCTCTCTGCATAAGAACACAACCAAGTCCTTGGTTTAATGCATCACAATACACTACGAAATCTTCTATTCCTTCGGGAAGAGATAGTATCGGTGCGGTGCACAAGGCCCGTTTCAGTGTTTGGAACGCCTTCTCTTGTTTCGCTTCCCATTCAAAGGACACGCCTTTCTGGGTTAATGTAGTAAGAGGTTTCGCAATGCTAGAGAAGTTCTTTATGAATCTGCGATAGTAGCCAGCGAGACCTAGAAATTGACGAATCTCTGTAGGTGTGTTTGGTGTTGACCAGTTCTCAATGGCCTTAATTTTGGAGGGGTCCATGTGTATCCCCTTCTCGCTAACAACGTGGCCCAAAAATTCGACTCTTCGAATCCAAAATTCGCATTTAGAGAACTTCGCATAGTGCTTCTCCGATCGCAATGATTCTAAGACTTTTCGTAAGTGCTGACTATGCTCTTCCTTACTTCAGGAGTAGATAAGTATATCATCGATGAAGACGATGAAGAACTGATCTAAGTAAGGATGGCACACCCTATTCATTAGGTCCATAAATACTGCTGGTGCGTTGGTTAATCCGAACGGCATCACTACAAATTCGTAGTGTCCATAACGAGTTCGGAAAGCTGTCTTGGGAATATCCCCTTCTAGCACTCATAATTGGTGATATCTGGATCGTAGATCTATCTTCGAGAAGTAGTTTGCTCCTTGAAGTTGATCAAATAGGTCGTCAATACGGGGTAGAGGATAGTGATTTTTGACAGTAAGTTTGTTCAGTTCTCTGTAGTCGATGCACATGCGGAACGATCCGTCTTTCTTCTTTACAAACAGGACAGGTGCTCCCCAAGGTGAGAAACTTGGTCTAATGAATCCTTTTTGAAGGAGTTCGTTAAGCTGACTGGAAAGTTCTTGCATCTCTGCTGGTGCTAGGCGATAAGGTGACTTCGCTACTGGGGTAGCCCCTGGAACTAAGTCGATTCTAACCTCGACTTGGCGTTGTGGTGGTAATCCCGGTAGTTCTTCTGGAAAAATATCGGGAAAGTTGCGTACTTCAGGAATGATCTTGATGTCTCTCAATTCCTGACTCATATCAACGATGTGTGCAAGAAATGCATGATAATTCTTTCGCAAACACTTTCGAGCTTGGATGCATGAAATGATGCGAAGGTTTGTACTTGATTTGTCGCCGTAAATCACTAATGTTTCGTCGTTAGGAAGGCTAAGACGAACTGCTTTTTCAAAGCACAGGATGTTGGTGCGAGAAAGACATAACCAATCCATGCCGACTATGACGCCGAAACTTTTAATTTGGACCAGCATGAGGTTGATTGGGAAAGAATGACCGTCTAAAGTTAACATACAGTCCATGTATATGCAGTTAGTGTTTTCCGTTTTTCCATTGGCCATCTCTACAGTGAATGGTTTTTCTAACTTGCTAGGTTTATGTTTAAGTAAGTGAATAAAGTTTTGACTCACGAAGCTTCTCTCCGCTCCACTATCGAATAATATGCATGCATATGAATTATCGAGAAGGAACGTACCAGCAACTATAGTCGAATCAGCTACGGCTTCATCGTGGCCTATAGCCAAAACTCGTCCCACCCCGCCGATATTTGCTTCCTTTGGACAGTTTCTCTTGTAGTGGCCCACATCGCCACAACCGTAGCAAGTTTGGCCTACACCCGCGTTAGGAACTTGAGTGATCGGCTTAGCGGGATCCTTGCAGAAACGGACAGTGTGTCCCTTTCTGTTGCAGTTGGAGCACTGCATTTCCCAACAAGGTCCATGATGGTGGTAAGTGCATTTGGTGCACTTTGGAAGGTTACCCCCATAAGTCTTTGTTGGGTAGGGATTTGTAGGAACGGTAGTAGGTACGGTAGCAGCATTCACTGAAACCAGTTGTTGTTTCTTCGTGGATTCTTGGGAAGGCCCACCCTTCCCTTTATTCCATACTCTCTTCATATTATTGTTGTTGTTGTTGTTGTTTCCATTTTGTGGTTCTGCTGTAGCAACCGTTGAGTTCTGATGACCTCCGAAATCAACAAGAGATTGTGCCAGTTCCTTGGCACTTTCAAAAGTGTCAGGTTTTGAAGCTAACATGCTTGATCGAATTTGGGGCGACAGTCCCCAAATGTATCTCTCTATTTTCTTGCTCTCAGGAGCAATCATATCTAGACAGAGGATTGCCAAATCGCAGAATCTGTTGGTATAAGTTGCGATATCGGTAGCAATCATTCCAAGAGTCCAGAGTTCATGCTCGTGTTTTTGAATCTCTCCTCGTGGATAGTATTTTCTCATCAGCATGATTTTTAAGCTCTCCCACCTTATGGAGTTTGCCACTATCAGGGTAAGTACCTAAACGTGGCCAATCCACCAAGTTAAAGCTCTATCAATAAGCGTGAAAGTTGCAAACTTGACTTTGTTGTGCTCGGGACAGGAGCAGGTTTCAAAGACTGATTCTGTCCTTTTGATCCACTGCCTCAGAGCCATCACACCACCAGTTCCATAAAACATCTGGGGTTTGGCATTAGTAAAGTCCTTATAGGTGCATTCTCGGGGTTTGCCATGATTCTCGCCATGGTTGGATAGGTGTGTGCCAGTACCCGAGCCAGTAGTACTCGAGTTATTGATCTGTGACATGGCAGCTGCTACAGCTGCGGTGACTACTGCTTGGAACATGACAGCATCAAATTGAGGAGGTGGAAGTGGCGGTGGTATAGGTGCTTCCCCACCGTTTTTTCGCCTTGGGTTCCTACGCGGAGGCATCCTTCAACTATAGGTTCAAAAGATAAAGATAAGAATTCCATAGCATAGAAACTGTATGTGTCTCATGAACTAAATTGCTATAGCCCAACGACAGATGATAATACGAGTCCAAAAATAGGAGAATGAAAGTTATTTGCAAGAATGAAAATATGAAACAAGCATTTGGTTTTTCCATGACTTTTTAAGGATTGAATGAAATACTCCACGTAGTAATAATAGTGCCACTTATATTTATATAATAGTTGGTACAATGATCACGAAAATTTGACCCCTATAAGGGTCTCCGGTTACAAAGTTTAAGAAAAATTAAAAACTTTTAGCCGAGGTCCTAACTTATAACAAAATTTGAGATTTTGGCAAGCACTACTTGCGATGTAGGTTGCGCTTGGAGCTTGACTCCGCATCCGATTGCTTCGATTCCATTACACGGCTATCAAAAGCAGCTTGTTGTTCCCTCAATTCGGCTAGGGCTGCAATCATTTGCGCTTGGAATGCGTCGGTTTGGAGTTGGGCATTGTCCTGAATTCTGTCCAGCCTACGGATGTCAGAAGTGTGAACCTACGCTTCTACGTTGACATCCCGAATCCAGCTAGCTTGAACTCTGGATTGGTAGGACTGATTGGCTAGTTTGCCAACCATTACTGGGAGTGCCCGATCAGCCGAACCTCCGCCTCGGACATCGTAGAAGTCTCGGCACATGCCGTAGGGAGGGCGTAGGTTTTGTTGTTGGCTCCAATGGTGGGGGTGACTTCCCCAGACGGGAGTCGGTCCTTGAAAGTTCCTTACAAAGACGGGAGGTTGTGCGGGAGGTGGATTGATCACTTCCGGCTCTGAGTCGGTACCGGAGTCATCATCCAATTCTATGGGTTCTTTGTCCTCCTCGGGATCATCTTCGATCCATCCCCCGTTGCCTTGGTTGGGATAGTAGGGGTCGCCGGGGTGGTGAAATCCAGCCATTTGACTGTACGAGAATAGGGTTATAAGAATCGAATAATGTTTGGAACATGTAAGACTAAACAGGTATGTTAAGCTATCCTTAGTAATAAATACTCCTATAGTATTTAAATTCGTGTGTTTGATTCCCGTGATGTTTTGTTAAGTTTTGACTTGTTGCCTACTACGAGAAATCCTCAATATATATTGGTCCGATCTCGGACAAATATAGTTGATCATGGTATATTTGTCCCAAATCCGATTACATATATCGAGTCTTAATCGTAGTGTCCAACTTGTCTAAATACTTCTTGTATAGTTATAATCATGAAAACATGTTTTTTGTATGCATGTATTTGTACTTGAATGAACTAACATTAAAAGTTAAATGAAGCGCGGCTGAGGCGTAAAACAACAAAAATGTTTTATCAGAGAGTATTAGTCCCTTAAGCATTTATAGTTTGTATATCTTATGTGGTTCGATATACTTAGTTCACTATAAACATTGCTCTGATACCAATCTGTCACACCCCCAAACCGGAACGGCGTAAACGTTCGGGGGCGGATGACTTCATGTGGTAGCATAACAAATGAATACATAGTAAAGAAAGCAATAAAACCATCATAGATATAATTGAAAGTTTACATTGTTAAAAGTACATGTTCAAAACCAATTAAAATATGATGCCAAAATATGAATTTAAACTGACGACGCAGCGTCCCTTCTTCAAAAGCTGTTTTGATACCTGTAATTACTGAATCCCTGGGACATACAAGTAGTTTTGAAAGAGTAGATCAGCATTTAAGCTGGTGAGTTTCATAAGTATTAAATGACAATGTTTGTATGAAAATGAAATGTTTTGTTTTTGTTTGTTTGTTTCTAGAAAATCCCATATTTTCTACTAACATAAATGTAGCCTTCTAACAAGACAAATGTTTGTTTCTAGAAAATATATGCACATGTAAAATAACCAATATGTTTGAAAACCTCGTAAATCAATGTATTTTTAATACCTCATGTGAGCTTTATAACCATACTATTAACTCGAAATGCCTATACACAACGTTCTTCAGGCGTTGGAATGTTATGACGTTTGTCACCCCAAATGGTGAACTGTAGCTAACAGTCAAAGCGCGGGTTGTCAAGCCCGTATAGATCTATACACAAACACCATGCTCCCCCCTCCAAGGGATTCTGGTATATAATACAGGACTTGAAATGTGTACTCGAACGTACGTGAAGTTAATGTCTCACATATCTTAGTATAAAAACAGATTTACGTGTTAAAATGTTCGTTTGTTCTTGTATATGAAAGTGACTTCTTGAAAATTTTGTTTCTAGTATGTAAAAGTTAGCAATATTCTCATAAAACTATACCTATTATAGCTTTCTCAAAGTGTGTCTCATTTGTTTAGATATCCCTAGAAAATGAATCACTTGATATGAAAGTATAGATTTTTATAGTGTCTAAGATAGACATGTATACATATAATCTAAGCAAAATGTTTAGTTTATACATGCATGACAACAATTTATATTTCAAAAGATAGAATGCTATTGTAATATATTTTATATACGAGAGTTCCCTATAATGTTTATAAATCACATATGATTCTATTTAATAAAAGTGTATAATAAAAATTTATATATAACACCCGATAATAATCGTGTGTTTTACTTGTATTCCCCCCCTTGAAAGCATATAAAAGCATTTAGAATATTTAAAAGGGTTAATTAAGGGGTATGAACTCACTTGAAAGATCGAAGAAAGGCGAGATGAAAACTGGGCAGAATTTCTTCTCAGGAAAACAGATTTTCTCGGGATTCTCGGAAATCTCAGGAGCACAAACGACCTTCGAGACTTGAGCAAAATGATCGGGGCTTCGGGTTAGCACGGGCACGGAAAACGAGGCAACAACGCAAGAGAAATGAGAGAGAAAGGCAATTTTCTTCGGAACCCTCGCATCCCTTATATAGGGGCTGTGAACCGCCTCGGTACGCTGGGCGTACGCGTGCGTCACGCATGACCGGATCCTCGACCGCCTCGGACTCGGATGGGACGGGCTACTAGCTTCGCATAAGGTGAGACGTGGATGATCCGAAGCCTAGCCCTTGAGTACGCGGGGCGTACTCCTGTACGCTGGGCGTAACTCGGATAGGCTTGCTGACTCCCCTTCGAATAATACCAAGGATTAATAATTAAATTTATATTTTATTTAATTAATAAACTTCTAAAATTCATATCTTCTTCATACGAACTCCGTTTTCGATGTTCTTTATATCCACGCGTAGGTGAGACTATGCTCTACAACTTTCTTTTGGATTCCGTCGGCAAATTTTGAAATTATTTTTATTATTTATTTTTAAAATGTCGCGTTTAAGAGAATTTCGTTAGAAATTCATAACTTCTTTATCTGACGTCAGTTTCTGCCAGACTTTTTACCGCTGAAATACCATTGTCGAGACCTTCGATTCTCGTTTAGGTCATTCCGGCCAAAAGTCGCTCGATCTCCGATTCGAGTTTTTAGTTGTCTGCTGCTAAGCTGAACTTGGAAAAATCATAACTTCAATATACGAAGTCGGATTTGGGCGTTCTTTTTACATACGATCACGGTTTAATGACATCAAACATAGTAGGTAATTAAAATAGAAACTTTTTGGACATTTTATTTTCAAAGTTAATTTCATTAACTCAAAAGTGGTTACAATACTTGACTTTTTAGGTCATTACAAAGAGTTGAAATATCGGGTTGTCACAAAAACAAATTCGGTCTTCGTAATCTGTTCGTGCCTAGAAGGGAGAAAAGTGAAGTTTGTTGCCTACACCTTCTCCAACAGAGCTCTGACATGGTGGAACAGCCATGTTAAGTCACTGACCCTATCATTGGCCAACTCAATAGGTTGGGAACACCTAAAAGAGTTAATGCTAGAAGAGTACTGCCCAAGAGGCGAAGTACAAAAACTGGAACAAGAACTGTGGGATCTCACTATGGTTGGCTCAGACATAGTGACCTACATGGACCGGTTCAGCGAGCTAGCAGCTCTATGCCCCGGGATGGTTACCCCGGAGAGCAAGAAGATAGAAAGATACATTTGGGGTCTGACTGCTCCGAGCCAAGGGAATGTGTTATCTTCTAACCCAGCCACGTTCGATAGTGCTAAACGCCTGGCTCGGAGACTCATCGACCATGGAGTCTGCCAAAGTGTAAAAGTCCCTATTCCCGAGCCACCGTGGGAAGAGGACTATAATCAGATGTCGGGGAACAAGAGGAAAAAGAAGCGAACAACACAGGATACCCTGCAAGAGCAACAAACGAGTACTATGTACGTTGCTACAACGCCTGCTACCCCAGAACCTGCCAGTCGATATGCTGGAAACCTCCCGAAGTGTGGAAGGTGCAACTATCACCACACCAGAGACTGCCAGGAAATGCATTGTCTGAACTGCAACAGAAAGGGACACATAGTCCGTTGCTGCAGGGCATCGGATCAACCGATCTCCCAAATCCCCGGAGTTGAAGAAAACCAAGCCTGCTATGGCTGTGGTGAGACGGGACACTATCATAGAGACTGCCCGATAACAATGAACTTAGGCGCGGACGGACGAATCCTGATGATCACCAGAGGAGAATCAACCCTAGAGTCATCAACGAGCAGCGGTACGTCATCGATCTAGTATTTACTTTAAAAATTAATTTATATTTATATAAGATTAAAAATAAGAGGAATACACTTAAAATAATTATATTAACTCACATGTTGAATTAGATCACGATATTCATGAGAACTAAAAGATCCGTTTAGAGAAGCTTTGATGACTTAGCATATACATCAGGGTTGTGCATAACTAAGATGTTGCAGACTTAGAGTGAGTGATTCCGCCTTAATTCCTGTTCCTTGTCTGGTTGTGGATTTGAGGCAGAGTTCCTCAGTCGACGGTTTTATTCATCTTAAGTATTCATGACTTGTATATGAGAGGCGATCGTAGTGGTACCAAGGAGGATCATGATATTAAGTATCATCACCAGTTATCAAAGCACTTTTATTTGTATGTATGCGCACATAGTAGTACGATACATAGGAGTGTGAACATCAAAGGGAAAACAGAAAACACTGGAACATTTACAAAGAGTACATTTTCGAACACACTTAGAGTACCTTGTCGAACACACTAAGGATACATCGTCGTATAACAGACATTTCTTTCAAACTGGCCAAAAAAAAATTGTTCAGTAAAGAGTCTGTTACTATCATTCGTCATGAATTGGCGTGGTCCTCACCATATTAAGTTCATATGTTTCTATCGCCTCGATCGTCAAGATCTCAAAGCCTTCGTCATTTGTATTGACAGTTCGACCTAAACGTCAGTTTCATCTTTCGTATTCTAAACCCGAAGTACTCGTGCGAAGGGTACCTTGTCCTCTGAAGCCTTATCGTCAGATGTCCGCAGACCGGCACGAAATATCACTCGTCCAGCAGACCAAGTTCGAGTACAGAGGCTATGGACGAATACAACCCACCTATCACTATTCAATGTATACGCGAGAGTGGTACATGATTATGCTTACGCATATCTAGTATGTGTGTTTCCGCTCTATCTCCTGTTCCTTGTTTGGTTGTGGACCTAGAGCAGAGTCGCACATCCGACCGTCTTACTAATCCTAATGATATACGACTGGTACACACGAAGTAATGATAGATGGACCAAGTATGAATCCTATCATGAACACCAGGACAAAATTGCCGGGTCTACGAGTGGGTATTTTGCGAATCAACGGAGCGCAAACCTAGTAGTACTATAAGAAAGCTAATTTCAGGACGAAATTCCATCTAACGGGGGGATGATGTGACTGATGGGTTTTTAGCCATATGAACATTCCTATGTGCACATGCAACCCTAATGCTTGGATCTAGGTTTCTCTAATTGAACATACATTGAATCCAAGACTTCTAAAGGCTAATAGAGTATAATAACAATATGAAATCAAAGATTAGAAGTTTACCTTGAATTACTTGCTTGATCTTCTTGTCCTTCAAGCTTTAGAGTCACAATTGTCACTCCTCTAATGACTTACAAACACCAACTAGCAAGAAGATTATTTAGGAGAGAGGAGAGGGGATCTAATCGGCCAGGGTTTCTTCTCAAATCACAAGTGCCGATTTCCTTAACCCTTGGGGTCTATTTATACTTGTAAGGCTCCTAGGGTTTCTCCCTTAAACCCTAATTGGATAACTTAGGCCCTAAGCAATCCTAATCCCTTCATGATAAGCATATGGACGATTTTAAGGCCTATCCAAA
Organism: Lactuca sativa; assembly: GCF_002870075.4. Taxonomy (NCBI): domain Eukaryota; kingdom Viridiplantae; phylum Streptophyta; class Magnoliopsida; order Asterales; family Asteraceae; genus Lactuca; species Lactuca sativa. The sequence goes on from NC_056630.2 coordinate 211,607,474, forward strand.
GTCCTTAAAACCGGCCACCCTTTATCCATAAGGGATTTATAGCCCAAACTATAACTATCACACATTTGACAGTTTATACCCCTTTATTCAATTAATCTCCTTAAGTCACCAAATTAATTCTTAATTAATTTATGACTTATATTAATCAAATAATAATATTATTATTGCTTATATTATTCTCATAATATATTAATAATATTCCTTCTCTTGTTATAAATCATCCTGCCAAGTTGCTATCGTGAAGGCAACCCAAAAGGACCATGCACAACCGGGTCAAATACTTGCCTAATATAGTTGCAGCCTTAGACACTATTCCAACAGTCTCCCACTTGGATAGGTCTAGTAACTATTTACAAGTATATTCCGATTAGCAATCGTAGCTCTCAAAGACGCTATCAAACTCTGATCTAATCAATCTTGTCCTTCAGATAAGGGATCGTACAGTCCTCTGTTTAGATATCATGCTGACATTTATATGGAACTAATTTGTCTAGCATTTGGTTTCTTGATCTCTGATTTATTTGACATAGAACTTAATCGAACACATCAATTCAGTTCTGACCGGGCCCGACACATAAGTCAAATCAAATCATCGAGCGGCCGAGATATCGCTTTTACCCTCTTGGGATAAAAGTAACAGATAAACTTCGACTTATATGCATTTACTTATTCATTAATCAATTATACACAACAATGCGTTTTATAGCATCAAGTTACTGATGCGGTTTCACATTATCAATGTACAACCAATTAACAAATAACAAACCATATATCTAGGTTTTAAGACCATATGATATTATCGTCTTGCGATCACCCTTTCTATCACATTCCATAAGGTGATTCCAGCAAGCGCGGGTTTGTTCCAATGCTCAAAACTAGTTCATAAGCACTCATGAACGTTGCAGCAAACTTTTGCTATGTCTAATACCATTTAGACAATCTACACACCAATTCATGACAATCTTCATTGATACCTACTTCCAACATATGAACGATTGTGGACAATTTGAACAATTCGATTATTCTTAATAAACTCAATTATTCTGGAAGTCAAAACATGCAAAATGAAACAATAGTTAAACAATTAACATAAGACAGTAACATTACTTATAAATAATACTCTTTTATTTAATCATCAAATGTTAATTACATTTATCTATTACACGTTTCTACTACTATCTAATCTATACTAATATCATCCTTCAACCCAATACTCCTAGCATGCTGCAAGTGCTTAACCCTACTCAGTCCCTTCGTAAGCGGATCTGTTGGATTATCTTCTGATGATATCTTCTTCACTACGAGTTGTCCTTCTTCTACACGATGTCTAATTAAGTGGTATTTTCTGTCAATATGTCGAGATCTACCATGATCCCTCGGTTCCTTGGTCAAGGTAATCGCTCCCTCATTATCACGGAAAATCTCCATGGGCTCCTTTATGGCAGGTACAACTCCAAGATCACCGATGAAGTTCTTTAACCATATTGCCTCCTTCGACGCTTCGCAAGCTGCAATGTACTCTGATTCGCATGTTGAATCAGCTACGGTTTCCTGCTTGGAACTTTTCCAAGTTACTGCTCCTCCATTCAGGGTAAAGACCCAGCCCGACTGCGAACAGTAGTTGTCCCTGTCGTTCTGAAAGCTGGCGTCACTATACCCTCGCACCTTCAAGTCATCACTTCCTCCGAGGACTAAGAGCCATTCCTTCATCCTCCGAAGTTACTTAAGGATATTCTTGACCGCAATCCAATGGGCTCTGCCAGGGTTCCCTTGATATCTGCTAACCATGCTCAAAGCAAAGGCTACATCAGGGTGAGTACAAGTCATAGCATACATGATTGAGCCAATTGCAAAAGTGTATGGTACTAGGCTCATTTCTCCTATTTCAGCTTCGGTACTCGGACTTTGAGTCTTACTCAACATGGCATTACTTTGTATCGGTAATTCTCCTTTCTTCAAGTTTTCCATACTAAAACGTTTTAGTACCTTATCTAAGTAAGTGTTCTGACTAAGTCCTATTAGTCTCTTACTTCGCTCTCTCACTATCCTTATTCGCAAAATATATGAAGCCTCTCCGAGGTCCTTCATAGCGAAGCACTTCCCGAGCCAGGGCTTAACTTCCTGCAGAGTTGGGACGTTGTTTCCTATGAGTAGTATGTCATCGACATACAGAACGAGGAAGCTTACTATACTCCCACTAGCTTTTACATATACACATGATTCATCTTCACTTCGTACAAATCCAAACTCTTTGACTTTCTCATCGAAGCAAAGATTCCATCTTCGAGATGCTTGCTTAAGTCCATAAATGGACTTCTCAAGCTTACACACTCTATTCGGATGCTTCGTATCGACAAAACCCTCTGGCTGAGCCATGTAAACATCCTCAGCCAACTTTCCATTAAGGAAAGCGGTTTTGACATCCATTTGCCAAATCTCATAATCATGAAATACGGCAATAGCTAGCATCACTCTAATAGATTTTATCTTCGTGACTGGTGAGAACGTCTCATCATAGTCAACTCCGGGAGTTTGAGTAAAGCCCTTAACAACCAATCGCGCTTTATATGTGTGTACGTTTCCATCCACGTCGGTCTTCTTCTTGAAGATCCATTTGCACCCAACGGTCTTACGTCCGGGCACATTATCAACCAAATTCCAAACTTGGTTGTCATACATGGACTGGATCTCGCTGTCCATTGCCTCTTTCCATTTCGCAGATTCCGGGCCTGCCATGGCTTCCTTATAGCTATTAGGTTCATCTAGATTTACTAGTGTACCATCACTAATATACGTGTCCCTTTCGGTAGTAATATGAAAACCATAAAACTGGGGTTGAACTCTAACTCTTTCGGAACCTCTAAGAGGTAAGGACTCGTCAATCGGTTCAACCGGAGTTTCCTCCTCAGGTTGAGTGCCAGCGGTAGAGGTTCCTTCATCTACTGACTCTTGAATCTCTGCAAGATCGATTTGCCTCCCACTGTCTCCTTGGCTTATGAGTTCTTGCTCTCGGAAAACTCCTCTCCTCGCAACAAACACAACATTGTCCTTCGGTCTATAGAAGAGATATCCAAAGGATTTCTACGGGTAGCCGATGAAAATACATCGCTCACTACGAGGTTTGAGCTTGTCCTGAGTATCTCGTCTTACGAAAGCCTCGCAACCCCAAACCTTGATATGTGCCAACGAGGGAGCTTTCCCTGTCCACATCTCGTGAGGTGTTTTGGCAACCTTCTTAGTAGGGACTCGGTTAAGGATATGGGGGGCAGTCTCTAAGGCATACCCCCAAAAAGAGATAGGTAGTGAAGCACGACTCATCATAGACCGAACCATGTCTAACAAGGTTCGATTACGCCTTTCTGCCACACCATTCAACTGTGGTGTCCTAGGTGGCGTCAATTGTGAAACTATTCCACACTCCTTGAGATAGTCGTGGAATTCAAGACATAGGTACTCTCCTCCTCGATCGGATCGAAGCATCTTGATTTTCCTGCCCAATTGATTCTCCACTTCATTCTTGAACTCTTTGAACTTTTCAAATGTTTCTGACTTTTGCTTGATTAAGTAGATATACACATATCTACTATAGTCATCGGTAAAAGTCACATAGAAGCGGTTCCCATCCTTCGTGGTTGATCTAAACGGTCCACATACATCGGTATGTAGTAGGTCCAATAGACCCTCACCCCTTTCACACGTACTTGTGAAGGGTGACTTAGTCATCTTTCCAAGCAAACAAGACTTGCATGTGTCAACTTCCTTAAGGTCGAATGACTCCAACACTCCATCTTTTTAGAGTTGGGCTATGCGCTTCTTGTTCACATGTCCAAGATGACAATGCCACAAGGATGCTCTATCCATACCATTGGAAGAATCCATGCATAAAACATCATTTCCTAAGTTATCTACAATCATAACAGTTTCATAAATTCCATTACACGGCATTGCTTCAAAGTATAAGACACCATTTAGATAAGCAAGAATAGAACCATTCTCATTATTGAAAGAAAAACTAAAACCTTGTCTAAACAAACCATGAAATGAAATGATGTTTCTTGCCCTTTCTGGCGAATAGCAACAATTGTTCAAATCTAAACACAAACCATTCCTAAGCACTAAAGAATACACTCCAATCTTGGTCACAGGCGACGATCTTCTGTTCCCCATGATTAGATTTATTCTTCCATGCTCCACATCCCTATTTCTTCTTAGTCCCTGCAATTCAGAACAAATACGGTAACCACAACCGGTATCAAGGACCCAAGAAATAGCATGAGATGAATCGTTAGATTTAATTTTATAAATACCTGCGAAAGATGGCTTGATCTTTCTTTCCCTTATGGCTTGCAGGTAGTCTGGGCAGCTTCTCTTCAAATGCCCTATTTTATGGCAATGATGGCACTCTGCCTCCTTAGGGTTAGGACAGGGTTTAGCAGGATCAACTTTGGTCCCACTAGAAGAGGAACCATCTCGGGACTTTCCCTTGCGGTGGATCTTAGACGGAGCCTTCCTCTTCTTGCGTCTTCCTTGCCCAATGGCCAAAACAGGAGCAGCGGGTGGATTGGGAGTGGGTGCAACAGACTTGTCCGTGAAGTTGCTTTCAGCAACCCTAAGGAGACCTTGGAGCTTGCTTAGGGTGACCTCTTCCTTGTTCATGTGGTAGGTCATCCTAAATTGATTATAACACGGAGTCAAAGAGTGAAGCACCATGTCGATCGCCAAGTCTTCCCCAAAGTCAACATTCAACTTGCAAAGAAGATCGACATACCTTTGCATCTTTTGCAGGTGCACGGTAAGAGATTCTCCATGACCTATTTTTTCAGAAATCATGTTAGTGAAAATCTCGTAACGCTCTTGCCTCGCGTTCTGGTGGTATCTCTCCAACAAGTCTTGGAGCATTTCGTACGGATACATGTCCTCATAGGACTTTTGGAATTCGGCATTCATGGTGGCTATCATGATGTAATGTACCTTCGTTGCATCACGTTCATGAGTATCAAAAGCAGTCATTTCAGCCGGAGTAGCGATTTCTGGGTTGATCTTCTCGAGCTTCTCATCAAGGACATACTCCTTGTCCTCATAGCGAGCAATTGTGCGAAAGTATCTTATCCATTCGCTAAAGTTCGTCCCATCGAAAGTCACTTTTTGACAAAGGCTCATCAATGTGAATGAACTAGCAGCAGCGTTGTTTGCATTCGACATCTACAAATAGAAAGGACAAAGATAGATTAGAATAAGAATCCCTAATTATCACCCAATAAGAAAAATTAGGGCTCGGATCCAACAACAATATTTACATATTAGAAAAGGGATGCCGTAATCTAACATGCAAACAATTTGAAGGTAAGTGAATGACGATTCACTAATTCTCCACCACAAAAACATAACTTTAAGTTCTAAATGAATTGAGAATTCCTAGGTTTGGATGAGATTCATTGAAACTTTTCAATGGCATGTTTAAATCTCGATATGCCCCTATCGTTTGTGACTGGGATACTGAGGATCACAAAGTGGGTGTGAATTACCATGCAAATTCACATGGTGCCTTCATTGTAACAATCACCTATTCGATGTGCCAGTAAACCACACACTCTCCATCGAACTATGATAAACAATGAATCACCCTTTGCCACCTTTGCTTAGAACCAATTTGTGTGCCGGTAAACCACACACGCTCCACTAACTTCTTAGCAAGGGTGCAAAGTGTAATTTCATGGGATTGCATCAATTCACTTTTCCTAAAGTAACTAAGCTTGGGAAATTTTTGAAAAACATGTAGTTACTTTGTATTTCATATTATACTTTTAATGAAGGGATGAGGTTGCCCTATCCTACCCGTTCGGCTAATGACCCTCCACCGATCAAGCAAGCGGTGGGTGTGAGTGTACACCCATTAAGCGTCATTTTTTAGGCAGCAACCTTATACCCACCTTATAGACCAGCTTCGTGAATAAGGCCTACTAACGGTAAGACTAGCATTTTAATTATACATACATACATACATACATATATATATATATATATATATATATATATATATATATATATATATATATATATTAATCTTGTAATATTATATTAGTATAGGGTTGAATTTTAAACTTGTAAAATTCTAGGGTTTGAAATTTAAATTGTCTAAATTAAACTGTTAATCACAAAACATAAACTTCAAAACTTGAGGACAAGTTTTAAATTTTTCAAAACATGGAGTATCAAATAATAAATAATTTAAATTAACAATTAATCACATAATTATCCATATTTGATTTATTTAATGATTTCTTGCAAAACAATTTACCAATTTAATTAAAATAATTAATCAATTATCACATAAGGAAATAAATATTTTATTAATTGATAAATATCTTCAATTAGGTCAAGAATATACTCATATATATCATAAAATCGGATTTATATTGATCTAATATGATTAAGGCAAGTATCAGAAGGATAAACAGCAAGAAATCCTGAAGATTGCTCTTTCTGACGCTCGAACTCGCCGAGTACCCAGATGGACTCACCGAGTTGAGCCTACTCGCCGAGTACCACCATGGGACTCGCCGAGTTCATCAGGCAGATGACAAAAAATGATTTTTTCAGCAACAAACAAGCAATCAATGCATCAATTCAATAGAAACCAATCTAGGCTCTGATACCACTGATGGGTTTTTAGCCATATGAACATTCCTATGTGCACATGCAACCCTAATGCTTGGATCTAGGTTTCTCTAATTTAACATACATTGAATCCAAGACTTCTAATGGATAATAGAGTATAATAAAAATATGAAACCAGAGATTAGAAGTTTACCTTGAATTACTTGCTTGATCTTCTTGTCCTTGAGGCTTTAGAGTCACAATTGTCACTCCTCTAATGGCTTACAAACACCAACTAGCAAGAAGATGATTTAGGAAAGAGGAGAGGGGATCAAATCGGCCAAGGTTTCTTCTCAAAGCACAAGTGGCGATTTCCTTAACCCTTGGGGTCTGTTTATACTTGTAAGGCACCTAGGGTTTCTCCCTTAAACCCTAATTGGATAACTTAGGCTCTAAGCAATCCTAGTCCCTTCATGATAAGCATGTGGACGATTTTAAGGCCTATCCAAAGTCCTTAAAACCGGCCACCCTCTATCCATACGGGATTTATAGCCCAAACTATAACTATCACACATTTGACAGTTTATACCCCTTTATTCAATTAATCTCCTTAAGTCACCAAATTAATTCTTAATTAATTTATGACTTATATTAATCAAATAATAATATTATTATTGCTTATATTATTCTCATAATATATTAATAATATTCCTTCTCTCATTATAAATCATCCTGCCAAGCTGCTATGGTGAAGGCAACCCAAAAGGACCATGCACAACCGGGTCAAATACTTGCCTAATATAGTTGCAGCCTTAGACACTATTCCAACAGTGACAACCTGAAAAATTTTTGCCTTGTAAAGCACAGCCAGTCAACTTAACTGAGGATCAGACTCATTTCTGCTATCACTTAGTCTTGTTTAGAGTCCGTTTAAATGTTCAAAACTCTGTACATTCAAGCATTGATCATAGGAATGAATCGCGTACACTTCTAGCACCAAAATTGAGCCTTACACTCCAACATAAGGAGTCTAGATCTCATCCTCCTTTAAACCTTTTTCACACTCCCAAGCCTAGAACTCGATTTCTCTCTCAACTATCATCCAATTTTCAAACTTAGATCTTCAAGAATGTAAGTGTTCTTCCTTTGATTTGTAGTTAATCTTCTTAAACTAGTTACATCCTTTGATTTCATCCATTTGAAATCATGTTTTGGCTAGATCTTCAAATCTTCAACCATTTCACTAAGAACACACACTTGTTCTTGGTGATTTTGAGCCTTCTTGAGCCTCCAGATCGTAAGTACTCCTTCCTAATACTTGAATCTTGTTTTGAACACTAGTTTAAATCATTAAAAATGCCTAGAACTTAAGAACATATGGTGTGTGCGGCCGCACACAAAGGTGTGGCCGTACACCCCTTTGTTTAATGCTTAAGGGCCTCCAAAGTGCCTTTCTATCTTCACCACTTGTTGAATAATCATCCCACAAGCCTCCCTAACTTTGGAAAACACTTTTGTGCACTCATTACCATGAGTATGCGGCCGCACACTCCCTGGCCACACACTCCTCAAAGTGGCCGTACACTCCCATTTAGTGAAACACAAGCGTTTCCAACACTTAGTCAAAGTGTTTCCTAGTCCCCTAAGGTGTTTCATTGCCTTTGGTTGCTTCCAAACACTATATTTATGTTAGTGTATGCCATTATATCTCATTTGGGACTCGTTAAGTCTCAGGACTTCATTCGTGGAACTTCTCATCCTTACACGCATACCCGTTTGAATCACCCACATCAGATGAGTTCATACCCCGTAATTAATCTTTTAGCTGTTTTAAATGCTTTTAAGGGGGGGGGGGGGAATACAAGTTGAACACAATGATAATTGTGTAATTATTTTTTATAAACATCTTTCAAAATGTTACTTATATCTTCTATAAGTGGTCAAAACATTTCGAAAGCTATTTTTCAGTTATGTTGCTTTATAGTTTAACAAAACACCATTTTTAAAGTACAAGTATAACTGAGTAGTAAAATGAGTCTTTTCAATAACAGTTCCAGTAGAATACTAGTAAACTATAATAGGTATAGTTTAGAGGTTCAATTCATACTAGATAAAATACACGATAACAGAGAGAACATACTATGATACTATAAAAGAAGAAAGTACTAAGATACTATAACAAGAGAACATACTAAGATACTATAACAGAACGAACATACTAAGGTGCTATAGCATGGAACACTTACATGATCTAACTATACCAATGAATCATTAACACATTATTCTAAACAAAAGGTGATATTTATATTGGGTATACATGATCACATAATTTTAATGTGGATGTTCACGGCTTGCAATTGATTGCAGAGGTCGCGTGTGGGTCCCAGAATCTTTTGACAGGGAGAGCGTTTAGTATGGGATCTAGCCATCACATTATACCTTAATAATCAATTTAAGGCAATTAGTACAACCGTAGTTACTATATATACAATACTACAGTACTTACATTTTACAAACGGCAAATAGAACAGTCGGGTCTAGTACATTTAATAGAAAGGGACCATAATGCTAACCTTATGATTCCTTAATGTATACATCAAATGATATAAATAAATGGTATCTGACAGGTGATAGGATGTGTGCTTTCCGCTTCATTTCATGTTCCTTGTTTGGTTGTGGGCTTAGAGCAGATTCACCCAACCTATTATCTGTTCGATTTTAGTTATATATATGTTCCGTACACATTAAGTCATCATAAGGGGTACCAAGTATCGATCAAGTCATAGGAAACTAATTCATTGCACAGTTTTCTAGTACAAAGCATACTTTTCAAATAGAACTTTTGGTACTCAAAGCTAGAAACTCACCAGTAAAGGGTTTAATCCATTTTATTAAACCAGTGTAGACTTAAAGGACTTTAGGTGATTAACTCTATAATACCTTAGTTTATACATCATGGTTATATATAATTAATACCCAATAGGTAGTTGGATGTGTGCTTCCCGCCTTATTTCCTGTTCCTTGTTTGGTTTTGGGCTTAGGGCAGATTCATCCAATCAACTACCTATTCGATATTAGATTATATATAGCCAATATAAACTAAGTGATTATAGAAGTAATCACTGTGGTCACTATTTTATGATAAGAAATAAGCGTTTTCTTAAAGGATCTTTTCATTAAATATAAAGGAACTATTACAATTAACTCCATGAGTAACAAGTGAATACACCAGGGTTATATACAACAACAACCTAACAAACAATGGAATGTGTGCTATCTGCCTTACTTCCTGTTCCTTGTTTGGTTGTGGGCTTAGGGCAGATGCGCACAGTCGATTGTTTATTTACTCTGAGTTTTATATAACTTGTATTCATTTAGTACACATAGAAAGGATTGTAGAATCATTTATACGTATCTTTCATTAAAGTAGGAAACATAGGATTTTCTAGAGGAACAGAAGAACTTTTCTAAAACAGAACTTATAACTTACTACATTTCAACTACATTTTACAATAACTTTCTACAACATACTTACATCACTAAAATCTTATGAACTCACCAGCTTTATTGCTGATAAACTCTTTCAAATAACGTGTATTCTCAGGAAACTAGTAGACAAGTACTCGCTCTGGGAATTCAGAAGATGGAGGAGTATAGCTTCAAGTCTTGTTTTGTTATTTGCTTATGTACTCTATGTTTTGTGAACACATACTTTGTAAACAATTTCTTTCTAATGAAATGGTTGTTCATTACTTACTTACTATGATACATGACTTGTGATACTGAATATGACGTCCTCCACCCTAGAACGTTTCCACCGTTCCGATTTTGGGGTTTGACATCTAATCTGTTCCAAATTCCACCTTTACTCATTGGATTAACGCCCATCACCACATGTTCTCCATATGTGTGATAATGGCTCTGATATTCCATTAAATGCTCTTTTTTGAAAAAAATAAAAATAAAAATATTTCTTTTAATTTATTTTATTTGTGGCTAATAATGGTTAAAACTCAAGGGTTTCTACCATTAACAGTTGTAGATAGGGTAAATTCAATAAACTTTTGAAATTCGGAAGTATATAAACTCTTTTCCATCCCAAGAAAGCTTTTCGCTTTCTGAATCTTTCGACGATCTTCATCTTCTTCATCTTCTTGCACCCGAAGTTTTCTGCAAGTTCTTCAAATCTTTTCAAAATGGTGAAGTCTGGCGTTTCAAAAAAACAATCAAAAGCTTCTGGGTCAGTACAACCAACCGGTTCTAAATCCACCACAAGGAATTAGTCGCAATTGACATTCTTGAACAATTTTAGGGCTATTTTTGAAGATCACCCCTCATACAACGAATCAATTCGACAGATGATCAAGTTCTTATCTTCTCACCCACTGTTTAGAGCCTTTGATTCTTTCACGGATGTTGATCCTCTTTCAACTCATTTCAAGTGTGTATTCTCTGCCTTTCACGCAATCAACAATCTGCAAGAAGTTTATCTGAACTTGATAGATGATTCTTTGGTCATCTTGACTAAAGAAAAGTTCTTGAATGCAATCAATCTTCATGTTCTTCCCTCCACAAGAATCTACTCTCCAAGCACGACTGACATCATCTCTACTCTTTATCAGATGGGATATCAGAAGAAACTTAAAGGCATTGAGGAATTCAAGAAGAACCAACTGCCTGTGGTATGGAAATTTGTCTGTCATTTCATCATCTGCAATCACTCTATCAGAACCAGAGGCACGGACAACATGGGTCTCAAGCTGTTAGAACTCGTGTGGAGCTTCTTTACAGGAAAAGATGTGAACTACGGGCAGATCTTATGGGATGATTTTCTCCAATACATTCCCAAGTAGAATCCAAGAGAAGACTCTACTGAGCTTACCTTCACACGGTTCTGGTCTCTATGCATATCAGACCTTCAGAAGGATGCAAGACTCAACATGGGCAATTACATCAATCTCTTCATCAACCATGATCTTAAAAGGTACACACTCTCGAAAGACCAATCTATTTTTGGACCACTAAGACGATTACCTATACACATCTTGATATCTGTTGGACTTGAAACACAAGAAGTCACAGATCAGATAGAGGCTACGGAAGGTATTAACCCATACCATTCTACCCTGCCTCACCCCAGTCAGTCCATACTAGCCTCTACTGAACCCCACGGTCCAACAAGTACCGCAAACCCTACTACATCAGTTCCTCTATCCAAGACATAGTCAAGTCAACCTCTTGCCAGAAGGCTTAAGAAACTGGTGTCATCAAAGAAAGCTCCCCGCAGTAAAATCAAGAAAGGTGAAACGTCCAAGAAAATCAAATCCATGACTGTTGTGTCCTCGTATGAAGGTCCTGCTTCTCAACCGCAAAGCCCTCCATTCGATGTTGAAGAAGATTCTGATAATGACTCCGGAACAATAATTGTTCACAAAAGACAGAAGACCATCCTAAGTCCTAGCCATATGTGTGACCGGATAGATACCGTAGTGTCTCAAAAGACTCTGGTAGTCCTTGGGGTCCCCGTGGACAAATTCGCTTCAACCCTTTCTGACTACTCAAACACAACAAGTGTGCCTTTTTCATCTGATAGTGGAGACACAACCCCCAATGAATCCCTAGAAGATCCAATTGGTTCATTAAGCCCTAAGGTCTCAAGGGCTTCCCATCTCCATTTCTTTGATCTTGAGGAGTTGCGCTCCATACTTTTTGCTGTAACCCAAACACTTGATACACCAACCCCATTGCAAGGCACTTCTTCAGCCCTTGTCAGAACCAGGTCGAGGCCATACTTGACTATGGGTTAAGGAGACCAAGGAACCTGGAAAATCCTACTCCGCCTACATTACAAGTACATGGTTTAGGTGTGGTGAGCACAAATGTGCAAGGATCTACGAACCTGGGGGACACCCCGGTGCGATTACAAGAATTTAACGGTTATAATTCAGATGACTCCTGGACAAGGTATCAACCAAATACCGAGTCCCAAGTCAATAAATATGAAGCATTCCGTAGATCCTTCCAAGCCTACAAGGATCAACAAAGGAAACAACAACAACAAAAAGAGCAAGAAATTCAATCTGTTTAAAAATACTGGGCAGACACCTTCAGTAACGACAATGTTGTTCATGATATTGTGCAAATCCAAGACTGGATGTCTCAAATGGAAGCAACAATGCAGCATGCTCAAAATCTTCACGACGTTGGTTCATCAAAACCTACCCCACTGCTGCAACGCACTGATCAAATGATGATGGCACAACGATTGAAGTTAGCTCCAGACCAACTTTTGGTCTAGATGATCTTGATATGCATGAAGTGGATCAACCTGCACAATCGGATGATTTTATGATGATCTTCATTAAAGAACACTCTAGTGGTTCTCAACACTCCACCTCTAAGCCAAAGGAGAAGAAAAAGAAGAAGAATACGGTAGTAACTCGTAAAGAATTTCTCAGTGTTCAAGAAAAGATGGACAAGATTTTAGCCGCAGTCTCCATCCCTCCACAACAAACTGAAGTTGTTAGTCCGCAGTCTATAGCAGAACGAGTTGGACGTCTAGAAAAAAGGGAACAACTGGCTGCTCTAAGAATCTCCCTAAAGGTTGAAATGGGTATTAGAGCCTTGGACAGCAATAGAACCGCAGATCACAAAGAATTTGTTGCAACTGATGAACGCCTGATTCAAGAAGTCTCTGCAATTAAAACCGAACTCCAATATACGATTGCAAATCATGCAGTCCAATCAAAAAATCTTGTTGTGGAAACTCACAACACTTATGAGTCCACAATTGCAGTGCTTCAATCCACTATCAACAACTTATGACGCTAACCGTAAGCTTCCGCGGTCAAGAACTATTGAAGCTGACCAAAGACATTCATCAACTTCTTTTCAACCCCAAGATCCCATATAATCAACAACTCTCTGATCTTATCAAATCACAATTCAACAATGTCATCTCTAAGATTGATGACCTTAGACAATGGTTCGAGGAGCAACAAGTTACTTCCTCAAAAGGGGGAAGTGAACATTCAGATCCATAGCACCATCAATCTCATTCAACTGTCCCTATACCAAACTTCAGTCCATCTCACTTGGTCTCTGATCAGCCAAGGATTGAAACTCATCAATCTTCTCCAATTTTAACTTCGGATCAAGTGAAAACTCCCACTCCGGTGCCATCTCACCATTATCAACCACAGCATCCTCCTTCTCCTCAGCAATCCTCACCTTGTCAAGAAACTCCTCCACCTCTAAGAAATCTGGAGCCAACCATGTCATCCGATCATTCCAATGACTCTCCCGCAATCAAAAAAGATAAAGCAGACTGGAAAGCAGCAAAGTTTGTTGAACAAATCTGGAGAGATCATTGCTTTGACACAAAAATGGTTGAGACCCTGATCAACTCCTCGGTTAATCCATCAAGAAGACTATTGGACGAAGACTACAGTCCAATCTTGACATATGTCGAACCACCTGAAGATGGTTACTGGGACATCCCCATCTCACCAAATGCAAAGTTCTTCACAGTCTTTGAACCCTTTGACCGCAGTCTTCTAGATGACTAGAGGCTTCCACTTGAGTTTGAAAGATTAAGAAAGTTTCATGACAAGCACGGATCAGTCTTTGAAAACAAATGGTCCAACGACAGACCTTCTGGAGTCAAGAATTACAAAATCAGAAAATTTATGAAATCAGAGTTCATTCAGTACACTTTGAAGAAAAGAGGAAGTGATTATATCAGAACTCAGGATGATTTTCCATGTATGAATCCGAAAGAGGTGTTCTTAATTGCTAGGGTACTTCAGATAAAGTCGGAGAAACATCCCAAGATGAAATTTTCTTATGAAAAGGCTTGTGAGTACTTGAGATGTGCAGTGTGCGATTTTTCCAAAATTGATGTTGATATTCATCTAGCCGTTGTTCAAAAATTCAACCTTCCTACACTTAAACCAACACCTGTTTTTATTGAAGGACATCAAGATCGATCCTTAGGTGCAACCAACTTTATAGAACTGGGAGTTGTGTTTAAAAGAGTCAATAGAAATGTTAAGTACTTTGTCACCCATCACGGCTATGCATCGCCTAACCCGCATGCAACTGGAATTGTAACAACGTAAAATTCAAAACAATTTTTCACTTTTTGGTAACACAATTTCATTCATAAAAAGATTCCAATTCTCAAAGTTTCGTATAACAAATCCGTAAAATCATATCCCAATATCAAACATATGAAACTCCATTAGTGTGTACTGGTCATGCCGGTGTCTTCCTGCGATCTTCATTGGTACCTGAAACACATCACACAAACACTGTAAGCACAAGGCTTAGTGAGTTCTGATGGGTTTTGGTCATAAGACATCCTATGTGCTCATACAAACCCTAAAGCTTGGATCTAGGTTTCTCTATTGTACATACTTTGAATCCAAGACTATGAACCCTAATTCTAGCATATGGAAATCAGTATTCACATGTAAATTGGTTTAAGAACATACCTTGATTGTTATATAGCAATAACAATCCAATTCCTCCTTGAATTGACCTTGGAAAGCTGAGAGTCACAAGTGTCACTCCTCTAATGGCTTACAAACACCATAAGCAAGTGGAGAAGGTATAAAGAGAGAGGAGGGAGGTTAGAATTCGTCTCTAAGACTTCTTGGGAAGGGATACACGAATTCATAACCCTAGGGGTGTTTATATAGGTGTAGAGATAGGGTTTCAGTCATTATCCTTATCTAGTTGCTTACCCACCAAGCAACCAATAAGATAATCCTTGAATCCTTATCATACTCGAATTCTAAGGGATTTACACCTCAAATTCGTTCACTATATATATAAGATAATCCTTACCTTATTTTGTAACTATTACATAATTACAATTCAGCCCCTTTAGTTTAATTAATTACACTTGATCACAAAATTAATTCTTAATTAATTATTGACCAATATTAATTAAACAAATATGATTTCTCCTTTAATATATTATTCTTATAACATATTAATAAATCATAATAACCTCTCTCTCTTTATTTATTTCTCCATTCAAGTTGCTTTGGTGAAGGCAACCCAAAAGGACCATGCACCATCGGGTCAAGTACATACCAAAATAGTTATGCACTTAGACACTAATCCAACAAGTTCGCCAAAATACCACATACAACACATATGCCTCTCGAGGCTACAGTACAACCCTCCAGTCGATGTGTCTCAGTGGGACCCTCCAGTCCCGTAGCTCATTGGACCCTCTGGTCCGGTCATAGCTTGTTGGATCCTTCGGCCCGGTCTGTATCGTTGGACCCTTCGGTCCGATCTATATCGTTGGACCCTCCGGTCCGGTCTATACAATCACATAGCATACATATATCACATGGCACATAATCTCATACATACACATAGCACACAAGACCCCCCCCCCCCCGGTCTACACAGATATACCACTCTAGGTAATGTATAGTGAGAAGACTCACCTCGAGTATCTCGGATAATCTCGCACCCGAACACACTGGCCAAGCCCCCGCCTAAACACATAACAACACTCTCAAATAAATAATGGCTCTCAAAGGCTAGATTAAATCCGCTCTTCAATTACACAGAAGGGTAAAAGACCATTTTACCCCTCCCTGACCCTAAAAGCCCAAAGGTTGACCAAAACCCTAAAAGTCAACGAAAGTCAATAGAAGGCAGTATGCGACGTGTACCTTCTCTGTGCGCGGGGTGTACGCCGGCGAGTCACAAATGGGATCTCAACCCCTTACGATGTGCGTACTGAGATTTACGCCCAATGTAAGTCTCAGTTTCAGCCTTTCCTTGGTTTTTGGTCTTAAGCAGCTAAGACGCTCATTCAACTTTCAGATCTGACTCATTCTAGACCTCTTATCCCATAAAGTCGGAACTTTTAATCCTTTGCATGGCTGTAAAGGTCCTTACACCCTCTAACACTTTTCCTTCCTCCTCAAAAGGTCTAGATCTCATGCTTGGCTCAATATGCATGTCTAAGATTGCATTTTTATGAACATACAACTCTTATAGTCCTGAAATATGATAGATCTAGGCCAATGGAGACTATTTGCTCATAAAGTCTCCATCTTGAGACCAAAAACCCCAGATATTGGTCCAAGAAGCACACAACACAAATGACAAGTCAAGATTTGAGCTTTTTACCTCAGGAAGAAGCTCCAACCTTTGAAAAGCTCGGATCTACACTTGCCCACAACTTCTAGTCTCCAAAATGGCCTCTACTTCTCTTCCACCACCTTGAAATGACACTTAGAAGTTTAGAACACCAACACACTAGCTAGAAATGAAGCAGGACTCTCTATTAGGGTTTCACTCTCAGAAATGGGGGCTGAGGTCCAGGCCAGAGCATTCCTTTTATACTGCACAAGCCCAAAATTAGGGTTTACACCTACACTCGCTACGCCCAGCGTAACCCTGGGTAAGTCCAGCATACCCAGCCGAGTCCGCATCCAAATTAAGCGCGCGAGTACGCACATCGAACTCTTCTATACGCCTAGAGTACTCACAAGTCTAACAATCCATTTAAGGGCTTAACTTGACAAATTGGGAAAAGAAGAAGGGTTTAAGAGACACACCTGAATTCGGGATGTTTCAATTCTCTAATACTAGAACAAGACTTTGCCCTCGAAGTCTCATGCCGCAAACAATTCTGGATGCTGCTCCCACATCTATGACTCCGGCTCCCAAGTCATCTCGGACCCTGTCCGATGTTGCCACTGGACCTGAACCAGAGGCACCTCCTTGTTCCTCAGAATCTTGACCTTCCAGTCCAAGATCGTGATTGGTCTCTCAACATAATTCAGGCTCGCCTCCACCTGAGTATCCTCCAATGGTACCATTGCCGAATCGTCGGTAATACACTTCCTCAGCTGAGACACGTGAAAGGTATCATGAATCTGGCTCAACTCTGCAGGTAGCTCCGAACGATATGCTACCCTGCCCACCCTCACAGACACTCTGAATGGACCGATGTACCGGGGCCCCAGCTTGCCCCTCTTCCTAAACCGGATCACTCCTTTCCAAGGACACACCTTAAGGAGTACAAAATCTCCGACCTGAAACTCAAGCTCGGATCGTTTCCTGTCCGCGTAACTCTTCTGGCGACTCTGAGATGTCAACAATCTCTACCTGAACAGTTGTATCTGCTCTGTCGTTTGAAGCACTAACTCAGTGCTACCCAACATTCGTTGCCCGACCTTTCCCCAGCAGATGAGAGTCCGACACCTCTGCCCATACAATAACTCAAAGGGACACATACCGATACTCGAATGGTGGCTGTTGTTATAAGAAAATTCAGCCAACGGCAAGTGCATGTCCCCACTTCCTCCAAAGTCCAACACGCATGCTCGCAGCATGTCCTCGAGCATCTGAATCGTCCGCACACTCTGCCCGTCCGTCTATGGATGGTAGGCGGTACTGAAATCTAGCCTCGTGCCCAACTCCTCATGGAACTTCTTCCAGAATCTGGAAGTGAAAAGTACATCTCGATCTGACACAATTGAGATCAACACTCCATGCCGTGATACCACCTCTCTCACATACAACTCGGCCAACCTCTCTACAGAAGAGCCCTCACTGATAGCAAGAAAGTGAGCGCTCTTCGTCAGCCGGTCGACGATCGCCGAAATTGCATCGACACCCCTCGCGGTCCTCGGCAATTTGGTGATGAAATCCATGGAAATCTATTCCCACTTCCATTGGGGAACCTCAAGTAGTTGCAACTTGCCATGCGGATGCTGGTGCTCGGCCTTAACCTTGCGACAGGTCAAGCACCTCTCGACAAACCATGTTACATCCCTCTTCATACAGGGCCACCAATAGTGTTTCTTTACATCCAAATACATCTTAGTGGCCCCGGGATGGATCGAGAATCTCGATCGATGCGCCTCCTCCATCAATGTGGTGCGCGCCCCACCTGCATACAAAACCCAAATCCGACCCTGAAAGGTCATAAGACCGCGAATATTGGTAACAAACTCCGGTACCTGCCCAATCACCCGCTCCCTCTTACGGTTCTCCGGCCTCACATCCTCTGCCTGGGCCTCCCGAATGGTGTCCAACACCGGTGCCATCACTGTCATCCGCATACAGATGTCTCGAATCGGGGCGCTCTCTGCCCTATGGCTTAGGGCATCAACTACAACATTAGCCTTGCCCGGGTGGTACAGGATCTCACAATCGTAGTCCTTTACCACATCCAACCATCTCCTCTGGCACATATTCAGGTTGGGTTGATCCATCAAATACTTCAAGCTCTTGTGGTCCGTGTATATAGTACACCAAACCCCATACAAGTAGTGACGCCAGATCTTGAAGGCGAACACTACTGCCCCAACTCCAGATCGTGGGTGGGATGCCTCGTCTCATGACGCTTTAGCTGCCTCGATGCATATGCTATCACATGCCCCCTCTGCATAAGTACTACACCCAACCCTGATATCGATGCAGCACAATATACCACAACATCCTCCATCCCTTCCGGGAGGGCTAATATTGGGGCTTCGCGTAATCTCTGGCAAAGTGTCTCAAACGAGTTCTGCTGCTCTGGACCCCAAGAAAAAGCGACACCCTTCCGGGTCAACCTATTGAGTAGCACACCGATCTTGGAGAAATCCCTGATGAATCTCCGATAATAGCCCGCCAACCTAAGGAAACTCCTGATCTCGGTGGGCGATCTCCGCACCTCCCACCTCATAACTGGCTCAATCTTGGTTGGATCGACCAAAATTCCGTTCCGGTTGACGAGATGCCCCGTGAATTGGACCTCCCATAACCAGAACTTGCATTTGGAGAATTTGGCATAAAGCCTCTCCGATCTCAGAACTCCGAGGATTTCCCTCAAATGCTCATCATGCTGCTCTCCGGATCTCGAATATACCAAAATATCATCAATGAACACGATCACTGAACGATCCAACATCGGCCTGCACACCCTGTTCATCAGATCCATGAATGCCGTCGGTGCATTGGTGAGCCCGAAAGGCCTCACCACGAAATCGTAATCCCATAACGAGTTTTGAATGCCGTCTTCTGGATATCCTCATCCCGCACTCTCATCTGATGATATCCCTATCTCATATCAATCTTGGAGAACCAAGATGGCCCCTACAACTGGTCGAACAAATCGTCGATCCGCGGTAGTGGGTAACGGTTCTTGACCGTCAACTTGTTCAACTCCCGGTAATCAATGCACATCCGGTGTGAACCATCCTTTTTCTTGATAAAAAAGGATTGGCGCTCCCCACGGTGAACTACCTGGTCTAATAAACCCCTTCCCCAGCAGCTCCTGAAGCTGCGAGGATAACTCCTGCATCTCTGGCGGCGCAAGACGATAAGGCGCCTTGGCGATAGGTGCTGCCCCCGGAATCAAATCGATGCGGAACTCAACCTGCCTCTCGGGAGGCACACCCGGCAACTCCTCTGGGAACACATACGGGAATTCGCACACTATCGGAACATCATCAGTCGAACTCAGCCTCTCAGAGGCCACTCGCGCATCCATCACATAGGCTACAAACCCACTGCAGCCCTGCTGTAAACCATGTCTCGCTCTGGCAGCTGAATAGAATGCTGACCCAGAATGGGTACCCTCACCATAAATCGTAAGAACTCCCCCACTAGGGTCTCGTATGGTCACCAGCTGTCGCTCACAGTCGATAACCGCTCCAAACTTGCTCAACAAGTTCATGCCCATGATGAAACAGACATCTCCCATCACAATCAGGACCAAATCAATCGGAAACTCAACGTCGAAAATCATGAGCACACAACATCAAATCACATCAGTGGCATACACCGCTCGTTCGTCAGGTATGGAAACACGTAGAGGTCGACTTAACGCCTCTCGTTGGGTACTGATGTGCTGAATAAAAGCTAAAGACACAAATGACCGCCTCGCACCCGAGTCAAATAACACCAAAGCAGGTACAGAACTCACAAGAAAAGTACCTACGCATATCGTAATTTAAGCACAATATCTCATAACTCAGCATAAATAAAAGAAAAAATACATACCAGCCACAACATTGGGCGTTGCGCGAACCTCCTCTACTGTCAACTGGAAGGCTCTCCCGCGAGCCTTCGGAGTCTCGGCCTTCACCGGCCGTGCCTCAGTAGCTCGGGCAGCAGGTGCAGATCCTTGTGATGATCCCTACCGCAGCTGAGGGCATTCGGCCTTCCGATGGCCGGTCTGGTTGCAATGGAAGCAAACTATGAATCCCTGGGAAAATCCCTCACATGGTGTCCCTCCTTCCCACACTTGTAGCACACCCTAGCTCTGCACACTCCCTCATGGATCTTGCCGCACTTCCCATAAGTGCGGCCCTTCGGACCCCCAGATCTCGAATCAGCGGGCTTTGCTCGCTTGGCTGCCGGTTGCGCCTGTGTCGGTCGCCTGTCCCTCCTCTGAGACTTGGCCTCCTCCCTGACCAGGGTCTCCAGCTCAATCTCCCACTTATGGGCATTTGCCTGGAGCTTGGCAAATGTCCGGTATGATGAGTTCGCCACGAACTCACGGATCTCCCTCCTCAAAATGCTCAAATATCGACTCATATGTGCCTGCTCGGTCGACACGTGCTCAGGGCAAACCAGCGCCCTCTCATGAAACATCCTTGTAATCACCGTAACAGACTCAGTTCCCTGCTTGACGGACAAGAACTCTTGTGCTAGACGTTCCCTCTCCACAGGGGAACATACTTGTCTCAAAACATCATGGTGAACCTCTCCCAGGTCACCGCAGTAAGCTCTGTTGTAGTGAAGTTTGCCGTCACAAACTTCCACCAGTCCTTCGCCCCCAAGCGAAGCTGGTTCAGTGCAAATTGAACTCTCAAATACTCCGGACACGAGCAAGTATACAAACATCTGTCAATATCCGAAATCCATCTCATCGCAGCAATTGGATCCTGCGTCTCGTCGAACTCCGGTGGCTTCGTGTTGCTGAACTCTCGGTACAGCAACGAGTCACCCCCCCTGCGGCCTCACAGCAGCGACGGCTGTGGTGGCCGCAGCAACAGCAACATCAGTAAGAGCAGTGTAACACTCATCAAAATCTCAATCAGAGTGGTCTTAATAGACCCAAACATCTCTGGTATCTCGGCTCGGATGGCAGCAGCCACCTCCTCATGAATCAACCTTCGGATCTCCTCATCACTAACACCACTGCTCTCAGGTGTGTGGCGTGTCCCAACCATGATGTCTCTCTAAAATACAACACAAAATATCAGAGATCCGCTCGAGCATACCCGCACTCGATAACTCAACCCTACTTGCTTCCTAGTATCCTAGGGATTCTTACTTGGACTGCGCACTGATACAATGTCTTCGGTAGTACGTGCCCTTATACTACCGTCCTAACCGCATCAGTATTCAATCCAAGTCCTCCTCCTTTGATCCCAGATCACAAGTACTCTACATCACGCTAGCATAGGCTACCCTTCGGTAAATCTCTCATAAGCTCCTCACTGCTACCTACTCACTCTCAAGCAGCAGAAATCTCCCTAGGCTAAGGCATCACAAATCAGTCCACTCTAGTCCTAATATGAATACCTAGCCTACTCTAGCATGCATATCATATCATAATCATAACTCATAACACATAATGCAAGGGTATTTTGGGAAATCACCGTTCGGGAGCTGGCTGACCGTACACACTGCTTTCTCCTGTTTTTCTCTTTTACGTCTTTAGAAAAATTGTTTATTTTATTAAAACTTTCTCAAACCCTCAGTTTGAGTCCAGACACGCCCGAAGGTGCATCTGAATCCTTCAAACCAAGGCTCTGATACCAACTTGTAACAACGTAAAATTCAAAAAAAAATTTCACTTTTTAATAACACAATTTCATTCATAAAAAGATTCCAATTCTCAATGTTCCGCATAACAAATCCATAAAATCATATCCCAAGATCAAACATATGAAATTCTGATAGTGTGTACTGGACATGCCGGTGCCTTCCCGCGATCCTCACTGGTACCTGAAACACATCACACAAACACTATAAGCACAAGGCTTAGTGAGTTCCCCAAAATACCACATACAACACATATTCCTCTCGAGGCTACAGTACGACCCTCCGGTCGATGTGTCTCAGCAGGACCCTCCAGTCTTGTAGCTCGTTGGACCCTCTGGTCCGGTCATAGCTTGTTAGGCCCTTCGGCCCGGTCTGTATCATTGGACCCTTCGGTCCGATCTATATCGTTGGACCCTCCGGTCCGATCTATACAATCACATAGCATACATCTGTCACATTGCTCATAATCTAATACATACACATAGCACACAAGACCCCTCAGTCTACACAGATATACCACTCTAGCTAATGTATAGTGAGAAGACTCACCTTGGGTATCTCGGATAATCTTGCACTCGAACACACTGGCCTAGCCCCCGCCTAAACACATAACAACACTCTCAAATAAATAATGGCTCTCAAAGGCTAGATTAAATCCACTCTTCAATTCCACAGAAGGGTAAAAGACCATTTTACTCCTCCCTGACCCTAAAAGTCCAAAGGCTGACCAAAACCCTAAAAGTCAACGGAAGTCAACAGAAGGCAGTACGCGGCGCCTACCGTCTTCGTACGAAGGGCGTACGCCGGCGAGTCAAAAACGGGGTCCCAACACCTTACGTTGCGCGTACCTTCTCTATAAGTCTCAGTTTCAGCCTTTCCTTAGTTTTTGGTCTTAAATGGCTTAGACACTCATTCAACTTTCAGATCTGACTAATTCTAGACCTCTTATCCCATAAACTCGGAACCTTTAAGCCTTTGCATGGCTGTAAAGGTCATTACACCCTCTAACACTTTTCCTTCCTCCTTAAAAGGTCTAGATCTCATGCATGGATCAATATCCACGTCCAAGATTGCATTTTTATGAACATACAACTCTTATAGTCCTAAAATGTGGTAGATCTAGGACAATGGAGACTATTTGCTCATAAAGTCTCCATCTTGGGACCAAAAACCCTAGATATTGGTCCAAGAAGCACACAACACAAATGACAAGTCAATATTTGATCTTTTTACCTCAGGAAAAAGCTCCAACCTTTGAAAAGCTCGGATCTACACTTTCCCACAACTTCTTGTCTCCAAAATGGCCTCTACTTCTCTTCCATCACCTTGAAATGACAGTTTGAAGCTTAGAACACCAACACACTAGCTAGAAACGAAGGAGGACTCTCTATTAGGGTTTCACTCTTTGAAATGGGGGTTGAGGTCCAGGCCATAGCATTCCTTTTATAGTGCACAAGCCCCAAATTATGGTTTACACCTGGACTCGCTACGCCTAGCGTAACCCTGGGTACGCCCAGCGTACCCAGGTGAGTCCGCGTCCAAATTAAGCACGTGAGTACGCGCAATGTACTCTTCTGTACGCCCAGCGTACTCACAAGTCTAACAATCCATTTAAGGTCTTAATTTGACAAATTGGGAAAAGAATAAGGGTTTAAGAGACACACCTGAATTCAGGATGTTACACAAAGTCACCAAGACTTTGGTGTAGAGGTCGAAGCACACGACTGATGAAGTAAAATTTGAAATTACAAGAAGGATCACCTGGCTGGGTGAAGTGACAAAGTTTTGGTGGATGCTGATCAAGTTCCTGAAACTCAACATGTGAAAAGGTTGAAGAGGTCACTTAGGGGAAATTGTTGAATCAAGAAAGTGACCCTCTTAAACCTCTGAATCGAAGTTTTCCTCTCAACCGCAATGACGTTTTTTGCTACCACAACGCGAAGAGATGAAGTCATCCGCATCGACTTCATCAACAACAAAGACTTAGTTTTATCATTTCTATTTACATTGTATTGTCCAGTGTGCCTTGCATGGACACTTATTGATGAATTATAGACTTTGTTTAATACTCTTGTATGTTCTCGGAACTCTATAAATAGAGTTCTTCGTTTCTAATGAAAAATACATCTCTTATCTCAACATCTCTTGTACCTCAATTATCTCTTATCTTTCAATTATCTTCTCTCTAAAATCTTACTAAACTTACATTCATACATTATGATCGAACTCTCAAGCTCTCCTTCGGAGCAAGTCATTTTGACTTCATCACTTTAAGCTGATCACACATACTAACTTGGTTTGATTGCAATCCTCGTTAACAATCAGCTTAGTGTTTACCTGATATATTACTTGTTGTCATTTATATTTCCTTACATTTTTGCAATTACATTTCTGCATCTAATCATCTAACTATCTAACAACTCTAACTTCTTATTATTGTTGAGCTTTATGATCCTTTGAGATAAACATTATTCCGCAATATATATCTTGTTCTAATGTTTGTTCAAGTGTGTTTCTCAAAAGTTTTTCTCTCAACAGACTCAACCCATTTACACATACAAGAGGATAAACCACATCCAAGGTGAACTTTACACCCTAACATTCTCCCCCTCAGAGTTAGGATTGGATGTCTTGGCTTCAATTTCCAAACGAGCTCGTGCAATCAAGACCAACTCCACATCGAAGTAACACCAGTCTTAAAATCTGCAAATGAATATCCTTGAAGGTTCGAATACCCATTTCTACATTCTCCCCCTTTTTATAATCAACAAGTGATTATAAAACCCACAAAGGATGAGAAGCGCTTGAGGAATAAACTTGAAGAATCTCCCACTCGATGTGCGCAAAAATAAAACCGCAAAAATCTTGTAAGAAAAACAATCACGAAAAGCCAAGAATTTTTTTTAATTTTGTGAAAATTTTCGGCTTTTTTGTGTGAGAGTTGCAAGAATTTCAAAAAATCTGGTAATAACTGCCAATTTCGTAATTCTGTAGTAACCAGTTGCGCCAAAACATCCTTAAAGGTGAAACTTTACCCCAAACACGCAGCTAGGCATAAACTGACAGTTCGCATAAACTGTAGGGACCTGATTCGAAAAATCTACCCATTTCTTAGAATTATACCCCAATGTCGAAACTAGGTAGAATTTGCCAATTCGCGTAAACTTTAAGGATTCGAAATGAAAATGCAACATACATCACAACAAATTGACCCATTTCGAAAGTGGGTGTTTTTTGCCACTTCTTTAAAAGTTGAGGGATGTGAAGCAAACATTCTACTTTCTTCTCCACTTCGCTTTCCAGATGTGAACGGTGGAAATTCACACAACAAAATTGTGTTCGACATTACACCAATTGCCCCATAGCGAAACCAAAATCACGATCACACGTTGCGAACGACTTATTTGAACTCATATTGAAATGGTATTGACACCAAAAACATTCGTCCTTCAAACTGACCAACCCAAAGCGAAGCTTATTCAATCATCAACCCAAAACTTAACCTTCTCATGTCGAAATCACAATCCACAAAATTCATCGCAAATTGAAATTACTATCCGCACATCGAACGATTTCAACCTCAAAATGAAACTTTGAAAGCATTCGACCCCGAAATCAACACTAGATGTCAATGACCCTAATGTTCCATTTGTTTTCGTTCCCAAGTCGATTTCTATCAAGTCGCTTTCGAAATCACTATGTTGACTCCAACACAAACACGTTCGACTTTGAGCATTGCTTTGTTTGACCTCAACATTCCATCTAATTAGTATATGACCAAGAACATTAAACAGTTCGACTGGTCACACATCGAACTTCAAGTGTGCACATCAAAATCAATTTTATTCGACTTTAAGACTGCATCAGTCATACCAATTCGACTCCAAATCCATTTTCCATCTAATTTTGACTCAAAACCAACAATCAACAACAATTTTGAATTTCAATTCGATTTGATTTTTAGACGACTTCAACCAAATACGACTCCATGTACCTTTGATTGGAATTCGAACTACTCCAATCAAAATCAACTTTGTCCGGGACTCTATAACACTCTAAATTTTCAAACAAAATTTTCATTTTTAAAACCACATAAAATAGAATCTCACATTTCTGAAAATCGAAATGTATAATTTGTTCAAAACACAAGACAACAAAATGTTTAATAATATCCCAGAACCCTCAAAACATAATCTCAAGCAGGTGTGTACAATCATGTCGGCGCCTTTCTGCAATCCTGAGAGGTACCTGAAACACATTTCACACAACATTGTAAGAACGAAGCTTAGTGAGTTCCCTAAAATACCACACACAAATAATTAGCCTCTCATGGCTATATCTTGATAAGGACGCTCTGGTCATGTGTCTCAGTGAAGACCCTTCGGTTTCACAGCTCGGGTTGGACCCTTTGGTCCTGTATCTTAGTGAAGACAGCCGGTCCCACGAAGAGAGAGTAACTCAATAAGGCACAAAATGATATACAACATAAATCACAAATACATAATGCATAATATATCACATAACTCAGTTTAAGCACATAATACCCTCCAGTCGCACAATGATTACCACTCAGGTATGTATAGTGAGAAGACTCACCTCGTACGTAAGCAAGTAGGTCTCGTACTCAACGATCGGTCTAGACTCCACCTACATATCATAATCATATCTAGTTAACACTTTATAACAACAACTCTAAACATGTTAAGTTAACCCCTTTTCTAACTCTCGGTAAGAGTGAAAGACCATTTTACCCCTCCATGGTCTCCATAATCCATAACTTGACCAAACCCTAAAAGTCGACGGAAATCAACAATCAATGTTAACCGAACTCATCGAGTTCAGCTCGAGAACTTGTCGAGTTCCACAAAACTCAATAAAGCATGAAAAGACCAGTTAACTCGCTGATTTGCTAGCCAACTCGCCGAGTCCACGCGGTGTCTAGAACATCGGGGGAAAACCCTAGACACTCGTCGAGTTTACTCTGAATCCGAAAAACCAACTGAACTCGTCAAGTTGGATGCCCAACTCGTCGACTTCTTCAGCCATTACACATTAAACTCATTCATGTCGATTCCAATGCTCTAAACTCTACATCTAACCTCCTAGGATGAAGTTACCACATAAAGTTGCTAACTTTACGATCATGCAAGGCCTCAAAAGGCTAAAACACCCAAAACTAAGTTGGAGAAGGGGTTTAGGACATGAAGACGGGTCAAGGCTTCATAAAGCTTGAGGCTTTAGGCCTAGTAGTGTCTATATCTGAGGTCTTAGCTATATAACATGCTCACAACCATTAATGACTCAAGGAGAAGCTAGAACGGGCCATAAACTCTCAAATGGAGAGATATAACAAAACAAGTGATCAAGGTAATGGCTTTTTACCTTCAAATGACTGCCACCGCTGAGATGATATCGGATCCAAAGACTCATGCTTGTCCCAAGCCTTCTACTCTGCAAGGAATGCACCAAAACACACCCACTATTAGCTCTAAATACTCTCAAATGGAAGGTACTCGATTAGGGTTTGTCTCAAGGTGATAAAGTGATGATGGAGGCGAGGTGCAGGAGTTAAAGTCCTTCAAATAGGTTGCAAGCCTGAATAATTAGGGTTTTATCAAACAGGCTCAACTCGCCAAGTTCAGTCCTCCGAATCGACGAGTAGACTTCATATTTCGCGCGTCCTGATCAACTCCTACACGACATGTTGGGACAAATCGTCAAGTAGGTCCTATAATGTGAATAAAATTCTTAAGTTTCACATACAAGAAATCAGGGTGTTACAATTCTCCCCCACTTGAATTAGATTCCGTCCTCGAAATCGCTCTTTATCGACACATAGATTGAAACAAACAAGCCGAGAAGCACAAACGGAAAATCTTGTAACATACAACTATCCCCCTCCCAAGACATCCGAAACCAAACAGGAACTCCCAACTCTAAAAAGGACGGACCTCTTTTGTCGTTGCAGTATCAGCCCTGACTCTCTAGAACTCGGACACTGTAGTGGTCTGTCTCCCCTAGGTATGTAAAAAACCCCTGTAGGAACCCGCTCCCACAGGACCTTGATACCGTACGGGACTAAATTTAAAAAAATTGGGAGCGGGAGCAAGGGCGGGGGCAGAATTAAACCCCGTTTATTTTCGGGACCGGGATGGGGAGTTGGTATTTCCGTCCCGTACTCCCGCGGGGGCCCATGTTGTATATTTATGTAAAAAGTATACATTTAATATAAAATACATATACAAAATAGATTTTCTAATTTTAGGTTTAGTTGGAATTGTCGTTTTGTAAAGTTGGATTTTTAACTTTTCAGTTTCTAAAAGATTAGGTTTTAAGCTTTTAAAGTTATTAAAAATAGTTTTTTTAGCCTAAAACAAAGCAGTTTTTTAGCAAAAAAATCAAATTTTAAGCCTATAAACCGGGGGAACGGGGGCGGGACCGGGGGCAATGTAAATGGGGGATCTGGGGGCGGGGGCAACAACTGATTTCGGGGGCGTGGCGAGGGCAGCTATTTCTGCTCCCGTTTGGTCCCATTGACATCCCTAGTCCCCCCCGACAGACCACCCATGCAGAATATCACCATGTCAATCGCTCATCGAATCACGAACCGATAAAACACTTCCAACTCTGATTATCTCATTACGAATGATGGGGACAAGTATTTGACCATAATTGTCTACTGATCACTCATGTCAGACATACTAGTCGATCCATATTGTAATTCAAAATGAACGGAGGGGTCACATCTCACCAAGTATCAACCACCGGTACTGCTGTCAGAACCAATCTGATGAATAAATCTCAATACTCTTCCCTCGGACACTAGAAGAATGACCATGCTCGATCGTAAATATCCTCTGATATCCATAACCATAAGCCCCAGCTTCCCTTCAAATGTTCCTTCCAACACTGAGTACCATGTTAGCTCCCTGCCTAAAAGTTGAACCTCCAAGGCTACCCTAGCACATCCGGCAATGCGACTTCACAGTCGTTCTATCCAACCGAGTTGTCTCAACAAATCACACTGGACTCACAATCACCAAGTTCGCTTTACCCCAAGCGATTACTACAACCAATTTGAAGTCGCACCTCACCTCCGACCTTTGTCGTCTACTACTTGCTAATTCATGTGTGTCATTGTTCTCCTCAAACCAACGAACTGATTCACCCAGGTCTAAAACATCAGATGGGAAACATCCCCACTTAGAATGAAATCCATCTGAAAACTCTGAAATCCCAACCTGCCCGTCCTCCAAACAGATAGAGCCAAAACTCAAACACAAGAGTTTAGTCTGATACATAATTAGAACTACTCGTATCCAATCTAATACTCAACTCATGACCCATGTTCCATGAATCTATGCATGCATTACACCTTGATCCTTATGATTTGCAACAACCCTTCCCTAACTTAAAGCATAACGGTTCCCAACCATCGCTGAGATCCCAGTCTTGCCCCTAGTCCGGCCACCAGGTTCCCAATGACTCAATAAGCAAGGCCACCCATGCCTAAGAAGCTCTCTGCTTTACACCTTGACCGGTGAATGCTATGGCTTCTTACAGTCTTACAACGCTCTCTCACTGACTCGTGAATGCTATGGCTCCCATCAATCTTACGATATCCTCTCACTGACTCGTGAATGCTACGGCTTCTTGCAATCTTAGGATACTCTCTCACCGACTCGTGAATGTTACGACTCTCTGCAGTCTTACGATACTCTCTCTCACTAACTCATGAATGCTAAGTCTCCCCGCAGTTTTACGATACTCTCTCATTGACTCGTGAATGCTATGGCTCCCCATAGTCTTACGATATTCTCTCACTGACTCATGAATGATACGAATCCTTGCAGTCTTACGATACTCTCTCACTGACTCGTGAATGCTACGACTCCCCGCAGTCTTTTGATATTCTCTAATTGACTAGTAAATGCTACGACTCTCCATAGTCTTACTACACTCGCTCACTTGCCATGGGCTCACCCCACGGTTTTCCCTGATAGTCCTAAGTGATTACTCCCACTTGGATCCACTCACTCTCTTATCACCCCACAATCTCATCATCAAGCCATCACCATATTGAGTTCACTAACTCATGCTCCATGGTCCAAATTAGATAGGCACACACACCTACCCAGATTATGCATCGCTATTCTTGATGAAAATTCTCGTAGACAAAGCACTTCCCCTCAGTACAGTTTTACACCCTTGGACAATCCCCATTTGGCAACAATTAACTGATGGTCTCACATCTGGAAATATAGTCGCTTGATGTTTCACTTTCCCTCTGAAAAACCAAATCTCATAGTAATCCAACAATTTAGGGCCTCATACTCGGATACCTCGATACACCATCACAGAATATCATGATTTCTTGCCACGACCACTGATCTTCCACTCACACAACTCGAAACCTTGAAGTACTCCAACTCACAATTTGAAGCACGGAGGAATCGTTAATGACTAAGAACACGTTGACGACAATCCAAAGCCCCATCCTCTACTGATCAAGCCTATGTGAAACTACTCATACCAACTATAAAATTGATTGACAAATTAACTGTTGCCTTTCCCAGAGTACAGATAACAATCTATATGTCAAACTATCATTCTCTCAACAATCGAATCTTGACCTCAGCAACCCAACTGTCTCGAAATTCAAACATTGGCAAACCCTAAGAAACACAGGCCACAATCAGATTCCTATCTAACGGCCACCTGCCATGAAGACAGTATTTCTCTCTTGAGCATATGCAACATGCATCATCTCGCTCTGTACGTTTCCTTGACTACCACATGACCCTAGTTTCATATACTCAGACAGCAGATCCCCATAACCCAAACTTCTATACCACATTAGATTGAGGATCCTCCCCACAGAATACCCAATTCTCCCACACTTAGGGTTCGAACCATCATCCATTGACATACCAACAGACCACACTACAGACTGGCTCACCAGATGTACCATACCCGACTCATGGAACGTACACGCAGCACTAGATGACCTTCCAGATAATGACCAAATAACTCCAAGTATCCCAAATCTCAGATGAAAACCTGGGAATTCCCCAATGTGACTGCCTTTAGTCACCCAAAATCTCATACCGACACACCACCAGACATCTCGATTGTCCCGAATTAGTTAGGACTCTCAACCTGAAAATAATGAACTATCACACATACCTCATCTCTGATTCCTCAAACAACATTCCATTGCGTGAATTATCATACAAGCAAGATACCTCAGTCTCACAGTCGATATACACATCCTCCTCTGGCACGTATCACAATATTGTCCGCTTTGGGCCACTCGGCACGAGGACTTCCCAGGGGGTCACCCATCCTGGTACTACTCTCGCCCGAGCACGCTTAACTGCAGAGTTCTTATGGGATCTGCTGCCCTCACGGCTTTAAAACGCGTTGTGATAGGGAAGGTATCCACACCCCTTATAAGGAGCTGTTTTGTTCTCCTTCCAAGCCGATGTAGGATCAGGTGCAACCCACCTTCACCCCCCATTATAGGGTTCGACGTCCCCGTCGAACACATCGACCCGTGCCCTGGCTCTGATACCAATCTGTCACACCCCCAAACCAAGGATGGCGGAAACGTTCGAGGGTGGAGGACTTCATGTAGAGTATCACAACAACGAGTATAATAGTGCTCAAGTAAATACAACCATCATAAATATAACTGAAAAAGTTATACCAATGTATATGTTTACATGATTCGAATCAATTACATTATGAAACAAAATGAACTGTTTGACGATTTATCGTCCCATCCTCAAAACGTTGTTGGTTTCCTGTTTTCACTGAATTCCTGAGAATACAAGTAGTTTTGAAAAGTGTCAACACAAAGGTTGGTGAGTTCATAAGAGATTTTATTGGAGAAATGGACCGTTTTCCTGGTAAGATTGATATGATATGTATTCAGAAAATCCGATATTTTCTTTATCAAGTATTGTAATGTAGTCTCATAACCGATGACCAAAATGTATAAGTAACCCTTTTTATTAAAGGAAAATAAAATGTGCTTAAATTGACATAAACGCATTTGAATTAAATGATGTTTCCGCAATTTCTTATGTTTGATAATACTTAATGTATATGTAGTCCTAGGTTTCAGGACCGAGAAAATAACAAGTATCGTCTATACTTACAGTTATAAATGTGGTTTCAAATGATGTGTAGTCATAAATACCAAAAACCGAATGTAGACAGTAATATCGGTACTCATTGAGATAAAAGTGATTTTAAAATCAACATAAAACCCATTAAAGTTTTATAAAAATCCCGTAAACTTTATGTATTGTTATATCCTTATGTGAGCCGCTATAATCATACTTAAGACTAAATGAACCTACCACGACGTTTCTCAGGCGTCGAAGAACTGAAATGACAATTATCACCCGTAGACCTGCAGGTCCAACTGTAGCTAGCAGCAAGGTGTGGGGTGTCAAGCCCAATATAGATCTATATACAACTATCACGTTCTCCCTCCAGGAGACTCTGATTATAACGTACAGGATTTTATATTCCGCACTCGGACGTACGGAAAGAGAATGTCTCACAATTTAGGTTAACAAGTTTACTAGTTGTATGCGGGAGTGAAAAACCTTTCTGTATGAATGTACCCTTTTCGTACGTGTGTGTTATGTGATGTATTGAAAACTATACCTATTATAGTTTTATCCAAAACGTTTGTAATATATAAGAACTCTTTTATGAAAAGGTGTTAGGATTATAAACTATGCGTATTATAGTTTATATGTATATATACGTGTTCTAAATGAATGAATAATCTTATCATGAATGACTTATTTTCAGTTTAAGGTGATAAAATTTACAACATATCACATTCAATACTTAGAACTTGACATTATACACTTTGCTCAACACAATACAAAGTGTAGTAAAAATTACAAGCTGTTAACAAATTTTCAGCCTTTCTACACTGTTTTTGAAAATTCATAGAAAAATCATACGAAGTCGAAAACTAAATCCGTAAATTCTGGAAGTTCCCAAAATGTGTCTAGTTTACTCATAATTTTTATTATGATTTTTAATGACCTGTAGCTTAGGTGGAAAAGTCCATATTCACAGACTGGTCCGGATTGGTGTTTGAAATGATAGGCAGTTTTGTAAAAATCACCATAAATTGTAGAAAAATCGTATGGAGATGTGCAAGTAGTCATTTTAAAGCTAAGAAGTGGAGCTACATGCACCTAAAACAGTTTTGAAAGCTAAAATGTTTAAGGTGTCCAAAACAGTCCGTGAATGGAGTCCAACTTTTCTGATGAAAGCTGTTAGAAAATTTTAGTTATGTTCTTGGTGTTTTAACTTGTATTCCCCCCCCTAAAAACTTAAGAAAACATGAAAATGTAGGGGTATGAACTCACCTTGTGTGATTTCAGTAGATAAGTGTTGAAGAAGAGAAGTGTTCAACCCAAGAACACTTGAAGAATCGCTTGAAGATTCGAAGCTCTAACACAAATATAATGGAGTTTGTGTAAGATACCCATGATTTGAGTGGAAATAATTGAGATAATCTTAAAGGAAATGGATTATGCTTACCAAAGGTGGAGGAAACTCTCAAGATTAGCCCTTGAATCTCGGATTTCTAGAGAGAGAGAGTGAGAGAGAAAGGAGTTTGATCTTCTTGTGAAATGAGAACAAATGAGAGAAAATGAGGAGAGAGGGTGAATATCCAGCTCTCAAAGCATGGAGGTGGCTTGTGAGGGAGGTAAAAAGTACAAGGTATGGTGGGGAGGAGTGTGGGTTGTCATGGAGTGGGTGTGGGGGTTGCTTGCGTCATAACTAAGGTAAGGTCAACACTCTTCTTTTTGTACTTTACCAACCCCTTTTTAAATAAGATTTTATCCTTAAAACGTGATTAAATCATTAATTTAGGGGTCTTATAATTAAAAATAAAGTTTTGGGTGAAAATCCCATGTTAAAATAATTAAAAATGGGTTTAAAACGCAAACATACGCAAAAACGGGCGAAAAATGTAATTTCCAGCGAGTTTCTTCGGACCTAGGCCGAAGCTCGGTCCCTAGGCCGAAGTCTGGTCAGGCGGAGCTTGGTTCGGACGCGGGTGGCTGGTCTCGGAAGCGAAGGCGCGAGCCAGAAGAAGGGGCGAGGCGAGGGCCAGGTCCGAGGCTCGGTCCGAAAGGAGGCAGTCCGACGCGAAGGCAAGGTTCGGTCCGAGGTCAGGCTAGAACCGAAGGCACTGTTGTGAACAGTGATGAACAGTACTCTCGGTTCGGACCTTTCTTCTATGCCGGGTTCGGTTCGGATCCTCCTTCCAAGCTGGGTTCGGTTCGGACCTTCCTTCCAAGCTGGGTTCGGTTCGGATGAACAGTGTCCTCGGTTCGGCTCATGAACAGTAACTTCGGTTCGGACCCTCATGAATAGTGCTTTCGGTTCGGTTCATGAATAGTACTTTCGGTTCGGAGGGTTCGTTTCCTTAAGTCCGTTTTTCGCGTAGACTTCCGTTCTTGGGCTATTTTTCGCCAAATTCGAGGGTCGGGATGCCCCGAGTGATTATAGAAAGTTGGGAGAGATTTCGAGAGAGATTTGAGAGAGATTCCTCGTTCTCAGAGAGATTTGGGAGAGATTTCACATACTTAGGGAGATTTGGGAGAGATTTGACATACTTGGAGAGATTTCACATACAAAGAGATACGTGAGAGAGATTTCACATACTTAGGGAGATTTGGGAGAGATTTGACATACTTGGAGAGATTTGGGAGAGGTTTCACATACTTAGAGATATGTGGGAGAGATTTCACATACTTAGAGATATGTGGGAGAGATTTCACATACTTAGAGATATGTGGGAGAGATTTCACATACTTAGAGATATGTGGGAGAGGTTTCACATACTTAGAGATATGTGGGAGAGATTTCACATACTTAGAGATATGTGGGAGAGATTTCACATACTTAGAGATATGTGGGAGAGATTTCACATACTTAGAGATATGTGGGAGAGGTTTCACATACTTAGAGATATGTGGGAGAGGTTTCACTGGTGACCTTTTTGAGTGTCCGGCTACGCACTGCAAGGTCCTTAAACCCCGTTAAGCCTTGATTAGGGATCTTGCATACTCCCGATGAGTATGTAACATTATTGTATCGGTTTGGCCCTCCACGTACCACCGTTTTGGGTTAAGGAGATCTAGGTGAACGCACTTTTCGATTTATGATCTCTCATTAGAATAAAGAGTTGTTTAGAAGTTATGCAACGTAAACTCTAGTACTCACGGCAATTTGAGTTGACCGGTTTGACTTGTTGACTTTGACTTGACCGAAGATTGACGGTTGTCACATCTGTGAAGGTGGGTTGCACCTGATCCTACATCGGCTTGGAAGGAGAACAAAACAGCTCCTTATAAGGGGTGTGGATACCTTCCCTATCACAACGCGTTTTAAAGCCGTGAGGGCAGCAGATCCCATAAGAACTCTGCAGTTAAGCGTGCTCGGGCGGGAGTAGTACCAGGATGGGTGACCCCCTGGGAAGTCCTTGTGCTGAGTGGCCCAAAGCGGACAATATTGTGATACGTGCCAGAGGAGGATGTTACAAATGGTATCAGAGCATTGTTTATAGTGAACTCAGTATATCGAACCACATAAGATATACTAACTATAAATGCATTGGGACTAGAGTCTCTGATTTTATGTTTTCAAAACAACTATACTTTTTGAAATAAGTAGTTTCTTATTAAAAGTATACGCGCATGCATACATACTAGGGTCACGTCGTTCTAGAACAAAACAAAAGTAATGATTGTTGGATATCACAGGTAAGCTCGGGGATGTATGGTCAGTCTTAGGATTGGCATAGCCTGATCAACTATGCTCGTCCGAGGAGTGATTAGCACATGCCCAAGAATGGTTGTGATATGGCAACAAGTCTAAAAACTTACCAACACTACCACAATGAAATACCATAGGGGTATTTGGTGTTGTTATAATTATTTATCTGAGAACTAAATAGATTTTTATCAATAGGTCAATAATTGCTTAGTGGATACATTAAAATTATATGTAGCTAGGACGTCATAGATTTAGAATCTGTGAATCTTTGCTTTACTTCCTGTTCTCGTTGGATTGGGGATTTAGAGTTAGGGTCGCTTATTCGAAGGTCTATCCTGTCTCAAACACATATGACTAGTATGCACTAAACAGTGTATTGAAGTACCTGATAAAGATCATCTTATAATTATCTAATTAGTACATCTACTTAGTTACTTCCTATGTCCCCATTTCTCGCGAAGATATCATGGCTGGATTTCATCCCCATGACAACCCGTACTACCCTAACCACAACAATACTGAATGGCTCGGAGAAGAGCCAGAGAATGATCACCCAATCCCTATGGATGGTCACCAAGCTGAAGGCCTTGCTGACGGTTTCGACTCCGAACCTGAAATGGTGAACCTATCCTCGATGACCCGTGTTCCCAGTCCCAATCCTCGACCGGCTTTTCAAGGCCCGATGCCTCCTTGGGTAGAGTGCTTTGAAATCTGGAGCGAAGAGCAAGACCAACCTATGTCATTCGATGGAGATCGAAACTTCTGCAACATAAACGAAGGAACCCCAGCAGATAGAATTTTTTTTTCCAATCCTGGTCTGTAGAGTTGCCTGAGACGAGAGTTCGGGGCAGAACAACTCTCCATAGTATCGCAGAGGTTGATGCAAATGTAAGAATACGTACAATCCGCACCAATCGCCTTGAGCACTCGTGAAAAGTCTGAGGAGGACTATGAAACCCTGCTGCAAGCACTGGCTGAATCACGAACCGATGTCATAAAACTCCGAGTACGCCAGAGGGTGTACGAAAGGCACATGCCTGATATGGAGCGGCAGCTAGCTGAACTGAGAGATCACAAGAAAAATGACCGCCGCCAGTATTAAACGCCTTACTTCATTTCATGTTAAAAAGGAATCGTTATCCCTATCTATTCCCTATGTGGTATTTCCTATGAAACTATCTTGTAGTGTAGGCACCTTTAGTGAGGCCTTTAGGCGGCCAAGACATCCCTGCATTGATATTATATAAGACCCTCTACAAGGTCAATCTTCCCTAATTTGTTACATCTTAAGCATCAATGACGTATCAATCAGCCGAGTTCTGTGTCACCCTTTTGTTCAAACACTCCCATCATGCTGCGATAGGAGCCTGCCTACAACCCACTCTATTCAAGTTGTAAAACTAGAGCAATCTAGCTCCGAAATCGTTCCTGATCTTCTCTCCAAGGTTGGATTATGTCATTCACCAACCAATGGAACCCGGTTTTAAACAACCAACATCAAAAGATCAGTACCTAAACTTACTTCTACTCTATATTAGAATTGCATCATAGGGATGCAAGTCAAATCTTCGAGAACATGCTCCCATTTGGTCCTGATACGGGCCCAGCCTGGGTCAGCTATAAGGCACCACTTGGGTGCGGAACTACTAGAAATTCATGGGTTACCATGTAAAGACTCCCGTTAGGAATTGTTTTCAGAACGCCCTTAACGACCAAATTACGTTACAGATCTATATAAGATAAAGCTTAGTTAGAAACTCGTGACGTTTAGCCATTCTAAAAACTCAAATATCATCTCACCCTTAATCATTTTGTTGAGAAGTTCCTTCATCATATACTCACGGGTGCGATCATACCAGCACTAATGCACCGGATCCGATCAGAACTCCCCAGCCAAGCGTGTTTGGACACACATGATTCTAAGATGGGTAAAGCATGACGCCCGTATAAAACCTACCCCTACCCACTTCTGTAGCCCTATTTCAAGAATGTTAGCGGAAACACTAGGAGTAGTGCAGTAATGTGCAAAAATTTATATGTGTTAATATAAATTGTAAGGATGCACTTAAGATAATCATTTCCACTAACGAAGATGTTTTTCATCGTGAAACAGAACTATGTCTTCACCAAGAGGAAACCAACCATCTAGCAAGGTGCCAACTCTGCAGATAGACGCTGCTACTTTTCAGGTTGCAGTCACGGTAGCCGTGGCAGCCGTCATGGCACAGTTCAATGCTAACAACGCTAGCAGAAATGGAAGCGGTGCTGACAATACAGATAATGGTAACATTCAGGAACACCAGCGGGTGTCCGCCAGCAAAAATACCTCAGGTCTCAAACCTACGAGCAAGAAGAGAAAGTTTTGGAACATGAAAAAGCGCCACCAATCTCAAAAATCCACTAAAAGACAACAACCTATGGCCACCCCCACCACC
Source organism: Lactuca sativa (assembly GCF_002870075.4). Classification (NCBI taxonomy): domain Eukaryota; kingdom Viridiplantae; phylum Streptophyta; class Magnoliopsida; order Asterales; family Asteraceae; genus Lactuca; species Lactuca sativa. Next base: position 211,646,134 of record NC_056630.2, read on the forward strand.
GCAACGGCAGTCACAACACATGCGCCAATACTAGCCACAAGATCTACCACCCAAACGCCGGCCAGACCATATAAGGGTTCTCTCCCAAAGTGTGCCAAGTGCAGTTTCCATCACAAAGGAGCTTGCCGAATCTTAAAATGTGATAACTGCAACAGGAAAGGACATACCGCCCGTTTCTGTAGGACCCTGACTCAGTACATCACACCAACTCCCATTACCAAAGAAATTCCAGTGTGCTTCCTATGTGGCGAAGCGGGACACTTCAAGAGAAACTGCCCAACTGAGAGGAATGACGGGGAAAGCGGAGGAGCTTAACAAACGGACCAGCAAGGGTAATAGGGAACCATATTAGGACTTTTGTAATGTTTCCCAACGACAAAAACATTTAAGTACTATATGTTTGTAATGAAATTGTTATGCTTGCTAAAGTCACCGTCTTTCTAAAAGTAGTTAAAATACTCTCTCGTTCAAATCAAACCAAATACATTCATATATGATCTAAAGATCATTACCTCTAGGATGTGATGACTTTGTACATACATCGGGGTTAATCATAACCGAAATACTGAAGTTTTGAAACAAATAATTTCATCCCAACTCCTAATCCGTGTCTAATAGTAAGAGTTGAGTGGGGCCACCCACTCGACGATTCCCCAACATCAGATCACATACGACATTCATATACCGTTCGATCATAGGGAGACCTGTCAGGGGTCATGATGTCAAATATTAGTACTAATTCTCGAAAACACACCTGCCGCCAGTGCTAGGCACTGTGGTGAAAATCATCTACGATAATGATAACATCAAACAAAGTTTATCGCCCTAAAAAGAATCACAAGATACTTTATCACTCCGGTAATCTCTTCGTGCGAATACAGCTTAGCTAGATTTATCTAAAAAGATATTGCTGTCGTCATTCAATCTTCATGGATATAGCCCTCATCTTCCCAATTTAACATCTACAAAAGGACCTTTCACCTAAACCCTCCAAACATCGAAACCTTCGTCTCTCATAAACATCCAGCTCGAACCTATGGATTATCTTTTACTATGGAACCCCAAAACACACATTAAAGGAGTGTTATACCTCCTAAACCTTATCACAAGTGCTTACAGGAGACCCTTGGGAATGTCACGTATGTAGCAGACAAGGTCCAAGCACAAAAGTCAGGGAAAGATATGGCACGAGTTCTGCCATGAACTTCGGGCCAAGGTTGCCCAGGAGGGCGAGTAAATGTCCTACCATCTAAGAAGGCCTAATCGTATGAACCAAACCCACATGCTTCCTACCGAGCTACAAGAACTCTTAGGTCAAACCTGTCGAACTATTCAACAATAAAATTGAAGAACCAAGCTTTTCACCCTGGAAAGCTCTGTTCTTATTCCTCAAATAAAAAGGCAAATGCTCATAGTTCCATTAACTTTAGAGGCCCTGACAATACCTCCAGTAGAAACCTTCGCTATCTGCCTCACATAAACGAATAGACCGACCAACCACAAGGAAAGAGGTACCCTCTAGGAATCAAACCTGAGATCTGAATATCACCAGTCGCGAGTATTGGATAAGGATGTCCGAGGACAACCCTCCAAATTCGATGCGGACGCTGCAAGTCTGTAGTGATACCCCTCGGATAGGACCAACCCGTTCGCAGTATTCATAGGATGTGTCATTCTTACTAGGAATCAGTTCATCGTTGTCTTTGTAAGTAACTTGCTTATCTACCCCCGTAGTAAGAAGAATTACTAAGTTATTTACTATGATTTCCTCACTTATACATTCCCCAGTTATATATAACGAATACCTGGTAGATAATAGCATGTGAGAATTCTGACTTAGTTTCTTTTCCTCATTGGGATGTGAAACTGAAGTAGAATCACACATTTTACTATCCGCCCAGTATTGGTTATATCATAATGTGTATGAACTAAGATTTCGTGTATAATAACTCATCCCTTAGTCAGAATCAAAATAATGTAGTGCCGACCTTAGTCGTTTGCAAACTCCTTGCCTAAATTCGAATTTCGGGACGAAATTCCCTCTAACGGGGGGATGATGTGACAACCGTCAATCTTCGGTCAAGTCAAAGTCAACAAGTCAAACCGGTCAACTCAAATTGCCGTGAGTACTAGAGTTTACGTTGCATAACTTCTAAACAACTCTTTATTCTAATGAGAGATCATAAATCGAAAAGTGCGTTCACCTAGATCTCCTTAACCCAAAACGGTGGTACGTGGAGGGCCAAACCGATACAACAATGTTACATACTCATCGGGAGTATGCAAGATCCCTAATCAAGGCTTAACGGGGTTTAAGGACCTTGCAGTGCGTAGCCGGACACTCAAAAAGGTCACCAGTGAAACCTCTCCCACATATCTCTAAGTATGTGAAACCTCTCCCACATATCTCTAAGTATGTGAAATCTCTCCCACATATCTCTAAGTATGTGAAATCTCTCCCACATATCTCTAAGTATGTGAAATCTCTCCCACATATCTCTAAGTATGTGAAACCTCTCCCACATATCTCTAAGTATGTGAAATCTCTCCCACATATCTCTAAGTATGTGAAATCTCTCCCACATATCTCTAAGTATGTGAAATCTCTCCCATATATCTCTAAGTATGTGAAACCTCTCCCAAATCTCTCCAAGTATGTCAAATCTCTCCCAAATCTCCCTAAGTATGTGAAATCTCTCTCATTTATCTCTTTGTATGTGAAATCTCTCCAAGTATGTCAAATCTCTCCCAAATCTCCCTAAGTATGTGAAATCTCTCCCAAATCTCTCTGAGAACGAGGAATCTCTCTCAAATCTCTCTCGAAATCTCTCCCAACTTTCTATAATCACTCGGGGCATCCCGACCCTCGAATTTGGCGAAAAATAGCCCAAGAACGGAAGTCTACGCGAAAAACGGACTTAAGGAAACGAACCCTCCGAACCGAAAGTACTATTCATGAACCGAACCGAAAGCACTATTCATGAGGGTCCGAACCGAAGTTACTGTTCATGAGCCGAACCGAGGACACTGTTCATCCGAACCGAACCCAGCTTGGAAGGAAGGTCCGAACCGAACCCAGCTTGGAAGGAGGATCCGAACCGAACCCGACATAGAAGAAAGGTCCGAACCGAGAGTACTGTTCATCACTGTTCACAACAGTGCCTTCGGTTCTAGCCTGACCTCGGACCGAACCTTGCCTTCGCGTCGGACTGCCTCCTTTCGGACCGAGCCTCGGACCTGGCCCTCGCCTCGCCCCTTCTTCTGGCTCGCGCCTTCGCTTCCGAGACCAGCCACCCGCGTCCGAACCAAGCTCCGCCTGACCAGACTTCGGCCTAGGGACCGAGCTTCGGCCTAGGTCCGAAGAAACTCGCTGGAAATTACATTTTTCGCCCGTTTTTGCGTATGTTTGCGTTTTAAACCCATTTTTAATTATTTTAACATGGGATTTTCACCCAAAACTTTATTTTTAATTATAAGACCCCTAAATTAATGATTTAATCACGTTTTAAGGATAAAATCTTATTTAAAAAGGGGTTGGTAAAGTACAAAAAGAAGAGTGTTGACCTTACCTTAGTTATGACGCAAGCAACCCCCACACCCACTCCATGACAACCCACACTCCTCCCCACCATACCTTGTACTTTTTACCTCCCTCACAAGCCACCTCCATGCTTTGAGAGCTGGATATTCACCCTCTCTCCTCATTTTCTCTCATTTGTTCTCATTTCACAAGAAGATCAAACTCCTTTCTCTCTCACTCTCTCTCTCTAGAAATCCGAGATTCAAGGGCTAATCTTGAGAGTTTCCTCCACCTTTGGTAAGCATAATCCATTTCCTTTAAGATTATCTCAATTATTTCCACTCAAATCATGGGTATCTTACACAAACTCCATTATATTTGTGTTAGAGCTTCGAATCTTCAAGCGATTCTTCAAGTGTTCTTGGGTTGAACACTTCTCTTCTTCAACACTTATCTACTGAAATCACACAAGGTGAGTTCATACCCCTACATTTTCATGTTTTCTTAAGTTTTTAGGGGGGGAATACAAGTTAAAACACCAAGAACATAACTAAAATTTTCTAACAGCTTTCATCAGAAAAGTTGGACTCCATTCACGGACTGTTTTGGACACCTTAAACATTTTAGTTTTCAAAACTGTTTTAGGTGCATGTAGCTCCACTTCTTAGCTTTAAAATGACTACTTGCACATCTCCATAAGATTTTTCTACAATTTATGGTGATTTTTACAAAACTGCCTATCATTTCAAACACCAATCCGGACCAGTCTGTGAATATGGACTTTTCCACCTAAGCTACAGGTCATTAAAAATCATAATAAAAATTATGAGTAAACTAGACACATTTTGGGAACTTCCAGAATTTACGGATTTAGTTTTCGACTTCGTATGATTTTTCTATGAATTTTCAAAAACAATGTAGAAAGGCTGAAAATTTGTTAACAGCTTGTAATTTTTACTACACTTTGTATTGTGTTGAGCAAAGTGTATAATGTCAAGTTCTAAGTATTGAATGTGATATGTTGTAAATTTTATCACCTTAAACTGAAAATAAGTCATTCATGATAAGATTATTCATTCATTTAGAACACGTATATATACATATAAACTATAATACGCATAGTTTATAATCCTAACACCTTTTCATAAAAGAGTTCTTATATATTACAAACGTTTTGGATAAAACTATAATAGGTATAGTTTTCAATACATCACATAACACACACGTACGAAAAGGGTACATTCATACAGAAAGGTTTTTCACTCCCGCATACAACTAGTAAACTTGTTAACCTAAATTGTGAGACATTCTCTTTCCGTACGTCCGAGTGCGGAATATAAAATCCTGTACGTTATAATCAGAGTCTCCTGGAGGGAGAACGTGATAGTTGTATATAGATCTATATTGGGCTTGACACCCCACACCTTGCTGCTAGCTACAGTTGGACCTGCAAGTCTACGGGTGATAATTGTCATTTCAGTTCTTCGACGCCTGAGAAACGTCGTGGCAGGTTCATTTAGTCTTAAGTATGATTATAGCGGCTCACATAAGGATATAACAATACATAAAGTTTACGGGATTTTTATAAAACTTTAATGGGTTTTATGTTGATTTTAAAATCACTTTTATCTCAATGAGTACCGATATTACTGTCTACATTCGGTTTTTGGTATTTATGACTACACACCATTTGAAACCACATTTATAACTGTAAGTATAGACGATACTTGTTATTTTCTCGGTCCTGAAACCTAGGACTACATATACATTAAGTATTATCAAACATAAGAAATTGCGGAAACATCATTTAATTCAAATGCGTTTATGTCAATTTAAGCACATTTTATTTTCCTTTAATAAAAAGGGTTACTTATACATTTTGGTCATCGGTTATGAGACTACATTACAATACTTGATAAAGAAAATATCGGATTTTCTGAATACATGTCATATCAATCTTACCAGGAAAACGGTCCATTTCTCCAATAAAATCTCTTATGAACTCACCAACCTTTGTGTTGACACTTTTCAAAACTACTTGTATTCTCAGGAATTCAGTGAAAACAGGAAACCAACAACGTTTTGAGGATGGGACGATAAATCGTCAAACAGTTCATTTTGTTTCATAATGTAATTGATTCGAATCATGTAAACATATACATTGGTGTAACTTTTTCAGTTATATTTATGATGGTTGTATTTACTTGAGCACTATTATACTCGTTGTTGTGATACTCTACATGAAGTCCTCCACCCTCGAACGTTTCCGCCATCCTTGGTTTGGGGGTGTGACATAAAATATGCCTTACTATACTAAACTAAGGCATATCCTTATCCTCATCCATCTCAGTCCCCACTAATGACTCTCTACGGTATAAGAAATACCTCGCAGCAGACATACTAAAAATACTCTGGTGAAAATATCGTAACTATATGCTACCCCATGGGGTTTACCTCCAAAATCTGAACCTGGAAGCTCGTTATCTCTTTCGCTTCACACAAAAAGTGGAAATGGTGTAATTATCGTCACAGAAAGTGACATCTCAACCATCAGCCGATCACTCAACCTAGACCGCAATCCTCCACAAAGCATCATCTCCACTTTCCTTGAGTCCTGCGACTCTAACTGGCGCCTCACCAGTCAAACCCCTCGGAATCTAAACTCAATTTTCCTCACAAGGTACACTTCATTGAAGCTCGACCGAAATGGCCCATGGCCTTACAATCTATCATATCCAGTCTCAGTCTGAACAAAAATAGCGGGATAACTGGTAAAGACGGAAGCACACTCTGCTACGAATCATGGTACCCGAACCATGTTATCTCCCCTCAATCTGCTACTTAGAACCTTTGTAATTATCCTTGTTTCAATTATGATTCCTCTGATTTTAGTAGTATGGGCCCATACTACCTTCCACATCTACCCATACTTTCCACACGGATCATCCCAGATCTCCTAAGTACCTGCTCAACCTTCTCGATCAACCAATCCCATTACACATGCTTGCTCTCCAGCGGATACTCACCTTTAAACAACACAATATCGAGCTAAAATTACTCCCTAGGCTCTCCTAGGTTCTCACACTTCTCTGCCATCATCCGTTGAAGGACTCCTCGCAATGTCAATTAGCTACTCTAGCTAACTCACATCACTCGTGAGTTCCACAAAGCACAAAGCAAGCAGCATTCGGGCATCGAATAACCTCCACTAGCACATAATACCACTATAGCAACAAGTCCACTTGCTCTATTCACAACTCAAAAGGCATCACTGAACTCAGGCAATCCTACCTCTCATGGGTATCTAACTACTTTGTCAGTAGATTCCTCAAATGCGCATCTAGGTATCTCTCCTAGATTACTCCTCAACTCAAAAATCTCTCTCTAACAGATTCCTGCCATGTACCCCTACTCAGCACACATAGAGCAAATAGCAGATAATATCAATCAATAGCGTTCCCCTAGGCTAAGGCATCATGGATCAGGAAACTCTAGCTCTAAATTCTTGAAATACCTAGCCTATCATCTAGCATGCAAATAAAATATCTCATTAGTATCTCATAATATAAACAAGTAAGGGTATTTTGGGAAAATCACCGTTCAGGCTCTGACTGATTGTACACACTGCTTTATCTCGTTTTCTCTTAAAACTTTTACTCGTTTAGAAAATCATTTTCTTTTTATAAAATTCCTCAAATCCTCATTTTGAGTCCATACATACCCGAGAGTACATCCAAATCCCTCAAACCAAGGCTCTAATAACCACTTGTAACACTCTAAATTTTCAAACAAAATTTTCATTTTTAAAACCTCATAAAACACAATCTCACATTTCTCAAAACCCAAATGTATAAGTTGTTCAAAACACAAGACAACAAAATGTTTTATAATATCCCAGAACCCTCAAAACATAATCTCAAGCTACTGTGTACAATCATGTCGACGCCTTCCCGCGATCCTGAGAGGTACCTGAAACACATTTCGCACAACAATGTAAGCACGAAGCTTAGTGAGTTCCCCAAAATACCACACACAAATAATTAGCCTCTCATGGCTATATCTTGATAAGGACCTGTTTGATTAGTGTCTAAGCCCGTAACTATATTTGGTATGTACTTGACCCGATTGTGCATGGTCCTTTTAGGTTACCTTCACCAAAGCAACTTGATAGGGTGATTTATGGAGAAAGAGGATTAATTATGATTTATTAATATATTATGAATAATATATTAAAGGAGAAATCATATTGTTTAATTAATATAAGTCAAGAATTAATTGATAATTAGTTTTGTGACTAAAAGACATTAATTAAACTTAGGGGACTAGAATTGTAATTATAAGATAGTTGCAATTGGGCTATGGATCACCTTGGAACATATGTTGGACGAATTCTATGGGAAGCCCCTAAGGAATTCATCCAAGGGCTGTTCTAAAGGGATTCTATGGGTTGTTTAGGGCCTAAGCAATCAAAATAGGGTTTCCTAGTTGATAACCCTAATTGCCTCACTATATAAAGACCCCTATAGCCCCAAAATCCTATGGAACTCTTTTGGAAGAACCTTAAGACGGTTTTGGTGCTTCTCCTCCTTCTCTATAGTCATCTTCTTGCTTGTGGTGTTTGTAAGCCATTAGAGGAGTGACACTTGTGACTCTAAGCTCCAAAGACAAGAAGATTCAAGCCATTGAAGAAGAGGTAATCATCTAGATCTATATGCTTATGTCTATTTCAAATTACATATGCTAGATTAGGGTTCTTGAGTCTTGTATGAATTGCATGTACAATAGAGAAACCTAGATCCAAGCATTAGGGTTTGCATGAGCACATAGGATGTTCTTTTGTCTAAAACCCATCAGTGGTATCAGAGCCATGATTGGTTTCTGTTGTATGTGATGCAATGCTTGTTTATCTGCTGAAAATCATGTTTTTGGCCTCTGCCCGACCCGACTTGGCGAGTCAACCCAACTCAGTGAGTCCAGGAAGTGACTCGGCGAGTCTGGCTGTCAGACATACGGATTTTCAGATTTTTTGCCTATTTTGACTTAGGATAAATGCCATAATTGTTTCAAATTAATAAAATACGAATTTTATTAATTCCTTATGATTATCTTTTTCAAGATAAAAGATCTTTTCCTATTTTGGAATTTAGATTTTAATTAAAAGTTTAATTTTAAAATGTTAAATTCAAAAACCCTAATTTTTTGAAAAACTTCAAATTGCACCCTTATGGTTTTATTAAATTAATTAAGTGTATAATTAAGAGAGAGTTAATAAATCCATAGTGATATGGTTTACATTTAATTAAATTAAGAGTGTAATTTATTAAATTAGACCACCTAGTATTTTAAAAGTGTAAAATACACCCTCATACTATATATAACATTAGAAGTCTAATATTATATAGGTATAACTTAAATGTTAGACTTACCGTTAGTAGGCGTCATTCACAAAGCCGATCTATAAGGGGGGGGGGGGGTATAAGGTTATGGCCTATAAAATGGTCGTTTAATGGATGTCCACTCTCACCCACCGCTTCCTTGATTGGTGGAGGGTCGTTAGCCGAACGGGTAGGATAGGGCAAACCATTTCCATTAAAAGTATAATGAATTATAAAGTAACCAAATGTTTTTACAAAATTATCAATCTTAGTTACTTTAGGCAAAAGTGAATTGATGCAATTCCATGAAATTACACTTTGTACCCTTGCTAAGACGTTAGTGGAGCGTGTGTAGCTAACCGGCACACTAAATGGGTTCTAAGAAAAGGTAGCGAAGGGTGACTTAATGTTTTTCATAGTTCAGTGGAGCGTGTGTGGTTAACCGGCACATCGAATAGGTGACTATAACATTGGGGGCACCATGTAAGTTTGCATGGTTATTCAAACCCTGTTTTGTGATCCTCGGCATCCCAGTCACAAATCGAGGGGCATATCAAGATTTAAACATGCCATTGAAAAGATCAATGAATCTCAAAGGATATAGGAGTTTTCAGTACATTTAAAACTTAATCTCTTTTTTGTTTTTCATGGTGGAAAATTAGTGAATCATCATTCACTTACCTTCAAATGTTCTGCAATTTGGGTTACGGCATCCCTCTCCCAAGTTGTAGAGTATTGTGTTGGGTCCTAGCCTTAATATCTCATTTGTGTGTTTTATTAAGGACTCAATCAATCAACTAACTTGAATTTTCTCCCGTTTTGTAGATGTCAAAGTATAACAAATGTGGTCTTCCCAAATTCCTTGGAACAAGCTTTCCACATGAAGATGATATTCCACGATTTGATCGAGGAACAAGAGATTATACTTCACTTCCTCCACCTCTTACTATTGTTCTCCCTAACCCACAATTACAAAGGCTTAAAAAGTTCAAGCTCACTCAAGCCCTTTTGGCAAGTAAACATGAAGAAGGAAAGTCAGTGTGTGCACACGTCTTAGAGATGAAGCCACACATTGATAGGTTAAGAATGTTGGGATTCGTTGTCTGTGAGGAGATGGCTGTTGACTGGGTTGTTCAGTCGCTTCCGGACTCATATAGTGAGTTCGTAAGAGAGTACTATATGATAGACCACGACGTGACCCTCATCGATCTCACCTATTTGCTTATTGCTGCTGAGTCAGCGATGATTTGGCGTACTGGAAAAGCAATGTTGATTGGTGGATCTGCCTTCCAGACCTCTATGGATATAGGCAATGGCAACGAAAGGCATGCCATGGTCGAAACTTTTGATCATAAGAGAAAGGAAAAGTCTGAAGTAGTTCCGTGTGTTGTTCCAAAAAAGTCAATTTGCTTTTATTTCCAAGAGAAGGGGCATTGGAGACGAAGCTGTCCAGTCTACCTGAGAGATCTATGAGATGGGAGAGTCAAGACGTTTGGCTCTAATTCAGGTAAAATCCACTATCTAACTCCATTAAGTTCCTATTCATTGATTCTTAATACATAATGTGATAAGATTACATTTGAATGTTTTGCAGGATCAGAGAAAAGAGAGGAAGCTTGATGGAAGAGCAAGATGAGTCTGATCATGAAGAAATGGATCACGATCGCATGGATTCGAAGATCAAATTCTGAGCTTAGAAAGTTATGATAGAGTTGTTAGGAATATTTGATTACATAGTTTTTCAGTTGATTTTGCATTGTAAGGACATGTTTTTCCACTGATTTTATGAATAAAATAAAATTTTGATTTGTCTTATATATATATATATATATATATATATATATATATATATATATATATATATATATCCTTGAAATGAAATCGTTGTGAAAAATTGATGTTTGTGTATTTCTGTAAATGGATGTGATTCTTAGTTATGTTATTTATGGTAGTGTCAAAATTTTCTAAGGAAAGATTCTCATCACCCAAGTTTCAATTGGACAGAAACTTGGAATCATACAACTTGTATTGTGTGATGTATGGAAATCTTGGTACTTTGGAAATTAAGACTAATTCCTTGATCACACAAGTATGTGAGTCAAGTGAAGGATTAAAGGACTAGGACACAATGTTGTGCACTAGTCAAGTCCACCACAAATAACAATAAGACTAGTCGTCATAATTTACTAAGAGAGATTTTGAAAATTCCTTTCTCAAATTTGATTATGATTACGACATCCCTCTTCATAGTTCGAATTGTGAGATTTGGCAATTAGTCTGAACATTTGGGACTTAGTAATATAAGTTCTGAATTAGTTTAGACACACATGTGAGTTGTCTAAGGAAAGGTGTGTGATTTTGAGAAGCTTAGATAAAGGCTTGTCGAAGCACATCGTATTGGAAATGTGAACTTTGGATGTCAATAAGTATTGTCTTTTAGAAGTCCAACTGTTTTCTGAATACGTGTCAAGGCTAGTGGGAGCCATAAATGTTATGTTGGAATGGATATAATCATCGTGTTAGTCGGAGCATGATTATTATTGCAAGTTGGCAATATTAATTATAGAAAAACAAAATTTTCACTTTGCAAAGTTGCAGGGGTTGAAAAGTTGTTTTTGCTACAATTAAGGGAGAGAATGTTATACTTCGTTTCCAATCTAAAAGCTTAGATCGAGAAATTTTAATTAAATTTAGTCAAGGGTATATTTATTATTTGCATTCTCAAAGTTCGATTATGATTACGACATCCATCTTCATAGTTCGAATTTTGAGAACACGGCAACTAAAAATATTATGACAATATTATAGCAAGAAACTGGTAAAGTATCATGTTTTTCATTATGAATCATATTCCATACACTTCGGGTATAGGATCGATCGCATATGATGTAATATTCGACCTTTTTAAAATTTTCCAAATGCCTACGGCATTTAGAGGGGAAAAGCGAATAGAACCGGATTTGACTAAAATAATTAAACAACTGTCAAGGACAATCTAAGGTTCGTCAAAGATTGGTCGCTTGTGGACAGTTGGAAGTATACTAATGGATGGACCATATTGACTTTATTATGAACATATAAGACTATTTAGAATGAGTTGTCATATGGAAAATATGGAAATGTTTCCTTATTGGGAGTTGGACGTTAAGAATCTATGTTTAGATTAGAAACTTCTATGCAAGAACATTTTCAAAGGAATGTACTTTGAATGTGAGACTTCATGACTATGGAATTGTCTTGTAACAATCTCCAATAGAGCACTTTGTAATTTCATTGGCAAAGTCTTGGTGACTTTGGCGCTATGATATTACGAAAGGACCGTTGCATAAAATGTTAGAATCTAACATATTTTATAAGTGGCAAGAATTTGATATTCTCACACTTGTGGTAAGGATTAGGAATTGTGAAATGAGTGTGATTGAAAATCTTATTCAATTATACTATTTCACAAAGTAAGGACCATAGGTAAACATAGTGTACATGCTAAGAGCTTGAGACAATTGTTGTTATAATTCAAGTAAGAAGTTGATTACCCAAAACAACAAATAATGAGTAATCAATATGGTGATTAAATAAAAGGTGTTTTTATTTCTACTCAAAAGTGTGGGGCCATATAAGATTAGTATTATTCTTGTGTTTCGCTTTGCATGTTTTGACTTCCCGAATAATAAGATTATTCAAACCCTCCACAGTCGCTCATACTTTGGAAGTAGTTATGAAAGAAGACTGTCATGAATCTGACTGTAGATTGTCTAAAGTGTTTTAGACATAGAAAAAGTTTGTTGTAGGGTTCATGAGTGCTACTATAAGATTAGAGTATTGGATTAAACCCACGCTCACTTGGATCGCTTCATGGATTTTATCACGAGTGATTGGTAAGACAATAATATCCTATATACTTGAAACCAAGATGTGTGAGTTGTATCTTGCGAGTCAGTTACACACTGATAATATGTAAACGCACCAGTAACTTTGTGTTATAAACGTATTGTTGTGTGTGATTCGGTGAGTCAGTACAAGCGAGCATTGAGTCGAAGTTTATTCGTTACTTTTACCCAAAGTGAGATAAAAGCGATATCTCTGGGCCCCTCGATGATTTAGTGATGACACCCTAAGCGCTTGGCCCAGCCGGGACTAAGTTGATGTGTTTAATTGTAGTCTGTTGTCAGTCGTCATAAATCAGAGATCGGGAAACAAGACATGAATAGAGAGTATGATTAAAATCCATGTCTCAATTCATTCGATATCTAGAATGGAGGAATATATGATCCCTTATCTAAAGGACAGGTTGCTGATAAGATTAGAGTTCGACTGCGTCTTTAAGAGCTATGATTACTAATCGGATTATACTTACATTATAGTTACTGGACTTATCCAAGTAGGAGACTGTTGGATTAGTGTCTAAGCCCGTAACTATATTTGGTATGTACTTGACCCGGTTGTGCATGGTCCTTTTGGGTTGCCTTCACTAAAGCAACTTGATAGGATGATTTATGGAGAAAGAGGATTAATTATGATTTATTAATATACTATATGAATAATATATTAAAGGAGAAATCATATTGTTTAACTAATATTAGTCAAGAATTAATTGATAATTAGTTTTGTGACTAAAAGACATTAATTAAACTTAGGGAATTGGAAACGTAATTATAAGATAGTAGCAATTGGGCTATGGATCACCTTGGAACATAGGTTGGACGAATTCTATGGGAAGCCCATAAGGAATTCATCCAAGGGTTGTTCTAAAGGGAGTCCATGGGATGCTTAGGGCCTAAGCAGTCAAATTAGGGTTTCCTAGATGATTACCCTAATTGCCTCACTATATAAAGACCCCTATAGCCCCAAAAATGTGTGGAACACTTTTGGAAGAACCCTAGGACGGTTTTGGTGCTTCTCTTCCTTCTCTATAGTCATCCTCTTGCTTGTGGTGTTTGTAAGCCATTAGAGGTGTGATGCTTGTGACTCTAAGATCTAAAGACAAGACGATTCAAGCCATTGAAGAAGAGGTAATCATCTAGATCGGTATTCTTATGTCTATTTCGAAATACATATGCTAGATTAGGGTTCTTGAGTCTTGGATGAATTGCATGTACAATAAAGAAACCTAGATACAAGCATTAGGGTTTGAATGAGCACATAGGATGTTCTTTTGTCTAAAACCCATCAGTACCCTCTGGTCATGTGTCTCAGTGAAGACCCTCCAGTCTCAGTGAAGACCCTCCGGTCTCACAGCTCGGGTTGGACCCTCCGGTCTTGTATCTTAGTGAAGACCCTCCCGTCCCATGAAAACAGAGTAACTCAATAAGGCACATAATGATATACAACATAAATCACAAAGATAGAATGCATAATAGATCACATAACTCAGTTTAAGCACATAAGACCCTCCGGTAACACAATGATTACCACTCATGTAAGTATAGTGAGAAGACTCACCTCGTATGTAAGCAAGTAGGTCTCGTACTTAACGATCAATCTAGGCTCAGCCTACATATCATAATCATCTATAATTAACACTTTATAACAACAACTCTAAAGATGTTAAGCTAACCCCTTTTCTAACTCTTGAAAAGGGTGAAAGACCATTTTACCCCTCCATGGTCTCCATAATCCATAACTTGACAAAACCCTAAAAGTCAATAGAAGTCAACAGTTAATGTTGACCCAACTCGTCATGTTCCTCAGAACTCAATAAATCATGAAAACCCCAATCAACTCGCCAAGTTGCTAGCCAATTCGTCGAGTCCATGTAGTGTCCAGAAGATCGGGAAAACCCTAGTCACTTGTTGAGTTGTTCCACCAACTCGTCGAGTTTACTCTGAATCCAAAACGGGAAAACCCGACTCAACTCGTCGAGTTAGATGCCCAAATCATTGAATTCTTCAGCCATTACACATTAAACTCATTCTTGTCGATTCTAATGCTCCAATCTCCAAATCCAACCTCCTAGGATGAAGTTACCACGTAAAGTTGCTAACTTTACGATTATGCAAGGCCTCACAAGGCTAAAACACCCAAAACTAAGCTGAAGAAGGGGTTTGGGACATGAAGACGGGTCAAAGCTTCATAAAGCTTGAGGCTTTAGGATTAAAGGGCCTAGTAGTGTCCAGATCTGAGGTCTCAGCTACATAGCATGCTCACAAGCATTAATGACTCAAGGAGAAGCTAGAAAGAGCCATAAACTCTCAAATGGAGAGATCTAACAAACAAGTGATCAAGGTAATGTCTTTTTACCTTCAAATTACTGCTACCACTGAGATGATGTTGTATCTAAAGACTCCTTCTTGTCCCAAGCCTTCTACTCTGCAAGGAATGCACCAAAACACACCCACTATTAGCTCTAAACTCTCTCAAATGGAAGGTACTCGATTTAGGTTTGTCTCAAGGTGATAAAGTGATGAGGGAGATGGGCTAAAGGATTTAATGTCCTTTAAATAGGGTGCCAGCCCGAATAATTAGGGTTTCATCAAACAGACTCAACTCGTCAAGTTCAGTCCTCCGACTCGATGAGTAGACTTCATATTCTGCGCGTCTTGATCAACTCCTACACGACGAGTTGGGAACAACCAACTCGTCGAGTAGGTCCTATAATGTGAATAAAATTCTCAAGTTCCACATCCAAGAAATTGGGGTGTTACAGACTCAACATCAGTCGAAATTTCCAAATATATTCAGACTCATATGATTTTGACCAAAACACATTCTATTTTGACACTCATGATGCTTCATCGACTTGAATAACTCAGCATCATCAATTATCATACGAAATTATAAAGATTGACTTAAACAAAACCTAGTCAAAATCGAATGTAACTCCAACCAACACAAGAACTAGACAAAATGGAAATCAACACCATCAGTCAGAATAAGCTTGATACGAATCTAGTCTCCACACAAATCAATAATATGATCGAACTTGATTTCGATTCCAAAATTGTTTTCGAAATGAACTCAATCAACGAACACCGTTGAAATCGAGTTCGATTTGTTCAACTTTGACTTTCTGTGATGCGAATGATAATTGGAGCAATGGATAACGAAAGATCAAAAATCTTGGGCTCAACAACTTTGGACTCAATAATGATCAGTAATCGGATAAATTAGTTGGACTTATTTGATCGATGAACAATATCTGAACGAATTGAAGTTGGGCTTTTGATCAGATTATGAAACTAGTTCATATGAACAAAAAGAATTATGTGTTTGGGCTTTTATTTAGACTTGAATTTTGGATCAAAATTATTAGGAAACATGATTGGGCTTGATCTAAATAAAATTATTGGATCATCAATGGGATTGAAATGAAATAGATCCAACGAGTTAAAACGATCAACAATCAAAAACGAAAAGCACGATTTTGAAAAAAAAAATGATTGAATTCGGATTTCGAGAAAAAGCTTGATCGTTCATTTGCGATCTTAACATAAATTTTTCAGAATC
Organism: Lactuca sativa; assembly: GCF_002870075.4. Classification (NCBI taxonomy): domain Eukaryota; kingdom Viridiplantae; phylum Streptophyta; class Magnoliopsida; order Asterales; family Asteraceae; genus Lactuca; species Lactuca sativa. The sequence goes on from NC_056630.2 coordinate 211,662,472, forward strand.
CATTTGAGAATGTGAGAAATCTTCTTGATGATTCTTTTTCCATTTGCAGCACATGAATTGATCATTGAAAATCTTGGTTCTTTTGTTGGAACAAGAAAATCTCCAATCTTCACATTGTACCACCCACAATGCATGTTGTACAACCCGTTCTTCCCCATTTTCAACGATCTAGCATCATCTTCATGAGAATCTACAACAATTTTGGGTTGGAATTCAAAGTCATTGCAACACTTGATGATTGTGGTTTTGAAACCCAAATTTGCTTCATAGATTGTGGCTTCAAGACAACTTATGAACATTTTTGTTTAAAAACCTAATTGTTCTTACTTTTGATATTCTTCTTTTTCTTCCTCATCTTTTTGGATCTTGAAGTTTTGAATTCAAGAACAACTTCAACTTTGCAAGTTGAATCAAATCTTTTGGAGTTTGATACATTTGAACTTCTTGGATTGAAGGTTTTCAATATGGCACCATTCCTTCAAACGAATCACAAGAATTCAAGTATTCATAGGTTTGAACTCCAACTGAACGAAAAACTTTCACATCTTCATCAAAATCACATTGAATTCCCAATTCTTTAACATCATGAACATCCGGGTAAAGTACAAGAACACTGACACCATATTTGCGTTCATCAAGATGAATTCCTTCAATGACTTCATCTTCTTTCTTCTTTCATGATAAATTGTTACCAAACGATTAAACAACACTTTATGATGTTCATGATCAAGAGGATAACCAATGAACTTTCCACATTCACATTTCTCACAAGAAATAAATGAATTTAGTTTAAAATACCCGATTGCAAAACAATTGAGAAGTCCTTCGAAACTGAATGGCCATGGATAATCATTTACAAACCAATTTTCACGAATTGTTTCTTTCATTTTCAAATCCGAAAAATGAAGAATATCATAAGAACTTGAAAATGTGTAGAGAGAGAAAGTGAATATGAATGAAATCTCTAGAGAGAGAAAGTGAAACAAATAAGTATTCTGGAGAGGGAAAATCAAATTGTGAATCAAATCAAGGAATAAATTTGATTTGTAGAACAAAAACTCTCTCAAAGATGAAGAACCCACAACAATGAAGATTCACTTAAATTATGTAATCATCATTGATCAATTCTTGAGAGCTTCAAGAACACTTGCTCTGATACTAATTGTAGTGACCCTAATTATGATGACATGTGCAAGATAGTAAAGATCTAGTGAATCATACAAACATCAATAACACAATGAGTAAAAAAAACATGTTTAAGCTTCATTAGAATAGTAAGAGTACAAGTGGGTTTTGAATATTCTCTCACTAAACTAACACTCGCAAATGGGTCCTACATAATGAGAATCACTCACTTCCTATTTATAGGAAATATTCAACCTATTTACACCTATAAGAAGATAAGTCACATCCAAGAAGAACTTTGCACCCTAACAAACACACTATTCATGTATGTCTTTCTTAATAAGTAGCATATGATTTTATAACACCCTCAGTTTAGACCTCGGGTTTTAAGCGTTTTTTAGTGAAAATAAATTTTATGTCTAGATACATGAAATAAAATAAATTAGATTTGAGAGTTAAATTGAAAAATAACTAATAGTAAGTAAAATTAAAGAAGATTTGAAATTCTCATAAGCCATTTGGAATATAATTTGGAACCTCTTTTTTTATTTTGAGTTTTTTCTAATAACAAAAAGCTTTTTAAAAATCCTTGTCAAACATACTTTTCAGAACAATGTCTATTAATTCGTAAGTAACATGTAGGTCATATACATGATGTTCGATCATATTTTATACGATAACTATATATGGTTAAATTCTAATTTGTATGGACTTTGGGTGGGGTAGGCCGGGGTGGTGGTGGGGGACAAACTGGGTCGTGAATAGCTAGTCAGAATGTCGATTAATGCATTGGATATACAACATGTCTGGGCCATTGTGAAGCCCACCGATTAAACAGGTGGCTCAGCTTCTTCTACATGGGCCCACTATCATCGGTGATTTATTTTGATAATATAAATATTTCGATAATTGATACTTTATTATTATTATTATCGTTTAATATCCTTATCTTAGAAATGAACTTGACAAATGCTAAAGTTGTCTTATATTCAAAGAAAAACATATGCTAATTGTTAATGGCCACTACTATTAACAAAAAAGGAAAAAAGACATTGTGTGATAAATTGTATTTTTCTGAATTTGCTTTCAATGACAACTATGAACTAACTATTCATTTTTATTTTTCTGAACAACTGATCAATATGTTTGTTGCTTTAAGGCTATGTGTTATCGGGACAAAGGGGTCTCGCTAAGACTATCTCCAATTGATCTTTATTTTTGTGTTATAGAGATCGTAAAAGCTCTAATCAACCACTAAAAGTGATCTTCATTTTTATGGAAAGAAATATGGTCTCTATATATAGAAGCATTAATAACACCAAACACCTTTTCCTTTTAAATAGTATTATTTTAATTGTTTTTAGTTTTTTATGATTATTCTTTATAATTTATAATATTAAAATATGTTTTAGTGTAATTTTTTAGTGTGTGGTTGTAGTTGAAAAGAGTTTTAGTGTTAGCTTTACACAACAATAGTGTAATTTATAGTGATGAGGTTGGAGTTGGCCTAATAGGCACTGTTAGAAACACCACAACTTTTGTTTCCTTTCACCACTGCACTTACTCTCTTTCGTTTCACCATTTCTTTCAGAGATGACGGACTAAAGTGTATACGGCTCATTAGACGTATACTTGTACATTTCCTTTGAGAGAAATGAAATGTAAGTATAATATAGTTTGAAAGATTTAGTAAAAAAGTGGAGGAAAAAATCACCTGACAATGTCACATAATAAAAGAAAGTACAGGAGAGCATAACATATGGTCTACAATGGATGCATTGTGCCTAATTGCAAATTACAACTTCTTTACCAGTAACTTTCTACGTAAACAATTTTTTACGAGGTATCTTTGTCTTATAAGTAGTAGAAAAATTAGTTGCATGGTAAAAATATAGTGGCTTGGTTCACCTTAGTACATTTTTTTAAACAAAAAATAACAAAAATAATAATAATAACTTCATATTTTATAAATTTCACATGCAAAATATCAACAAATACTATATATTATTCGATCGACTTATTTAATGATGTTTTTTTCTTTTTTTCTTTTTGCATTTATTCCTCTTGAATGCTGATGATGTGTGAGAAGATATCTTGTGGTGTGTATGCAAATGGAAAAAACCAGCCATTCAATTTTCCACTGTTGTAGGACTTAAATATATATAAAGAGAAAGAGAAATGGTTTTCGAGGCCCTCTCTCCATCTGCCAAAATTACAACACTTTACTACAAATTCTTTTTGGAAAATTATTTAATAATATTAAAAATCAAAATATTAAATCACAAAAGAGAATCTTGTAAAGCCTAGAACAAGATCTAGTAGGCAACTGAAACTAAAAAGATCCAAAAAAAATTATACAATATACATGCGACATTTCAAAAGGGAAATTGCTACAGTGTGGCGTTTACCCTTCGAATAAAGTAACAATGATTATAATATAAGGGTCCCAAGATTTGGAGGACCACATGGGCCAATACCTAATAGTGTAGGGTGAATTATAAATGGCGATGCTATTTCATGTCCTCACCACAATTCATGGTATGAAAATAACAAGTCCTTGGGAGTGACATGCACATTGTCTTTTCAATCAATTATCATCAAATTTGCAGAAAAGATCTTCAACTATTGGTTAACATTCAAAACGATCCTCGGTATAATTCATATCAGAAGCTATTAGCTAGACTTAGAAATTAACGTTATGTGAAAATTAGTGTGTTAGTTAGTTAGTTTATTTGTGGACAGTTACTGGTGGTTAATCGTCAACCATTGTGTGGTTCAAAATAACTCTCATGAATTAACATATATACCAATGAAAGGGCAAGGAGCGTGGTAAGCACGGTTCAAGGAGTTTTTATAAGAAGTTGAGAAAACACTGTGGTTCGTAAACATTTTATAATAAGTTCAAGTTGGTGTTTGATATTTAAATAGAAAAATTAAATTGATTCCTATTTTATGCTCCTACTTCATCCTTCCAAGGTAATTACTAGTATTTGATATTTAAATATAAAAATTAAATTGTTAAGTATAATCCATTAATTCTTTTTCCTCTTTTATCATTTGATTATGACATTTGTCATAATCTAATAAGTAGGAGGAAAAAATAAAAAGATTTTTTAGGAGAATATTTAACTTCTCAAATAAACATTTGACATGTATATGTATTTACTTGTCATGTTAAATAGAAACCATTAGACCATCTCTTATATTCTCCACGACAATGGTCGTGGAGAGCTTCCAGATCAGCCACTAGAGCAACCACGAACCACCTCACCACAATCGGAGTACTATCCGTTGAGAACGAAAAGAAAGAAAGAAGAAAGAAGAGAGAGAGAGAGAGAGAGAGAGAGAGAGAGAGAGAGAGAGAGAGAGGAAGAAGAAGAAGAAGAAGAAGAAGAAAAAGAAGAAGAAGGTTGAGAGAGAAGAAATCGGTCAAGAAGCCATGATTGAGCATTGCGTCTCGTCCTCGGTACCTCGAGCCATCACGAAAACGGCGAACCACAACTGTCCGCGGTGGTGTATACGGTCGTTGTCGGTGGCCACGTAGACCATGACTGGGTTCGTGGTTTGTGTAACGCTCCGATTCTCAGGTATTAATATTATGGCTTTAATTTTCAAGTTTCAAGGTCTACTCGACGAGTCGGATGCCCTGACTCGTCGAGTAGCAGCGGGTTTGGGGTCACGTGTTAAGTGACCAACTCGTCGAGTTGGAAGAGTGACTCGACGAGTTGGAGCTGGAGGGTGAAACCCTAATTTCCGTTATTTTGCACCCTATTTAAGGAATCATTAGCCTCCCTTAGTCCCTTATAGCCCCTATGAGTCCAGAAACCCTAAGTCTCCATTTTCTCTCCATACATGTGTGTTTAAGCTTGAAAGGTAGATCTTGGTAAGGAAAGGCTTGAATATCAAGAAGCTTTGAGCAAGGAACAATTGGGCTGAAGTCTACCTCAGTTTATCATCATTTGAAGGTATCAAGTCATCACCTTGAGCTTCTTCTAGCTAGATCCCTTTTATATTTGAGTTTTGGGTCCATTTTAGGGCATTTGGTGTTGCATTTTCGAGTGATGAACCAAGATCTGAAGTTGCAACTTCATATCTAGGCTCATCTTGGCTCTTATCATCATAAAGTCTCAGTATTTAGCATGTTGGTGAAGCTCTTTTGCCTAGAACCTCTTCTTTAGCTTGATTTAAGTCATTAGCACCTTGCATGCACGTAAAGTTTGCAACTTTACGTGATAAACATGCCCTAGGAGCTTGGATCTGCAGTATGGAGCCTTAGCATGGCTTAAAAAGCATCTGTATGGATGAAGTTCCGAAGGGACTCGGCGAGTGGCATGGTCGACTCCGCGAGTCCGATGAAGATTGTTGTAGACCCGACGAGTTAGTAGAATGACTTGGCGAGTCCGATGAAGATTGCCTTGGGCTCAACGTGTCAGACGAGTGACTTGGCGAGTTGGAAAGTTATGCAAGGAACTCGGCGATTAGCTGAGGGTGCTCGACGAGTTGAGGTCAACATGGACTGTTAACCTTGGCAGTTGACTTTGACTTTGACCAAGGGTTAACCAGTTGACTTTTGAAGGTATTTTTGGTAAATTGGATATTATAGCAAAGGAAATTGGTGAATATAGGTGTTGGAGTTGGAGTTACATTTAGAGGAGTTTGACACTATCTTCCGAACTACTTGTGAGGTGAGTTACCCTCACTATACTAAGGGGTCTAAGGCACCAAGGTCGGCCCATTGGATTTGATATCCTAGTAGTTATTGATATGTTGAGTTTAAGCTAGTAATGTATGACAGTGGTATGCTAGTCTGGTAGATCTATAGAACTACCTGTGATTTTGTATGATTATCTGTATGTGCATTAGTTATGGTATATGTCGACATATTATGTGAGATATGTTGAGGAGATACTGCTCTGTGCGGTAATCAACAAACCCGGGAGCATTCGAGATACGAGCTGTGAGAGAGTCGTACTGTGAGCTCGATGGCAATCCAAATGTGAGTTGTGGGCCCGTAAGGCAATCCAGACTCACACTGTGGGCCCAAGGGGTAAGCCAGTCTATAAAGTTGTGGACCCAGTATATCATGTTATTTGTATATGTGTTATGTACAGTGTATCGGTATTTTGGGGGAACTCACTAAGCTTTCAGGCTTACAGTTTTAGTTTATTGTTTCAGGTGGCGAAGGCATGATCGCACAACTCCTCATGTTTTATTTACGTTTCTGAGAAAAACTTTGATATAGACTATTTTGAAAACAAGTTTGTAATAACTGTGAGTTTTAAATGTTTTGAAAAGTTCAAATTTGTCTTGAAATATTTGGGTGTTACAGTTTGTATACCGGACAACCTTAAAAGATTAAGAAGTTAAAACCAACCTTAGTGTTTGATCAAAGGATTTGATGAATGAGTTAAAACTCTCTTTGATTGTCTTTTTTTGTAAGAGAAAAATCATTATTTTAATATTTCAATATACTAATTTCATATTTTCATTCAAAGTTTAATACACACGGTTACAAGAGTCATTCTCAATTTAATATACACTCATTCATACATCATTCACAGTTTATAGAAAACATTTAGGAAAATAAATAATCATTCGCATTAATTATTAATCACACAAAGTATAAAAAAAATATAACTACGTTTATATTACAGCACTCCCATATTTATTGTACACTTTTGACTTTTGAAGTCTTTATTCTTCAACTTTGACCTTAAATATTTTTATTAGTGTTATAAATTACGTGATGAAACTTATAACAATGAAAAAACATTTAAAACACAATCTATTCATATATTTTGCATCAAACATTATATATAAAAAACAAGAAAGTCAAAAGTGGACAATAAATACAAGACGATGTAGTATTATTTAAAGTTTAATACATTTATCGATAGATTAGTTTATATTATATCTATAGTTTAATAACTAAATGACTTCTAGCCCAACGATATTATGTGTTGTCCTTCCTTTTTTAGGTTAATGATTCAAGTCCCGTCAAAGAGATAGGTGGATTTAGGAGTAGTTTAGGATTAAAATAGGTTTGTTGTTCCAAAAAAACATTTTAATACACTCATTAATAAACAACTTATCATGTTATTTTATATATAGAAATATTTGAATATGAAGGTTTTTTAAAATCACAAGAGTTTTGGAGAATGTCTCATCAAATAATCAAGCCATGTTTAGATGTTCTACCATTGGTGTGAAGGAATTTGGCTAAAATGTTTGGAATAGATGTTTCATAAGGCTCACATTAATGAACACATGTTCTCTTATTTGGTATCGTGCGTCTACGGCTTCTATGCTGACATTCCTATTACGATATCTATACAGGGAAAAATTATACATCAGTCATTCATTAGATATGTCACATGTAGTTGTTAAAAGAAAGTATCAACTTCAAAAATATTCTAACAAGGGGAATACGAGTAAAGTTAATGAAAAAAAATTAACATCATACACGTGGGGTTGTAGTATTTTGTCAAGATTGGGACTTCTTAGCTTATGAGGTTGCAAGATAATCCAACCAAGTCCATGTTTATGTGACTTATGTTATATAACATCAATTCAATCCTTTAAGCTGCCACAACATCAATTCAATCCTTTAAGCTGACACCATACGTAATAAAAACCTACTTTAGTTTTGCACGTATTTATGAAATCTTACATTGGAATTAATATTCAAAATAATATTTATATGATAGTGATTAATGACTCATAAAATTGTTCTTATGATATATGTTGAAACAACAATGTTAAATTTTATAATTTGAGTTGTGTAAGACATTCGTTGCAGACATTATATGTAGACTTCTTTATAGACATTTTTGAAATAATTATATGTTATGTTTCACATGAATCATCCACAATAATCATTAGAAAAAATTATAAGTTTAATCCATTTTTTAGTATTAGAACATTTATAAGAAAACAAACTTTGATTAAATATATTTATTGTTAGTGTGCATCCAAGAAAGAAGGGTTGCTAATAATTACATTGTAAGATGTTTATTAAAAGTGTGCCTAAATGAAAACTTTTAATACAAATATCATTATAAACTTTTTTTTTATTTGTTGCTAAGATAAAGAAAAATATTATGTAACACAACCAAACACTTATATACATAATTAATGAAGATTTATCATAGTAGCAAAATTTCTAAGGAACAACATAGAAAACTTCTGCAATTCATTGATTTTAAGCAAGAAAATGTTGATGAATTGTCATTCGAGTGTGAAAGAATAACTTCATCTGATAACATTCTCAACATAACATATGCCTATAGAATAGAGAAATATCTTGATATGGATGATCTTCTGAAAATAGTAAATGACACCTTAACAATATCCAAACAAAACAAAATTATTAAGATCTCAAATTTGAATGTACAGATTCATGTAAGATTAAGGACAAAATAGAGATTGATTGAACTAATTTATATCCAAATAAAATTCGGTCTTTGTGTAAATATTCTAAAGTAACTAATTTAGAAGAAAGTGATACTTTTGATAAGATTTCTGATGCTTGTTATTATTCTAAATCTTAGTTTGTAAATTTCTATTTGGAAATTGTTAAAATCAAAGACATAATGAATCATGAATCTGATTAAAAAAGGGACAATGATAATGAAGAGGAAATTTTTGATTTTTCAAAACTTGTTCTTGAAAATACGTTTGAATATCATTAGATTTTGTCTACAAAATGAGAAAAGTCACTTTATCTAATTGCTTTTGTTTATCCCAAAGTGATCAATTTTTTGAATCGTATTTTTATCAAATATGAAAGGTAAAACTAGTTGGTTCTAAATTGGATTTTATACTTCAAAAAGATAATTCAAATATTATTGAAGAATTATTTATTCCACTGAAAACATTAAGGAAAACATAATTAACAACACATCAATTTCAAAAATCAAAAATCACAAAAAATAAGAATTTCAAAAATCATACTTCAACAAATTACTCTTCGAAGAAATCAATTTGGGTTGTCAAAGGCACAACTATACCCAAATCAATTCTCGAAACAAATTATTTTGTTCAAAAAAAATGACATCTAAGAAAAATATATGAAGATTTAATCATCATAAGAAATTAAAGAACTAAAAAAATTCAATTATTTTCTTCAAAAACTAATCTTTGAACCATATTAACCAAAATTTTCTAATCCAAAAGTCGTCAAACCAACATTGACCACTTTAATGAAAAATATTAATGAAATTCACACATTTTATGCATGGTTAGATAAACATGGATCTTTCAAAAATAAACCTATTTCACTTGATAATATTAAAGAGTCATACGATGAATTTCTCTATTGTTCCACAAATTAAAGTTCATCTTTTGGAATATTAAGTGTCAAAACTGAGAAATGTATTAAAAAAGATTTACTAAAATTAAATTCTAATAAATTTTGGATTTTGGATTTGAAGTCAAAAGTCAATCATTATGTTATGAAATTCATTACTAAATGGATATCGAAAACCAAAGTCCAACAATTTCAAAATTTTGTACCCATTCAAGAATTAAACAACACTTCAGCTTATTCATATAATATGAATCCAGTTGCAAGATGTGTATCGTTCCATTTTTCAAAACAAAATTTTCATTCAACCATTTGTTTGTTTCGTAAAGAAAAGCATTGTTTGATAATCAAAACTCAACCATTCAAATCAAAGTATCAAACAGAACATGTAGAAATCTCAAAACATGATGTCGATGAACGTGTACAGTCAAGCCTAGCCCTTTTCCCCTGATCTGATGAAGTACTTGAAAAACAGTTGATCCATAACTGTAAGTATCAAGTTTAGTGAGTTCCCCAAAATACGACATACCACAATACATATACAATGCATATAAGCAAATGGCTCGTAACCTAGCGTCGTTCCGCTATAAACAGTTGACTTGTGACCTTGATCGTTCACGTTTGATTATGGTGTCTATGGTCTTGACTAAATTCATATAATCTTAGTGAATAAAACTGAAGTCTTTTTTGGGTTGCCCTCATAACCATAAGTAGCTAAAATTGATATTATGAGAGAGATAAAATGATTTGTTATTTTTTTAAATGACAAACATATATATATATATATATATATATATATATATATATATATATATATATATGTATATATATATATATTCTACTTCTAAACTACTCCTGAAAATCCACGTATGTCCATTGCGGGACTTGAAATTAATATGAAATTAATTCAGGATTAATTGGGATTAATTAAAGGTGTAATGGGTGAATTTTAATTGTTCAATAGTTGAACAAAATAATCAATTCTAGAACTCTCCATGGTATGGACGGTTTTGAAGTGGTTTCTAGGGTTTTTGGAAGTCTCCTATAGTTGATTAGGATAATTGTCTTGAATATATAAAATATTATTATTTTATTACTCTAATCTAGGTTTATCATGGAGATTCCTTAGTCGTAAATAGGACCCCTTGGGCATCAAATTTCGTGGCTTTCTCTTCCCATAAGGTGGAAAATGAAATTTATCTTTCTCTCACATCTCTCCTCTTCAAGTTCCATTGTGCTACGGTTTTGGATGTGAACCATTAGAGGCATCCACACTATTAGTGCTTGTTTTCCAAAGGAGATTCACAGAGATTTGTTTGCATTATATGATTAATGCAAGAAGGTATATATTCTAACCATATGAATTTTGATATTATATGTTAGGTTTTATTTAAAACTTAGTTTCAAAAACTACAAATAATGGAAAACGGAAGACTTTAGTTTTATAAAATAACATAAATATTTTATCACCCACCAAGGATCATCTTGCAAGTAAAAGAAAGATTTAAAACACAACCATAGAAGGAAGAAGTTGTGACAGCCTTTGAAGCACTTTGAGTCCTCTATCGGAGGCTTGGAAGTTGATGGAGTGAGGTTGAACCCTTGAGAAACCAAAAATGTACCAACTTGATGTGATGCTAGTTACAACTCTTAAGCTTTAAGTCAAAACAAGTTTATGACTTAAAGAGAGGGTGCAAGCAAAAAAATATCTTCAAGATACAAGACTTGAGAGAATATGGAGAGGGGAGAAGAGAGCTCTCGACAATAGCAAGAGGGAGTGAAGAAAATGATAGCATTTACCTCTTATTTATAATAAGATTACGGTCCAAGAGTCATTAACCATTAAGCACTTTAGACTACCTAGTCCCCTATGTCATGAACATGTTTCCCTATCTCTTTGTCCCTCTCTTATTCATGTTTTTTATGATGAAAAGACAAGCCAAGAGTTTATATTTTATAAACTCAAAGTTTATAAGATATAAACTTTGTCTTTTGCTAAAAGACAAAAGGCTTATAAGGTCCAAAAAGATGTGCATGACATGTATATTCATACACTATGAAATAATGTGTTACTTGTATTGTAAAATAATTTATTTCCTTGAAATAAATATTTCCCCAATTATTATAAGAGTTTATGAATATTTATTAAAATCAGTTTCTAATAAATAATCAATTGTATCAAGTTGTTGTTAGTGTGACCCTTAGGATCATATGTTATTTAACAATATCATTTGAATATGACTCTTGAGCGTACTGGATCTTTCATTATATAGGTTAGACTATTATTTTGTAAGTATGTTACAATAACTATGACAAAATGCCATAGAGTTCTAGGTTGCATGTACCCATAAGTGTTTATGTAAAAATCCATTGTGGAAATAATTTTATAACCTAGAAAACTAAGCATTGGTATCAAAGCCTATGATTCTCTTTATTTGTGCATATATGAAACTATAAATCAATACTGATAATCAAAAAGAAACCTGCTGAGTCGCACCACGGCGTGACACTCTTATCACAATGTGGTGGAGCCTCAAGGAGAATTTAAGTATTTTTTTCCTTTTTCAAATTTATAGGATAATTACTAGTCTTTATTGGTATTTTAATTGTATAAAATTTGAACCTTTAAACTAGGTAATTAGATAAACCCTAATTCAGAATTTGAGGATGTAAATAACTAGATTAATATTATTTAATTAAAAGTCTAATTAAGATAATAGTTTAATCCCTAAAAGATTTAATATAATTAATTAATAGATTAATATCAAATCTAAAATTGGTTTAAATATTAATTAATTAATTATTAATTAAGATAATTAAGTTTAAACCTTGTATTATTCAAAGGTTTTAAAATACATCCATACATATATAAGAGTTATAATATTATATGTAAAACACCAAGTCTGTCGAACCAAGACTAAGCCTCATTCACAAAGCCGCACTATAAGAAATGTATAAGGAAACGACCTATAAAATAAGCATTGAATAAGTGTCTTTTTCACCAACCACTTCTTTGTGTCGTAGAGTGTCATTAGCCGAAAGGGTTTTGATTGGACACTTATCACATTATAAGTATAATGTAAAAGTACTAGAACATTCTATAAAATCCCATGCTGGTTACTTTAGGAAAAAATGTGAAGTTGTATGAAATCCATGAAAACGCACATTGTTTCTTTATGAGTCGTTAGTGGAGCGTGTGTGGTCAAACAACACACTAATTTGGGACTACAAAGTTGAAATGATTGTACATACTTGAAATTTATGATTGTTGATGGAGCATGTTTGGTTAACCAACATGAAGCGAAATTAATACTTGGACTTTAGATCTAAAAGTATAGATCGAAATGTCCAATAGGATTCAGTCAAAGCACAATGTGTAGAAAAGGTTTCAACATGGAAAATCCCAAGGAGTTGAACAAATACATCTTAATAAGGAGTTGAGTGGATCTCAAAAGTCCTTTGTGTTAGCCATGAAAATGATAGGATGAGTCGAGTCTCATATGCTTCGGATATAGGATCGATCATGTATTCTATGACTTGTGCTTGTTCAAATATCTCAAATGTTATGGTGCACTTTGTACCATAAAGGTAGTGCCTCCAAATCTTCAAGGAAAAAACCACAGCTCCCAATTCGAGATCATGAGTGGTATAATTCACCTCATGTGTCTTTAGTTGTCAGGACGCATAAGCTATCACCTTCCCACGTTGCATGAATACACAGCCTAAACCCTGATTCGAAGCATCGCAGTAAACTATGAAGTCCTCTGTTCCTTCTGGTAATGATAGTACCAGTGCACTACAGAGAGCTCGCTTCAGAGTTCAGAAGGCAACCTCCTGCGTTTCTATCAATTCAAATGGCAGGCCCTTTTGTGTAAGCATGGTAAGTGGCTTGTCTGTTTTGGAGAAGTTCTGAATGAATCTTCTATAATAGCCTACGAGGCCTAAAAACTGACGAATTTCTATGGGTGACATTGGGACTGTCCATCCTTCAATGGCTTTGATCTTAGAAGGGTCTACGTGTATCCCTTCTTGACTGACAATATGACCTAAAAAGTTTACGCTACGGAGCCAGAACTCACACTTAGAGAGTTTTGCGAATAAATTTTCGGTTCATAGGGTTTCCAAGATTTGTCGGAGATGTCAGCTATGCTCCTCTTTGCTTTGAGAATAGACTACGATACCGTCGATGAAAACAATAACAAAGTTGTCGAGGAATGGTCGGTAGATCCGATTCATCAGGTCCATGTCCATGAATGCGGCAAGGGCATTCATTAGACCGAAGGGCATTACAACAAATTCATAATGTCCATATCGAGTTCAGAAAGCAGTCTTGGGGATATCCTCTTCCCGGACCTTGAGTTGGTGATATTCGGATTGCAGATCTATCTTAGAGAAGTAGTTTTCTCCTTGTAGTTGGTCGAATATATCGTCGATTCGTGGAAGTGGGTAGCGATTTTTGATAGTGAGCTTATTCAGTTCTCTATAATCGATACACATCCTAAAGGATCCGTCCTTTTTCTTAACAAAGAGGATCGGAGCTCCCTAGGGTGAGAAGCTAGGTCGGATGAATCCTTTGCTCAAGAGTTCGCTAAGTTGGCTTGATAGTTCTTGCATCTCTGCAGGAGCCAACCTATAGGGTGATTTGGCAATGGGTGTAGCTCCTGACACAAGGTCAATTCAGAACTCGAATTGTCTTTCTGGGGGTATCCCAGGAAGATCTTCAGGAAAAACATCCAGGAAATCTCAAGCCACTGGAATGTCTCGGATATTGACAGTCTTCCTTAGACTTATCCACGATGTGAGCCAGAACGCCAAGTCCTTCTTTTGTAGACACTTATGTTCCTTAATACACGAGATAAGATAAAGGTTCGTACTGGGCTTGTCTTCGTATATAATTAGGGTTTCGTGATTAGGGAGGTGAAGGCGAACGACCTTCTCGCGACATATAATTTCGGCATGATGGGGGCTCAACCAGTCCATGCCGATAATAACATCAAAACTCCTAATAGTTACAGGCTTCAAGTTTATTTGAAAGACGTGGTGATTTAAGGTCAGGGTACATGCTACATAGATTTCCCCAGTTGATTCTGTTTTCCCATTAGCCATTTCCACCGTAAAGGTTTCATTAAGCTTCTGGTTGTTGTTTTAACAAGTATTTGAATTTATTACTCACAAAACTCTGCTCTGCCCCTGTATCAAACAGGATGCATGCATTTAGGAGAAAGGTACCAGTGACAACAACGGGATCCTGAACCGCTTCTCCTTGACCCAGGGTCAGCACTCTCCCTGCTCCTCCATTCCCTTGGTTGTTGACATTGGGGCAGTTTTGATGGAAATGCCTAGTCCTTCCACATCCATAATAGGTGTGGCTTTCTCCAGCGTTGTTTCCATTGTTGTTGGTGTTGTTGTTATTGTTGCGGTTGTTGTTGTTGTTGTTTCCCGGTTGCTAGTACTGAGGAGGATAGGTTCTATAGTATTTTGTCGTGTGACCCTTTCGGTTGCAACTAGTACAATGCATCTCATTGCATTCACCATTGTGATGAAAATTGCACTTTTTGCACTTTGGGAGATTTCTGGAATACTGCTTAAGGGCACTTGGGGTAGGTGAGGTTGGAACATGTGGTATGGAGGGAACTTGGGTGGTTACAGCATGAGCTGTCACTGTTTGTTGTTTCTTTGACGACTCTAAGCCTTGTCGTCCCTTCCTCTTGTTATTCTTTCCTTTCTTGTTGTCACTCTCCTTCTTGCTTTCAGTTTCCCCTGATTTCTCACCCTTCTTGGTGTTGTGGTCGTATAACTTCTTGGCCAACCTCTTGGCACTGTCGAAGGTTTCAGGATCTACAGCTATCACATTTCCTTGAATTAGGGAGGTTAATCCCCAGATGAATCTACAGATATCAACCTCTTGGCACTGTCGCTAAACCTTCATATGTAAGCATCGATGTCGGAGTTTCGGACTGTGAGGTTCCATAACTCTTGTTCCATTTTCTGAATTTCGCCACGCAGGCAGTACTCAGGCATCAGCATTTCCTTTAATTCCCCCCACGACATGGCATTGGCTACGGGAAGAGTCATGGCCTCCATATGTCCATTCCACCAGATGAGAGCTTGATCAACAAATGTGCATGCTGCAAACTTCACTTTGACTTCTTCGGGGCAATCACATATCTTGAACACCGATTCCACCTTTTCAATCCATATCTTTAGGGTTATCATTCCCCCTGTGCCATTAAAGGTTTGTGGCTTGGCGTTGGTGAAATCTCTGTAGGAGCATGTCTTGGTAGGCCCCTAGTTCATTCCGTTGTTTGAGCTTCCAACCCTTGCCCGTTGCCTCCACCATTGTTTCCATTGTGGATCTGCGCCAGTGCCTCTGTGACTGCAGTATATACAATTGCTTAAAATGCAACTGAGTTGATTTCTGGTGCTATCGGCTCGGGGTTTCCACGGGTTGGTCGCTAAGGCATCCTTCTGTTATGGAACGGAAAGATGTTGAGTGCCTACAATTTTCGTGAGTTTGTGGGCCTATGAACTAGGTTTATAGTATATACTTATGAAATTTTTACATATTGACATACCACATGGAAATATAACACATAGCAGATAACAACATCACGATAGAACACATATTTTTCCACTAATATTATTTGTACTTTAATACATGAAAATTTGCTCGAAAGAGCATACACAAAGGGTACAAAGTTCGGCAGTGTAACAACTCTATGAGTAGTGTAATCACGTAAACATAGAGTCAATGGTACCTAGCATAGATCCTATAAGGGAGTCCTAATACCAATACTCATACTACTGATCCTGGTCATGTTATAAATCTCCTAATGGTGACAACGATATCATATTCCAAAATGTTGTGCCAGCAGTTGAGCCATCTCTGTCATCTCTCCAATGACTTCATCTCGTTCTTGCTCAGCTTGCACGGCTCATGCTTCCATGCTAAACAATTGTTGTCGAAGTGTGGTAACCTCATCTTCCAACATACGATCCTCTCCCGCGGGGTTTCCTGGTGGGGCAGGATGGTCATGGTCCGTTTCGTCGGTAGGTGATTCGAGGGCTTCATCTGCGTCCCCCTCCCGCTCAGTGTCGTCATCGGTCCCCTCAAACTCGTAATCCATATCAGTGTACTCGTCAAGTCCAACGTCATGAGCTGCTCCTTGCCCTTCCTCAGGGTCGTCTTCAATTATTCCATGGGCCACCAAGGCCTGGTGAAACTGGATGCCTTGATGCTCCTCTTCCATGGTGATTGTGATGGGGAACGCGCAAGGAGGTTATATAAATAAACTACTATTACTCCTAAGATGTTTTAGTTGTTATATAAATTGAGTTTGATGTTCTCTTCGTGGAAATCAAAAGGGTATGTTTTAGGTTTACCGACCATCATGGTCACTCCAGGACATATGATAGTTGTATTCTGGAGGAAATGTAGTTGATCAGGCTACATTCGCCTCTTAATACAACTGTGAACAGTCCTGGCTTAACCGAGATGTCAGGATCATCTTATTTGATTTGGTATTATCTTCATTTTCCTAAGTCGCACAAGTAAGAGGGTTTATTATTATATTTTATTTGTTTTGTTCACAGTTATTTAGTCCCTCTTTGGGGTTATAGTTGCATATCAATGTGTGGTTAGATATGCCAGTTCACCATAAACAGAGCTCTGATACCAACCTGTCACACCCCCGAACCAGACGGCGGAAACGTCCGAGGGCTCGCGTAACTTAAATTGAAATATCATCACAATGAATATACATGAACAACACATACATCACCAACATTTCATAGTACAATTGTCATTGTTCACATCAAGTACATTGTTTAAATATTACATATCCATAACATAAATTGTTTGAGAATTTCAAAACATAACATCCTAACACACTTGGTATTGCTCTTTGGCTTATCTGTTACCTGAGAATACAAGTTATTTTGAAAACGTCAACATATATAATGTTGGTGAGTTCATAAGCATGTTTGATATAAAATTTGTTTATATCGTTTGTAAAAACCCAAAAAATCCGATATTTTCTGTACAAAAAGTATTTGCAAAAAGATGTGATGATCCCACCACAAGTGCATGTGTATGTGATTTCAAAACAAGCAAAAGTGATTTTTATTCAAAATTGATTATTGTATTGCAGTTTTTGTGTGTAGGAGTGAATAATGTTGTTCCCCTGGAAAACCCGATGTGTTCCGATATAAATAGTATGATAGTTTTGTATTATTGTATCGTCACAACGAATGAATATGTTTTCCCCTGATTACTTAGATGGTGTTGGATCTCTATGTGAGTTGTTATTGATGGGTTTTGGCCATAAGAACATCCTATGTGCTCATGCAAACCCTAAAGCTTAGATCTAGGTTTCTCTATTGTACATGCAATTCATCCAAGACTTTAAACCCTAGATCTAGCATGTGATAATCAATATTAACATAAGAATGAGGTTTAGATCTTACCTTGATTGTTATGTAGCAATAACAATCTCAAATCCTCCTTGTAATGGCTTCAGAAAGCTTAGAGTCACAAGTGTCGCTCCTCTAATGGCTCACAAACACCAAGAGCAAGAGGATGAAGAATGAGAAGAGAGGAGGCACCCAAAAACGTGTAGAAACCCTAAGGAAACTCTTAGCCACGTTTTTGGTACCCTAGGGATCCTTAAATAGTGAGGCTATTAGGGTTATCTAACAAGGAAACCCTAATTTGACTGCTTAGGCCCTAAGCAGCCCATGGACTCCCTCCTTAGAGGCCTTGGACGATTTCTAATGGGTTTCCCCATAGAATTCGTCCACTCCATCCTCTATGGAGTCCATTAGCCCAATATTCAACTATCACACAATTGACAGTTCTAGTCCCTTAAGTTTAATTAATATCTTTTAGCCATAAAATTAATTCTTAATTAATTATTGACTAATATTAATTAAACAATATGATTTCTCCTTTAATATATTAATAAATCATAATTAATCCTCTCTCTCCATAATTCATCCTATCAAGTTGCTTTGGTAAAGGCAACCCAAAAGGACCATGCACCATCGGGTCAAGTGCATACCAAAATAGTTATGGACTTAGACACTAATTCAACAGTCTCCCACTTGGATAAGTCTAATAACTATTATGCGCATGACTTCAGATCCTGATCCGCAATCGTAGCTTTCAAAAGCCGCGGTCAACTCTGATCCTATCAGAAGCGCGTCCTTTAGATAAGGGATCATATATTCCTCCATTCTAGATATCGTATAGACTGAATTATGGATTTAAATCATTCTCTCTGTCTATGTGTTGTTTCCCGATTTCCGATTTACGACGACTGACAACAGACTACAGATGAACACATCAACTTAGTTCCGGCTTGGCCAAACGCTTAGGTGTCATCACTAAATCATCGAGGGGCCCACATATATCGCTTTCATCCCACTTTGGATAAAAGGAACGGATAAACTTTGATTCAATGCTTGCTTGCACTCACTCACTGAATCACACACAACAATATGTTTTATAACACCAAGTTACTTGTGCGTTTACATATTATCAATGTGTAACCAACTCGCAAGGTACAACTCACACATCTCGGTTTCAAGAATATAAGATGTTATCGTCTCACCAATCACTCGTGATAATATCCATGAAGTGATCCAAGTGAGTGTGGGTTTAATCCAATGCTCAAATCATATTCATAAGCACTCATGAACGTTGCAGCAAACATTTTCTTATGTCTAATACACTTTAGACAATCCACACACCAACTCATGACAGTCTTAATTCATACCTACTTCCAACATATGAACGACTGTGGACCATTCGAACAATTTGATTATTCTGAAATAATTTAATTATTCAGGAAGTCAAAACATGCAAAGTGAAACACAAGAATAATACTAATCCCATATGGCCCCAAACTCTGGGTATAAATAAAACATTTTATTTAATCACCACATTGATTACTCATTATTTGTTGTTTCAGGTAATCAACTTCTTACATGAATTATAACAACAATTGTCCCATGCTCTTAGCATGCACACTATCTTTACCTATGGTCCTTACTTTGTGAAATAGTATAATTGAATAACATTTTCAATCACACTCATTTCATAATTCCTAATCCATTAGTGCAAGAATACAAAATTCTCGCCACTACTAGAATATGTTAGATTCTAACATTTTATGCAAAGGTCATTTCGTAATGTCACGACACAAAAGTCAACATGACTCGGCCAACGAAATCACAAAATGCTCTATTGGAGATTGTTACAAGACAATTCCATAGTCATGAAGTCTCATATTCAAAGTACATTCCTTTGAACATCCTTCTTGCATAAAAGTTTCTTAATCTAGACATTGATTCTCGATATCCAACTCCTAATATGGAAATGTTTCCATATTTTCCATATGACAACTCATTGTAAATGGAATCTTATCTATTCATAATAATGTCAATATGGTCCACCCATGACTATACTTTCAATTGTCCACAAACGACCAATCCTTGGCGAACCTTAGGTTGTCCTTGGCAGTTGTTTAATTATTTTAGTCAAAATCAATTCTATTTCCATTTTCCCTCTAAATGCCCCTGACATTTGTAAAATTTTAGAACGGTCGAATATTATAGCATATGCAATTGATCCTATACCCGAAGCGTATGGGATGCAATTCATAATAAAACATGATACTTTACCAGTTTCTAGCTATAATATCGTCATAATATTTCTATTTGCCATGTTCTCAACAATTCGAACTATGAAGAGGGATGTCGTAATCATAATCGTATTTTGAGAATGCAAATAATAAATATACACTTGACTAAATACAATTAAATTTCTCGATCTAAGCTTTTAGATTGAAAAACGATGTATAACATTCTCTCCCTTAATTATAGCAAAAACATCTCTTCAACCCCTGCAACCTTGCAAAGTGAAACTTTTGTTTTTCTATAATTAATATTGCCAACTTGCAATACTTCAATAATAATCATGCTCCCACTGACAGGATGATTATATTCATTCCAACATAACCCTTATGCTCCCACTAGCTTTGACACGTATTTAGGAACCAGCTAAACTTCTAGGAATCAATACTTATTGACTTCCAAAGTTCATTGTTTCTAATACGATATGCTTCGATAAGCCTTTATCTAAGCTTCTCAAAATCACACACCTTTCCTTAGACAGCTCATATGTGTGTCTAAACTAATTCATAACTTATCTTACTAAGTCCTAAATGCTCAGAATAATTGCCAAATCTCACAATTCGACCTATGAAATGGGATGTCGTAATCATAATCAAATTTGAGAATGCAATTTACATAGTCACTATCTCCTTAAAATCTCTCTTAGTGAAAGCGTTTCCTCACAATCATTTTCATGAAGGAGAGAAACCTTATGACACTTAGATTTTATGGTGTATTTGTTCCTATCCATGTGAATTTGCCATTACCATAATCGAAAGATAATGTTTGTGGCAAATTCAAACTCTTATGGACAGAACTTGTTTATTCTTAATTTCTTGCCATCAAGGGTCCCACCATTGCTTCCAAGTTATCTAGCAGCTCACCTATGCCAGTCAATGTACTTTCATTGAACAAGGTGTTTGCCTTATGTAGTCTATTGAGAATCGTAGAACTCATATGCATAATCACTCAACAAGATTGGCACATAAAATAGAATTTTTGTCAACACGATAGGTTTCAAACCTCAAGTTGTGCGCTAGTGTTTACTCTTGATTAATTCTTGAATCCTTTCAAGATCTTCAGACTCCCACTAACCTGTTGACATATTACATTCTATTATCAAGAAACATTTCTTAATAAACAAATATCCAAGAGTTAGTGTGTGTCTATATCAAGACAAAACATTACACACATTTGGTCTTAGTTGGTCTTTGTCTTCTCCAAGACATCACAACTTACCAATTTCAAACGTTCAAGAGTAAGAAAAGCAATTTTTCTACTTCACATTTGATAAGTGTGTGTTACTCAATTCACAATCTTGGAATACGATTCTAAGACTTGATTTTGAAACAAAGTATGACTCATCCTTTTGATTTAACCATTTCAACAATTTCTGATACCTCTTCTTAGCCATACCAATGCACTAAGATATCCTTAGAGGATCAATTGTGATATGGTTCTTAATTATTAAGATGATCATAAAACCGATAAAAAGTACTCTCCCTTCTTCTTAGATTGGAGAAACTTTTATGTTTCTTCCTAATTGATTCTTCTTATTCGTTTTGCCATTCATTGAAAGTTTTCAATGATTCAGAATTACACTTAATCTTGTAAGTATAACCACATTTACTAGACTTTTAGTAAATTATGACGAATAGTCTTATTGTTATTTGTGGTGGACTTGACTAGTGCACAACATTGTGTTCTATTCCTTTAGTCTTTCACTTGACTCACATACTTGTGTGATCAAGGAATTAGTCTTAATCTCCTAAGTACCAAGATTTCCATACATCACATGATATAAATCATATGATTCCAAGTTTCTGTCCAATTAAAACTTGGGCGATAGGAATCTTTCCTTACTTAGAAAATTATGACACTACCATAAATAACATAACTAAGAATCACATCCATTTATAGAAATACATAAACATCAATTTTTCATGACGATTTCATTGCAAGGATATACATAAATAAGATAAATCAAAATTTATTTTATTCATAAAAGTAGCAGAAAACATGTCCTTACAATGAAAAATCAACTGAAAAACTATGTAATCAAATATTCCTAACAACTCTATCATAACTTTCTAAGCTCAAAATCTGATCTTCGAATCCATGCGATCGTGATCCATTTCTTCGTGATCAAACTCATCTTGCTCTTCCATCAAGCTTCCTCTCTTTTCACTGATCCTGTAATCTCATCACATTATGTATTAAGAATCAATGAATAGGAACTTAATGGAGTTAGATAGTGGAGTTTACCTGAAATAGAGTCATACGTCATGACTCTCCCATCTCTTAGATCTCTTAGGTATACTGGGCAGCTTCGTCTCCATTGCCCCTTCTATTGGCAATAAAAGCAAATTGACTCTTTTGGAACAGCACACAGAACTACTTCAGACTTTGCCTTTTTCTTATGATCAAACTTTTCGACCATGTCATGCCTTTCGTTGCCATTTCCTATATCCATATAGGTGAGTTCGATGAGGGTCATGTCGTGATTCATCATATCGTACTCTCTTACGAACTCACTATATGAGTCAGGAAGCGACTGAAGAACCCAGTCAACAGCCAGCTCCTCACAGACAACGGATCCCAACATTCTTAACCTATCAATGTGTGACTTCATCTCTAAGACGTGTGCACACACTGAATTTCCTTCTTCATGTCTACTTGCCAAAACGGCTTGAGTGAGCTTGAACTTTTCAAGCCTTTGAACTTGTGGGTTAGGGAGAACAATAGGAGGAGGTGGAGGAAGTGAAGCATGATCTCGCGTTCCTCGATCGAATCGTGGAATATCATCTTCATGTGGAAAGCTGGTTCCACGGGATTTGGGAAGACCATGGTTGTCATACTTTGACATCTACAAAACGGGAGAAAATTCAAGTTAGTTGATTGATTGAGTCCTTAATAAATCACCCAAATGAGATATTAAGGCTAGGACCCAACACAATATTCCACAACTTGGGAGAGGGATGTCGTAACCCAAATTGTAGAATATTTGAAGGTAAGTGAATGACGATTCACTAATTTTCCACCATGAAAAAAAAGAGATTAGGTTTTAAATGTATTGAAAAACTCCTAGATCCTTTGAGATTCATTGAACTTTTCAATGGCATGTTTAAATCTCAATATGCCCCTCGATTTGTGACTGGGATGCCGAGGATCACAAAACATGGTGTGAATAACCATGCAAACTTACATGGTGCCCCCAATGTTACAGTCACCTATTCGATGTGCCGATTAACCACACATGCTCCAACGAACTATAAAAAACATTGAGTCACCCTTTGCTACCTTTTCTTAGAACCATTTAGTGTGTCAATTAACCACACACGCTCCACTAACGTCTTCGCAAGGGTACAAAATGTAATTTCATGGGATTTCATCAATTCACTTTGCCTAAAGTAACTAAGATTGAGATTTTTTATAAAAAAAGTTTAGTTACTTTATATAGATTCATTATACTTATTAATGAAGAAAGGATTGCCCTATCCTACCCGTTCGGCTAACGACCTTCCACCAGTCAAGTAAGCGGTGGGTGTGAGTGTACACCCATTAAGCACCATTTTATAGGCAGCAACCTTATACCCACCTTATAGACCGGCTTCGTGAATGAGGCCTACTAACGGTAAGACTAGCAGTTTAAGTTATACATGTATAATATTAGACTTTTAATGTTATATATAGTATAAGGGTGTATTTTACACTTTTAAAATACTAGGTGGTCTAATTTAATAAATTATACTTTTAATTTAGTTAAATGTAAACCATATCACTATGGATTTATTAACTCTCTTTTAATTATACACTTAATTAATTTAATAAAACCATAAGGGTGCAATTTGAACTTTTTTCAAAACTTAGGGTTTTAGAATTTAACATTTTAAAAATTAAACTTTTTAATTAAAATGTAAACTCCAAAACTTGAGGGCAAGTTTTGAAACATTTCAAATCATTAGGGTTTAGAATTTAAATATTTCAAAATAACACATTTTAATCAAAAATTTAAATTCCAAAACTTGAGGGCAAGTTTTGAAACTTTTCAAAACACAAAGGATCAAATAGCAAATAATTTAAATTAAACAATTAATTTAATGATTGTCTAATAATCAATTATTATCATATAAGGAAATTATCATTCAATCAAATGGTAATTATCTTTTGTTTGGTCAAGGATATACTCAAATATGTGATAAAATTCAGATATTAATGACCCAAAGCAATTAAGGCAAGTATCCTCAAGCAAAACAGCAAGAAATCCCGAAATCAGCTCTAACTGACGCTTGACCTCGCCGAGTTCCACTATGAACTCGTCGAGTTGGGGCTACTCGCCGAGTCCACAATGGGACTCGCCGAGTTCATCAGTCAGGGGCACAAAAAAACGATTTTAAGGCTTGAATAAATAAGCAAGGCATCAATACAATAGAAACCAATCATGTCTCTGATACCACTGATGAGTTTTGGCCATAAGAACACCCTATGTGCTCAAGCAAACCTAAAGCTTGGATCTAGGTTTCTCTATTGTACATGCAATTCATCCAAGACTTTAAACCCCAGATCTAGCATGTGATAATCAATTTAACATAAGAATGAGGTTTAGATCTTACCTTGATTGTTATGTAGCAATAACAATTTTAAATACTCCTTGTAATGGCTTCAGAAAGCTTAGAGTCACATGTGTCACTCCTCTAATGGCTCACAAACACCAAGAGCAAGATGATGAAGAATGAGAAGAGAGGAGGCACCCAAAAACGTGTACAAACCCTAAGGAAACTCTTAGCCACGTTTTTGGTGCCCTAGGGATCCTTAAATAGTGAGGCTATTAGGGTTATCTAACAAGGAAACCCTAATTTGACTGCTTAGGCCCTAAGCAGCCCATGGACTCCCTCCTTAGAGGCCTTGGATGATTTCTAATGGGTTTCCCCATAGAATTCGTCCACTCCATCCTCTATGGAGTCTATTAGCCCAATATTCAACTATCACACAATTGACAGTTCTAGTCCCTTAAGTTTAATTAATATCTTTTAGCCATAAAATTAATTCTTAATTAATTATTGACTAATATTAATTAAACAATATGATTTCTCCTTTAATATATTATTCTCATAATATATTAATAAATCATAATTAATCCTCTCTCTCCATAATTCATCCTATCAAGTTGCTTTGGTGAAGGCAACCCAAAAGGACCATGCACCATCGGGTCAAGTGCATACCAAAATAGTTATGAACTTAGATACTAATCCAACATTTATAACCATGCATAATAATGACTAGTTCGTCTGTCTTGGCATTCTAGCGAATGCCGGAATTGATTTAAGATTTTGTCACCCTAGACTGGTCGAGTCTAACAGTAGCGAACAACTTAGGCGTGGGAGAGTCACCCCCATATAGATCTATACACAAACTATCGCTCTCCCTCCATGAGACTTTGGTTATAGCTACAGACTACGGCCGACTCGTAATAGTGTCACCCGTTATTTCCCACTAAATCCAACTGAATTTGAATAACCTTGTTTATCAACCTAATTTTATGTTTACTTGAATAACAAAGATAAGCCTAACAGACGAAGAGAAGAGAGCAATAGAGGACCACTAATCATGTATGTTATTATAGGTTGTCGAGTATGAGACGGGCACGTTGGCCAATCATGCATAAACTTGATGTGGACCTTACTAGCAATGCCAATGGGCCACTGAGGCCCAATATCATGTAAAAAGCCATTGAGGGTCCCTTAGGCATGTAATTGGGTCACATGATGCCCAATAAACACGTGTGAATATATTGGGCCCAATAAACATGATATTGGGCCACAAAGGCCCAATAGCACATATAGAAGGTATTTGAGCCCAACTTTTGAATTGCTTATGTTTTATCGAGTTTAAGTTCGTATTGTTGGTTCTCGTGGTATGTTAAATGTTTATTCACAATAACGAAGCATTTTAACGTTTGATTTATAACGAAGTTTTTATTATATGTATATATATTTTTAAAACTATGCGTTATAAACTTGATATTTTTAACCCCAAAAGTTATAATCATTTATTTGGCCCAAAAACATTTAGATTAACCATTATGGCACCTTTTTCTATAAAAATGATAGTTTTAGTCCCTTTTTACGAGAATTTACATTTTTGGTCCTTAAACCATTTTTATTGATATTTTCCACCCAAACATTATTTGAATAGTAATTTCAGTCCAAAAATATTGCATTTGTCATTTCCAGCCTTCATCTGCAAAAAGTTACATTTTTGGCCCAGTTTCCATAAGTTTTACAATTTTGACCCCAAAATCAAAAACTTTGCATTTTTAGTCCAAATTGGTAATAAACTCATTTTGAACCCATGAAAAAGTTTATTTACATTTTAGACCCATAGTTTGTTAATTTTTCCAATTCAGTCCCTCTAAATCTCATTTTTCCGCAACTTTGGGCTCAAAACCCATTAGGCCCACTTTTAAGCTCATTAAGCTAAAATTTATGTTTTTGACCCTTTGAAAAAGTGTTATTTTCATAAAAATCAGCTTTTATACAAATAAACAACTTATAACCCTCATAAAACCGACAAATTACAATTTATACCCCATCTTTGTTATTTTTGCAAAAATGACACTTGTAAGGTTCTTTTGGTTTTGATTTTCACCTTTTTAACTTAAGAACCCTTATATCTATGATGTATGTTTGTTTATCAAGTTTTTGTTCATGAATATTTCACCCTTTTTGTTATAGATCTCGAAATATAACAAATATTTCATATTATCACAACCAATAAACTAAAGAATTCACATATAGCATGCAAACACACATAGATCATTACATAATACTTGTATTCTCCCCCAAAAACAAGTAAAAACCAAAAACAAGTGGGTATGAACTCACCTTTGCTTGTTGTGTCGGTTTTGAAGAAAGAAATGGAAGAGTTTGATCCTAGCAAGCCTTCTTGGGTGGATCTCAAACTTAGAGGTTTCTAGGAGTATGATCATGAGTTTGTGTGAGTTTAGAATAGATTCGTGATGAAATAAAGAGACTAGACTATGGATTCAAGCATCAAATTACCTAGGATGATGATTCTTGTGGAAAATCCTACTTGAAATGCTCAAGATCTTAGAAATTTTGATGAAGAAATGAGAGGTGTTCTTGAGAGAATAGTGGGTGTTGGGTGCTCTCGGCCGAGAAGAAGAAGGAAGGGGAGGGAAGAGAGAAGTTACTTGCATGGAAGTGTGATAATGTATGGATATATGTTGTATAATAGTCTCATTATCCCTTAAACAAAATTAAGGTGTCATACTTTTCTTAATCCTCCATAATTTCTTTATTTTATATATATATATATATATATATATATATATATATATATATATATATATATATATATATATATATAGTTGGGCCGAAATGGTTTATGGAAGATGGAAAAGAAATCACTTTGGACCATTAATGGTTTTGATCGAATGCCATAAGCCTAATAAGAATGTTTCCGGCCCATGGGGTCCTTAAGTGTATTTACGGCCCATTTAACATAAAAGAATGGGCTTTGGAGCCCATTAGAGTTAATTAGATTTGTTATGGCCCAACAAGGTCCATTAGAGAAATATATTTCATTTTAGGCCCATTATGGTCTAAAATGTTAAATCTTATGAAAGTGGGTCCAATTAGAGCCCATTTAAGGGTCCTAAGCCCAAAATAGTCAAATTGGAAGCTTATTGGTCCATCAGGCCCAATGGAGAAAATCCTAGCCCTTTATGGACTTAAAACGGGATTTGTAGGGTTTCCAATCTTTACTTGACTATTTAAAGTGTTTGTATAGAGTGTTTGATGGAAATTTTGTGGTTATTAAATAAAATTCATACATGCTTTCACATTTTTGTTTACAAGAGTTATCATCCTTGTTGTTACAAAACATAAAATTTCCTAGTTGTGACAGCATCCCCCCGTTAGAGGGAATTTCGTCCCGAAATTCTTTTTGAAGCTAGATTTGAGAATGTGAGAATAGGTGAGGGTACTTTTGCTTCATCTGGTCTTCGCGTTCCCATGTGAATTCCGGTCCACGTTTCGCGTTCCACAGAACTTTAATTCACAATTGGAATGCGACTTTGCTTAGTACGCTTCACTTCCTTGTCCATGATTTCAACCGGTTCTTCGACTAACAGAAGATTCTCGTTGATGTATTGATGGCTTGTGGACCAAGATCTAGGTTCTTAAGAGTTAGGGATTGAGCTATATATCTTAAGGAAGACTATTAATGGGTAAAGGTGGAAACTTTACCCTTAAAAGGACTTTTTCAGTATGTGGTGGAAGTATGTAGCTTGGATCTGAGGGATAAGGAATTAATCCCTTAAGATGGTTTAACTGACTGAAGAACTCATTGAGTCCGTAGTGGAACTAGATGATTTGGGTCGAAGTGTCCCGATTGTGAAAAGGGCAAAACACGACGAGTTCAAGGATGACTCGACGAGTTGACTGGGGAAGTTCCAATTTTGTAGATAGAAGGAACTCGACAAGTTGTGAAAGAACTCGATGAGTTGGATCGTAATTTCAGGATTATGATTCACTGAACTCGACGAGTTGATGGGCCAACTCAGCGAGTTGAGTCAACTCAGGATGTTGACTTTGACCAGAAGGATTACTTTGACCAGGGTGTTGACTGTGACTTTGACTTTGACCAAAGTTGACCTGTAAGGGGTTATGAGTATGAAAAGATGATTAAAGGAGATCGTTTATGTGTAGGAGTTTGAGTGGAGTTGATTCCGGAGCCGAGGCATTTCAGCTACTTCACGACATTTGAGGTGAGTTACCTTCCAGTAGAAGTGGGTCGAAGGCACCAATATTGGCCCACTAGTAGCTGATTATAGTATAGATGATTGTCTTTATGATAATTGTCTGGTATGCCACTATCTGTTATGCTTTATGTGCTAGAATGCTATGTTATTATGTGATAGTGGTAAGAGGGGTAGGTTAGACCCTATAGCTGGTTGGGATAATCCGGAGGGTAGGTTGGGCACCCCAGATATGTCTGACAGTATCTTATGTTATGTATTATGTGGTAGTGGTTGGGGTAAAATAGTCCCTGTAGCCGATTAAGATAAACCGGAGGGTAGGTCGAGCACCCAGATATGCTTGACATGGGTAGGTCGGGCATCCCAGACATACCTGATAGAGTAGGTCGAGCACCCAGATATGCTTGACATGGGTAGGTCGGGCACCCCAAATATGCCTGACAGTGTAGGTCGAGCACCCAGATATGCTTGACATGGGTAGGTCGAGCACCCCAGATATGCCTGACAGGGTAGGCCAAGCACCCAGATATGCCTAGCAGTATGTGTTTATGTGATATGATGGGGGAACTCACTAAGCTTTGTGCTTACAGTTTTCAATTTTGGTTTCAGGTCCTTCTTTGAAGGGAAAGGAGTCGGCATGATAGCAGCGCATCACACACGATTTTCCGCACATGAGATCTATAGGAGATTTATTCTGACATTGTTTTTATATGACATGTTTTGAGATATTTGATACATGGGTTTTGAGTATGATATGAGATGACATTATTGATGTTTTCAGATTACCGTTTTATAATTACTTAATTAAAAATAATTTTTTTTCATGAATTTTGGGATGTTACAGTGAGTTCATAAGAGTTTTGTATGAGATAAATTGGTAACTTTTCCTTGTAAAAGGATAGAGTGTGCTTTCATAAAATCCAATATTTTCTTTAAAAATGAGTTGTAAGTCTTAAAACCAAAGATCAAAAATGTAAGTATTGATGTACTGGAAAATAGTATCATGTAGTTTATCAATATATAAAACCAATTGAATGTATATTAGCCCCATAAACCAAATGTATTGTTAATACCCCATGTGAGTTATTATAACTGTGCTAAAGACTAGTTGGCCTACTACGACGTTCTTCAGGCGTCGGAATGTTAGACAATTGTCACCCTAAACCTGCCGGTCTAGCTGTAGCTAACAGCTTAGGTGTGTGGTTGTCAATCCCGTATAGATATATACACAAGTATCACACTCTCTTACGGGAGATTCTAGTTATAATACAAGACTTTTGTAGGTACTCTGGTAGGTACGTGAAGACTATGACTCACAAACTTGTATTAACAGATTTACATCTAGTGTGATGAAAACCCTTTTTGTAAGTGAAAGTATTACCCTTCCATAGTTGTTACATAGTGTTAAAATAATTATACCTTTAAATAGTTATATGTTTCGTCCAAAATGATAAAGTAGTATTTATGACCCATAAACTCTACCAATTATAGTTTATTTTAAATGTTTTGTTAAGTCGATTTATATAATCATATATATAAATACGTATAAGTTAACATGTCTAGATGTTTTAAAAGATTAAATCATATAAATTCACATCTAACACAAGTATAAAACATTTAGTATGATATAGCAAATTTTTTGTTTTTGCCCATTTTTAAAGACATTTACCGGTAACTAGTAAAATATAATTTTGTAAAACTTATTTTTACTTTTTTAGGGTATTTAAATCAAGTTAACTTTATAAGTTTAAAACCATATATCTTTAGTCAAAACCCACAAAAATGGTGTCATAAACTAGTTAGGACCATTTTTGCTAACAAAAACTCATTTTTACATAAAATGATAGATTTTTGAGTTTTCTTTTTGTAAAACTAAATCTTTGATATTTTTTACTATTTTCAAGACATATGTCCCAAATAACATATTTTGGTTTGTTTCACACAAAAATAATGTAATAGCTTGGTTAAAACCATTTTTGCTAGAAAATTCATATTATGTTCATAAAAACCCTAGTTTTTATAGTTTTGTTTTTGTGACCTTTTCTTAAGAACATATAGTATCTTTATACTCATTATTCATAGATTTTTGCATTTTAAACAGCATACCACACATAAATGTTCAACTCCTCTAATTTTTTATAAAATGTTGGCATTTTTTATAAAAGGTGTGGTATTTTTATAAGGAAAATATGGTATAAACGATGTATAAATATTTAATTTGAATTATAAAAATTCAAAGTGTTAACAAAATCATTATTATAAAAAATAATAGTACATTACACGAAAATTAGGTTGGTTCCTAGATTCTTTTCGTTTAAATTTTAGGTGTTTAGTTGGATATAGAATTTTTCTGGTGAGAATTCACCAAAAATTTGTATATGTAACATTTGATAGGAATTTGCCATTTAGTGTAAGGTTTACGAACTCCGCTATATTTAGTTATGAATATTATTTATACTAAAATAATATAAAATTGAATTACCAAATTGTTACGATACTAACCTTATTTAGGGTTTATATTTGAATATTTTTCAATAAAAGAGGTACTTTGTATTATAATTTGTCAATCGTACACCGGACGCATTAGAGAATATCCCAATTCACCTAAAATTCTAATACAAGTTGCGTTGACCTAGTTTACTTTTTTTGACTTTGTTTGACCCAAAATTAACGGTTGTCACATCTTTCACTTTGCATGTTTTACTTCCTAAATATTAATTTATTGAAAATGCCACAGTCAGTCATACTTCTTGGAGTAGGTATTGATTTAAGATTGTCATGGAATATTTTTCGATATCCATGGTGATTGGGGATTGCAAAGGGATTGATGAAGTATTCATGAGTACTTAGAAATAGGGATTTTAAGTAGTGGTTACACTCGCGCTTAGAGATTACTTCATGCATTCAATTGCGGGTAATTGTAAGACAATAATATCTTATATTGTTGGAACAAAGATATACAAGCCATAGTTTGCAAGTCTGTTATGCGTTGGTTTTGCATCAATGCATCCGTAACTGAATATTATAAAATGTGATTCCATGTATGGCATGATGATTAAAGGTTATGATTATATAGTCAAAGTTTATTCGTTCATTTTGCCTTAACGGGAGAACCAATATCTTTGAGCCCATTGTTGATTTAATGTTAACATCCATGTGTAAGGCCTTGCCCGGACGAAATTGACGTGTTCAATTAGTAGTAAGAATCCAGTCATCATAAATCAGAAATCGACAAACTAAATCTTGGATTATGAGATTGATTTATATACATGTCTCATGTCCATTTGATATCTTGAAGAACAAAGGAATAGAAAATCACTTATCTTAGGGCCAACATTTTTAAATCAGAGTTCTAGAGGACTTTGTAAATCACTATTTACTGGTTATTCAAAGTATATACTTACAATTTTAGTTGTTGCCTTATCCAAGTAGGAGACTGTTGGATTAAAGTGTTTAAGGTTTGGTATAATCTTAGTGAATAAAAGTAAAGTCCTTTTGCATTGTCCTCATAACCAGAAATAGCTAGAATTCATATTAGGAGAGAGATAAAATGATTTTTTAATATATTATATGATTAATATATTAATTATAAATAGTTAATAAATTGATAAAAATGGTTGGAATTAATTAAATATTAATCAAAATTAAACTGAAATTAATTCGGGATTAACTAGAAACTAAAGGTGCAAGGGGTGAATTTTAATTGTTTAATAGTTGAACAACAAAAGCAATTTTAGAACCCTCCATGGTATGGACAATTTTGGAGGAGTTTCTAGGGTTTTTGGAAGCCTCCTATAGCTAATATGGATAACAACCTTGAATAAATAAAATCTAATTATTTTCTTATTCAAATCAAAGATTATCCTGCAGATTCCGTATCTATAAATAGGACCCATTAGGCATCAAATTTCGTGTCTCTCTCTTCCCATAAGGTGGAGAACGAAATTTCTCTTCCTCCCACCTCTCTACTCTTTAAGTTCTAGTGTTCTAGGGTTTTGGGCGTGAACCACTAGAAGCATCCATACTATTGGTGCTTGTTTTCCAAAGGAGAATCAAAGAGAGTTGTTTTCATTATTCAATTAATGGAAGATGGTATGTATTCTAACAATATGAATTTTGATATTATATAGGTTATATGATTGTTTCATAAGTATGTTGCTATAACTATGAGAAAATATCATAGAGTTCTAGGTTGCTTGTACCCATAAGTGTTTATGTAAAAATCCACTAAGAAAATAATTGGATTAAGTATCTAAGCCCATAACTATAATAGCTATAAACTTGAATTGATAGTAACATAGTTCTTTTGGGTTGCCCTCAAACCTAGCAATTTGACAGGATGATTTTTGGAGAGAGATGTTGATTTATTATTTGATTAATAAATTGAAATAAATATATTATTAATATATTATGATAATAATATATTAATTATAAATAGTAATATTTAATTAATAATTAATCAAAAACTAATTGGAATTAGTTTTCGGATTAATGGAATTTCTAAAAAGTGCAAGGTCTAAATAGCAATTGTTCAATAGTTAAACAAAAGGCGCCAAAACCCTCCACCAGGAGGGTGGACGGTTTCAAGAGGATAATCTAGGGTTTCTAGATTATCCCATGTGGATAATTAGGAATCTAGATAATTACCAAATTTGAACTAATATTATTTAATTCAAATCAGGGCTATCTAGGGTTTTCTAGTTCCACTATATAAGGACCCTAGACCATTGATTTTCGGCCATCACTTCCTTCCCAAGGCTTGTCTGAGTTTTTTCTCTCCACTCTCATCTCTCCATAATCTCCTTCTTGCTAGCTTGGGCGTGAACCACTAGAGGCACGCCATTTGAGGTGCTTGCTTCCTAAGGTTCTACAAGTCAAGGATAATTGTTATTTACTATAATAACAATAAGGTATGTAATCCTAAACCCTTTCTTATGTTTTTCAAAAATTACCTGGGGTTCTTGTTTTGATGTTCTTAGTTACAGGTTCAATAAAGAAAACATAGATCTTGTTTTAGGTTGCATGCACACTTAAGAGATTTAAGTTTGCTTTGTTAAGCTAAAAACCCATCAGCAGTATAAGAGTGTTTGGTTCGCTTTCAATTGAGTTTGCTATAATTGTTGAATTTGATCAAATTAGGGTTTATAGAAATAAAACCCTAAAAGGCTTAAAGTTTCGAAATTAGGATTAGGGTTTTGAAACCCTAACCTTCCTCCCCAAATTTTTTTTGAAAATTTGATCGGTTTTTAGGGTTTTTAGATTTTGGTAATTATCATTTTACTTGCCTAAAAAGAGATAATTAAAACTGGATAAATCATATACCCTGTATTTTTTTAAATTTTAGAGGGTAAGGATTAGGATTAAGTTATTTGATTAATTTAATTAGATAATCCTTATTTGATTTAATATATTTAATTAAATGTTAACTAATAGATAAATATTAACTCAATTGGTTTCTTTTTGAATTTAAATTAATTTTTTATTAATTTCGAAAATTTAAATGGAATAAACCTAGTATTTTGAAAAAAGTTTAAAATACACCTTATACAATATGTAAAATTAAAAGTTTAATAATTACTATATGTATAAGACTAAGTCAGTTGAACCGCTAGTATGCCTCATTCACGAAGCTAGTCTATAAGGGGGTATAAGGAAACTGCCTATAAAATGGTAGTTAAAGGGGTGTCCACTCTTACCCACTGCTTCCTTGATTAGTGGAGGGTCGTTTGCCGAACGGGTTTGATAGGACAATTAATTCTCATTAATAAGTATAATGAATTAAAAGTAACTAAACCTTTTATTATTAAGAATCCCAATCTTAGTTACTTTAGAAAAAGGTGAATTTGTATGATAACCCATGAAATTGCACATTACACTTCATAAGTCGTTAGTGGAGTGTGTGTCGTTAACCAACACACTAATAGGGACTAATAAAGAGTTGTAATGTGTATCTAATAAATTATAATTGCTGATGGAGAATGTGTGGTTTAACAACACATCAATTGAGATCATAAAAGACAATGAGGTTACCAAACACATTTTCATGGTTTTTCACATCTTGTTTGTGATCCTCGATATCTTGGTTGCAAATAGAAGACCATAATCTGAGATTAAACACGCCATTGAATAGTTTCAATGAATCTCAAAAGATCTAGGAATTTCATTAAAACTTAATTTCCTTTTAAAATTTTGTTTCTATTGGTGGAATTGGTAAATCTTCATTTACTTACCTTTATAAAGTTTACAATCAGATTACAGCATCCCTTTTCTAAGTGTGAATTTTATTAGTTGGATCCTAGCCTTAATATTTCATTTTGGGGTGCTATATTAAGCATTATTCTTATCTAACTAAAACTACCTTCCTTTTATAGATGTCTACTCCAAACGATGCTTCTGGTTCCTCCTCCTCTAATCAAAACTTTTCATTGTTGAACATCTGATCAAATGTCACCTTGGATGGCACCAATTACAACGAGTGGATGTACAACATCAAAATGTCCCTTCATTTTGGGGACACAGAATATGTCCTTGAGAAAGAACTAACTGATATTGACGAAGAGAAGGCCACTCCTAAAGAATTAGTCGCCTACAAGAGGCACTACAATGATGCAACAAAAGTTTCTTGAATCATGGTCGCCACGATGACCCCTGAGTTGCATAGATTTTATGAGGATTACTGGTTGTATGAGATGAATAAGGACCTTGTGGAGAAGTACCACAAGCGAGCTCGTCAAGAAAAATACAATGTGGTAAATTCCCTCTTGGCATTCAAAATGAAATAGGGAGAATCCATCTGTGGCCATGTGCAAAGAATGCAACATTACATGGAGCTCCTTGTTAGGCTTAATGTGCACTTTGATGAGGAGTTGGCTATTGACATAGTCTTGAACTCCTTACCAAGTTGTTATGATTGGTTCATCTTGACCTCATTCCATTTGAAGCTGGAATGAGGGGAAAAAGTATTGCCTCCACTCCTGCTAGTGCTCCGGTTCTAGCCATTGGATAAGGAAAGGGTAAAAAAAAAAAAGGAAAGGTCCTCTCAAGCAAAACTGGAAGGGAAAGTCTCATGCAGGGTCATCTGGTAGTGGCCCCAAAGGAAAGTCAAGTTTTGATCACCCACCTTCCTCTGATCCCAAAGAGGCTATTTGCTTTTATTGCAACAATAAGGGACATTGAAAACGAAGTTGCCCGTAGTATTTTCAAGATATCAAAGATGGCAAGGTGAAGCCAATATCTATTGGTATATACACTATTTCATCTAATAACTGATCATTTTTTCATTCTTGGGTCCTTGATATAGGATGTGGATTTCACATTCGTTCTGATTTGCAGGGGATAAGAAGAAGTGAAGAGGTGGAGCACGATAGAATGAACTAGATCATGGGAAATAGGCGATCTTCACCTATTACCAAGATTAGAGTTTATATTCTAGAGCTTAGTGATAGTGTTAGTTTAGATTTGATAAATTGTTGCTACTCATCAGAAATGACATGAAACATTATTTCTTTTCATGCATTGTTTAGACATGGTTTCAGATATTCTTTTAATGATTTGAATGGTTCAATTTCTGCTTATAAAAAAGGTGTTTTTTTTATTTTGAAGCTTTACCTTGTGATGGTGTGTATGAAATTGTGATGTGTGTAGAAAATTTAGGCAATAGTGTATTGAAATTGATTCGTCTAATGGAATAAACAAGCATGCTTGTCGCATTGTCGTCTTGGACACATTAACAAGAAACACATCGCCCAACTCAAAAAGGATGGAGACTTGGAATCATTTGACTTAAGTTCGGATGATGCATGTGAATCTTGCCTTTTAGGTAAGATGAAAAAATAACCATTCACTGGATCTTGTGAAATAGGTGAAGGTTTGTTGGACCTCATACACACATGTATGTGTGGGCTCTTTAGATCCACCACAACGGATGCCAATTGATTTTATGTAACATTTACAGATGATTATAGTAGATATGGCTATATTTACTTAATCAAGCATAAATTGGAAACCTTTGAAAAGTTCAAAGAATTTAAGCATGAATTCGAAAATCAATTGGGCATGAAGATAAAGATGCTCCGATCAGATAGAGGAAAATAGTATCTTAGTATTGATTTCCATGACTACCTCAAGGAATGTGGAATAGTTTAACAATTGACCCCTCCTAGGAAACCACAAATTAATGGTGTGGTTGAGAGGCACAATCGTACCTTGTTGGACATGGTTCGTTCCATGATGAGTCGAGCTTCTCTTTAAATTTCATTCTGGAGGAAGCCTTAGAGACTGCCACCCATATTCTTAATCTTGTCCCAACTAAGAAGGTTGCCAAAACACCTCATGAGATGTGGAAATGGAAGGTTCCCTCGTTAGCACATGTTAAGGTTTGGGGTTGTGAAGATTTCGTTAAACAAGAGACTCACGACAAGCTTGAACCTCGTGCTGAGATATATATTTTCATCGGCTACCCACAAAAGTCCTTTGGATATTTGTTCTACAGACCTAGTGAGAACGTGGTCTTTGTAGCATGAAGGGGAGTCTTTCGTGAGAGAGAGAGAGAGAGAGAGAGAGAGATCATATGCAAAAAGGACAGTAGGAGTACTATTAACCCTGAAGAGATTCAAGAATCAAACAATGAAGGAACCTCTGAAGACGCTAGGGTTCAACCATAGGAAGAGATTCCAGTTGAACCATTGGAAAATTTATTACCTCTTAGGCGTTTCAGTATAGTTAGCATGCCACCTAAGTTCTATGGTTTCCATATCACTACAAATGGTGATACGTTTATCAGTGATAGTACATTGGTAAATTTGGATGAACCTACTGACTACAAGGAAGAAATCACAGGCCTTGAGGCAGCCAAATAGAAAGAGGCAATGGACAGCGAGATCAAGTCCATGTATGACAACTAATTTTGGAATTTAGTTGATCAACAACTTGGATATTCAAGAAGAAGACAAACATGGATGGTAATGTGCACACACTCAAATCACGAATGGTTGCGAACGGCTTTACTCAAACCCCAGGGATTGACTATGATGAGACCTTCTCACCAATGGCTAAGATAAAATCTATTAGGATCACGCTAGCCATAGTTTCCTTTCATGACTATGAAATTTGGCAGATGAATATAAAAATGGATTTCCTTAATGGGAAGCTGGCTGAGGATGTTTACATGAGTCATCCAAAAGGGTTTTGTTGATGCAAAGTTTCCCACAGATAGGTTAAAACAAGCTTCTCGCATATATAACCTTTGTTTCGATGAGAATGTTATAGAGTTTGGTTTCTCTAGAAGTGAAGATGATTCTTGTGCATATGTCAAAGCTAGTGGGAGTATAGTGACCTTCCTAGTATTGTATGTTGATGACATACTTCTTATAGGAAACAACATTCCAACTTTGCAAAAGGTTAAGTCCTAGATTGGAAAGTGTTTCACTATGAATGACCTAGGTGAAACTACCTATATGATGGGCAGAGACGGGAGTAAAAGACTAATTAGACTTAGTCAAAGTATGTATTTGGAAAAGGTTATAAAATGTTTTAGAATGGAAAATTCCAAGAAATGAGAACTGTGCATCTAGAGTAATACCAAACTGAGTAAGACTCGGAGTCCGAATATCGATGTAGAGATATCAGAAATGAGTAGAATTCCATACGCTTTCGTCATTGGATCTATCATATATGCTATGACATGTACTCACCTTGATGTTTCCTTTGCTTTGAGCATGGTTAGTCATTATTAGGAAAATCTAGGTAAAGCATATTGGATAGTAGTTAAGAATATTCTTAAGTATATGTGAAGGACTAAGTACTTAGTCCTGGTACTTAGTGGTAGTGATATATTGAGAGTAACTGGGTATAGTGATGTCAACTTTCAAGTAGAAATGGACAACTTCCATTCTCAGTCTGGTTGGGTGCTAACCTTTGAATGAGGAGCAGTTACTTGGAAAAGTACCAAGCAAGAGACAATGGTTGATTCGACCTATGAATCAGAGTACATAGCGGTAAGCGAAGCATCGAAGGAAGCAATTTGGTTGAAAAACTTCATCGAAGATCTTGGAGTTGTGTCAACCATCAAGGATCCAATGGAAATTTTCTGTGATAATGAAGGAGCGATTGCCTTGACAAAGGAACTAAGAGATCATGGTAGATCAGGACATATCGATAGAAAATAGCATTTCATCAGACATAGAGTAGAAAAGGCCACCTCGTAGTAAAAAGGGTATCATCTGAAGAGAATCCTATAGATCCACTCATAAAGGGTCTGAGTAGGGCTAAACACATTCAGCATGCCAGGAGCACTGGTCTGAAAGATGATATTAGTTTTCGTAGTTAGATAGCTAGTTTGAAACTTCTAACAAAGTAAATGTAATTGACTTTTGGTGATTAAATAATAGATAATTATTTATGAATTTGTTTACTACCTTTTGTCAGTTGTTTATTCTTGTGTTTCATTTTTGCATGTTTTACTTCTCGAATAATTTGATTATTCAAACTCCACAGTCGATCATACTTTTGGAAGTAAGTAGTGAATTAAAACTGTCACGAATTGATTTGTAGATTTTCTAAAGAGTTTTAGACATATCAATAGTGTTGCTACAATGTTCATGAGTACATGAAAATGGAGATTTAAGTATTGGATTAACCCATGCTCAGCGAATTACTTCATGGAATTTATCATGAGTAATTATGAGATGATAATATCTTATAATCTTAAAAAGGAGATATATGAGTTGTGGTTTACAAGTCAGTTGTGCATTGATGATACATAAATGCATCAGTAACTTGATGTTATAAAATGTATTGTTGTGCATGATTTGATGAGTGAATGGTGCAAACATATAAGTCAAATTTTATTCATTCCTTTTTCCGAAATGGGAAAAGTGATATATTTAGCCCCCTCAGTGATTTGGTAATGACTTATAGTGTTGGGCCCGACCAAGACTAAATTGATGTGTTCGATTAGAAGTTTTATGTCATTACAAATCAGAAATCGGGAAACAAAGTATTGGACAATGAGATTGATTTTATTCCATGTCTCATGTCCAAATGATATCTTGCAGAACGGAGGATTATATGATCACTTATCTTAGGACATGTAATTGATTGGGTTAGAGTTAGACAATGGGTTTTAGAGGCTACAATTTGCCGATCGATTCGGAAGTTATACTCGTAATCCTAGTTACATATTTTTTAAAGTGAGAGACTGTAGGATTAGGTGTCTAAGCCTATAAATATAATTGGTATAAACTTGAATTGATAGTAGCACAGTTCTTTTGGGTTGCCCTCAAACCTAACAATTGGACAAGATGATTTTTGGAGAGAGAGGTTGATTTATAATTTGATTAATAAATAATTTATTAATATAGTATGAGAATAATATATTAATTAGAAATAGTACTATTTAATTAATAATTAATTGGAATTAATTTTGGGATTAATGAAATTAATTAAAAATGTAGGGTCTAAAGTGCAATTGTTTAATAGTTGAACAAAAAGATCCAAAACCTTCCACCAGTAGGGTGGACGGTTTCAAGGGGATAATCTAGGGTTTCTAGATTATCTCATGTGGATAATTAGGAAGCCATATAATTACCAAATATGAATTAATATGATTTAATTCAAATCAGGGTTATCTACATTTTTCCTAGTTCCACTATATAATGACCCCTAGACCTTTGATTTTTGGCCATCACTTCCTTCCCAAGGCTTGGCCCAAATTTCTCTCTCCCTTCTCCTCTCTCCATAATCTTTTTCTTGCTAGCTTGTGTATGAACCACTAGTGGCAAGACATTTGTGGTGCTTGCATCCAGAGGTTCTACAAGTCACAGATAATTGTTATTTATTATAATAACAATAAGGTATGTAATATTTTTTGTGTTTTTGAAAATTACCTAGGGTTTCTAGGGCTCTTATTTTGATGTTATTAGTTATAGGTTCCATAGAGAAAACATATATCTTGTTTTAGGTTGTATGCACACTTACGAGATTTAAGTTTGTTTTGTTATGCCTAAAACCCATCATTTTAACCATATTAAATTTGATATTATATAGGTTATATGATTGTATCATAAGTATGTTGCTATAACTATGTGAAAATGCTATACAGTTCTAGGTTGCTTGTACCCATAAGTGTTTATGTAAAAATCCACTATGCAAATAATGTTGTAACCTAGAAAACCCATCAGCTCCGTAATCAACCCTCAAAAATAACAAATATTTGAATCAAGCCTTGTGTCATTGATCAACGATGTTGGGTATCTTTGACTCATAACCTTGCGTTGTTCCATCATCAACTCTCCCAAACATGATATATAAAAGCACCATCTAAACAAGTAAACAAAAAACATACAGGAGACTAATCTAATCTACTAGTACAAGCATATACTAACATGTACTATATCCTATCATGAAGGATATCCACTGTCACATAAGGTATAGTGAGAAAACTCACATGAAAAAGTCATTCGAACAACTATCATCGATCCAACTGGCTACCAAGCTCGCCAAACATGAAATAAAATATAATACTATAACTAATCAATAACTACGAAATATAAAGATTAATATCTAGATCCTTCACCAATCCCATTTATACTTAAATTACTATCAAATAAGGATTAGTAAGTCAAGATATTCGGGAGGCATGATCATTTCAATATATAACCTTTCTGAAATCCAACAACCAAGCCAACGTGTTTATCCTGGACACAACTCCCGTAAGTATATCAATCAATACAATAACTGGGATTAATGATTAATCGTTTACACAAGTTCATAATAATGACAATGGGTATACTCTATAATAAGTTATACTTAAGATAAAGTGTAACTTACCTGATTGACGAGTAACTCGGAGAAAGACGAGTGTAACTTTGACGCTTAATCGTTTTCTTAAGGATCCTTTCAAAACATCCAACACTTTGCTAATGATACTACAGAACAAGAAATCACAAGAGACCGAAATCTTGAGAGGGATATATATATATATATATATATATATATATATATATATATATATATATATATATATATATAGAAAGAGAGAGTGAGAAAGAGAGAGCTTTGAGATGTGCAACAATGGAAGAAGCTTGAGGCCTCTATTTATAGGCTGTAAAATCTAGCATTCGCGTCGCACTTATTATTGTATAGTGTGGCGACCTTTGAGACGATCATACCTATTTTCATCTCCCTTCCACACAAACGAAAGTACACGGTGCCATCACATTAACTCTTTTCTCCGTGATTCTTTAAAGGTGCACCACTAACTTTATAAAATCATCCAAACTTCTAAAAATCGTATCTTTCGTATATGAGCTGCGTTTCCGATGTTCTTTATATCCACGAGTTCGTATTGACATCTACTACAACTTCCATGTTGATCAATTTTGCTAAAAAGTAATATATTTTTTCATTTTTATTATTATAAACAATGGTTTTTACCTTTTTATCTCAGAAGTGAAAACATGGTGTTACAAGATGGGTGCAAAAATCTTCAACTCTCGCTTACTCTTAAGGACCTAAATAGGTTTGGCTACCCAAAATTTCTCTCTGATTGCAAGCAATATGTGATGAAAAATATGATAAAGAATGGTATATCAATAATGGTTTCTCTCATTACATGATT
This sequence comes from Lactuca sativa, assembly GCF_002870075.4. Classification (NCBI taxonomy): domain Eukaryota; kingdom Viridiplantae; phylum Streptophyta; class Magnoliopsida; order Asterales; family Asteraceae; genus Lactuca; species Lactuca sativa. Next base: position 211,704,976 of record NC_056630.2, read on the forward strand.
ACGGAGAATGAGTACTTGAGAGATTATATGAAAGTTGACAATGTTGGAGATGTGAAATTTAGAAATATCAAAAGAGCTTCGATGAAAAGCTACGGGAAAATTATGAATGGGAAATTGACAATTATTTGTGTTGCTTATGTTGATGGTTTGAAACAAAATTTGATAAGTTTCTCATAACTTGTTGTTTGAATAGGAAATCAAATTCCTTTTTGATGAAGAATGAAGTTTCATACCCAACAAGTAGACAAATAATGTTTAACAATTATAAAATTTTAAATAAGAAGAATATTAAGGATTAGAATATTTTCAGTTCATATTATTTTTTAATCATAAAATCTTGAATCAAATTGATTTGAATCATAGTATTTCGAATCAAATCATTTTTTAATCATATGATTTTGGATCAATAATATATTCAATTAAATAATTTTTTTGTTGAAAAACAAAATTATGGATCATTATATATTTGAATCATAAAACATATAATTAAGGATTAAATATTTAAGTCTAAATATTTTTAGATAACAACAAATTAAAGATCATAAACAAGTTGAATTAAAAGCTTTTTGGAATCATAAATATTTTGAATCATCATATTTTCAATCATATTATGTTCAATATATTTTTTTAAAACTAATATTTCTTAAAATTGAAAATAAACACTTCAAAAACTTATTTTTGAAAAATTATTTTTATAAAGATACTAGTATAATGAGTAGAAGTATCCCATAAATTTACATGATTTTTGGAGAACTTTTTTTTCTGGGTTTTTTTTATAAAAATTAAAAAAAGAAAAAACATCATAAATGGTCCCTATGGTTTCCCAAAATCTGAAGTTTAGTCCCCGTGGTTTAAAAACCTCATAGATGGTCCCTGTGCTTTCAAAACTTTTGACGATTGGTCCTTATTGCTAACTCTGTTAACTTTTGTCCGTTAAATGAAGGGCATTTTCGTCATTTTACTGCCATAGGGACCATTTATAATGTTTTCACTTTTAAATCCAATTTATCCAATGTGAGAGAAGCTAAAATATCGGGGATTTATTTAATAAGATCATTGCTGTTGATGTTGAATTCTTTGTGTTCAATTAAGTCACCGATGGAATCAGGAATCTTGCCAGAAAAGTGATTTTCGTGAAGCCATAGTTCCGATTACATTAATGGAACCACTGATTCCGACTCCGGATTGACCATTTACCCAAAAGATTCTTACACCTGACTCGTTGAATGTCGTCAGAATTCCACCGGAAATCCGATTCATCAACAATTTTAGATCCCCAAGAGACTGCATAAGTCTGAGAAATTCCGTCAAAGGTCAGGCCAAATTACAACTCATCAATGAATGATTCTGTAATTTGATGGAATTCTAAAGATCAATTGGAATCGCCCAATCGGTGGTAGCTTTGAGAGGGTTGTTATCTAAAGATAAAACCTCTAAACTGTCGAGTCCATGGAAGAAATCCGACAAAACTGAATCAAATTGGTCATAATCGAAATACGCCCATTTCAAATCTGACAACCCATTTAATGAAGGTAAAGCTCCGATGAACTGATTCTTTTGAAACCTAAATTCGTAAGCATTGACAATTGATTCAAATTACTCTGACAAACACCCTTCAAGTTCATACCCTCAGCAAAACGGGCTCCTACCCTCTTCGAATTTCCTCTACTGTCGAATGAGAAAAACATCAAAATCTTGATTCTTCTTCTTCTGAAGCTTCATATATGGAAAGGGGGTCGATTTTGATTTCATCTTCAAACCATATGCGTTTTGTAAACCCAGATCGAAATCAGGTTTATATTTCTAAGCCCTACACATTAAAACCGTAGCAGATGACGAATTAACGCTCATAGATACAATCTCACCTTACGAACCGAGTCTGAATCTGAACAACGAGTGAACCGAGTGATGTTCGACATTTACTAGCTTAACAACGCACCCACTGGAGTCTACAACCTTATTATTCTCCTAATTGTTCATTGTTTTCTTCTTCATTCCATCGTCATTGTATTGATAAGATTCGTCATCTTCTTCAAAATTTATATTGGTGAAATGTATGATTGTAGCTAAAGACAAAGGAATGGGAAGTGGGTGTTGTGAATCGATTTGGGAAACACCCATTTGAGATGGATCTGTGAATTGGATTAAATTAAGTGATATATTTGGAGAGAGAGAGAGACCTTTGCATATTATTTTATTTTTATTTTTTAAATAAGTGAAACCATCATAAATGGTCCCTGTGACAGTGAAATGACGAAAAAAGCCTTCATTTAATGGACAAAACTTAACGGAGTTAGTAATAAGGACCAATCGTCAAAAGTTTTGAAAGCACAAGGACCATCTATGAGGTTTTTAAACCACGAGGACTAAACTTCAGATTTTGGGTAACCACATGGACCATTTATGATGTTTTTTCTTAAAAAAAATTTCCAAAATTTCATGACTATGCTCATTTTGTAGAGAATTGAGTTTTATGAACCTTGGTTTTTTCAGATTTAAAAAAAAAATTAAGGCCAAAAAACAAAATAGATGAAAAAAAAATGTGAATAACAGGCTGACAAGTGACATGACATGTAAAAATTCTGATTTTTTTTATTTTTATTCTGTTCTTTTTTCCATATCATTTTTTATTTTAAACCTTCAAACATTTAACATTAGCACAAATGGACAAAACCTCGTGTGTGTATATATATATATATATATATATATATATATATATATATATATATATATATATATATATATATATATATATATATATATATATATATATATATAAAAGTTAATTATCATATCAATATAATAATAATTTAATTATTCACTGTTTACCCACGGAACAACTTTATAAAAAAAATATTCGATTTTATTTTAGCGTTACTTATGGATGAGGGTAGGAAGCCGTCGATGATACCTTGATATGATATCTACATAATGCCGTAATTGCCGTTCAAAAAACATTTATCAGTAAAAGCTTTTTTTAATAAACATTAATGTTTTTAATTATGTTTATCCATAGATTACCCACAGATTTACAAATTCTTGGGTAATGGCCCATTTTTGCCCATGAATTTCCACGTATCATCACCCATGGGTATTAGTGTAATCCGTAACAATTGCTTTTTTAATTATGATTTTTATAGTTGTGGGAAACCCGTGGGTAATTACCCATGGATTTTATTCGTGGGTACTTATTGTAGGTGATAAGCTTTGTGTAGTAGTGCAATTTGAAGTCCATAAGAACTACAAAAGATTTATTTTAAATCAGTGATTTCATTTGAACTTTTATTATTTCGTTGTGAGTATCATATTATTCCATCTTACATAAATTTACATTGAATAACTGAAAATAAGCAGTTATGCAGATTTATTTATATACACTAATTGTACTCAAAATAACATAATTTAATTAAGTTTTATATACGTTAAACGTATCCAAAATTACATACGTCACATGCATCTTAATCTACCTACGGTGTTTGCTCGAACATTGTTTAATATTCTTTCCATGCACAACTATTCTAGCTCAAAATATTGTTTAATATAAATTTTATAAGAATTAAACATAATTACAGTTACCGATCCTAAAACCAATTTAAAATTATGTGAGTTGATTTTACGTGATCTTAAGAAGTTATTGGTTTTTGAGAACCATAATATTGTATATTTATTACAATTCCAACTAACCAACTTTTTTGCATGTGAGAATGTAATTAATAAAACTAAAAAATTAGTTTATTTGTACGGACTATTAATTAAAAAAAACTAAATATGATAACTCAAAAAAACTAAAACTAAATCACGATCATATGTTAAGTAACTAATATCATGAACTGATGCATTGCAACATTTATAACGATTTATAGATAATAACTCTTTACACATTTTACCGAAACCACAAAATATTTCATAATACTGGGTCACTCTCAAAAGGGTGTAAAATAATTTACACCACAAATGAGCAAAATTACAAGATTTCATTTGTACACATTCATCTAACCCAAAAATCTAAAAATAAATAAAAATATTAAATGGGTGTTTTTTGGGTTAGAGTTAGCAAAAAAGATTAAAAAAAAAAAAAGAACAAAAATGAAGAAATATGGTTAAAAAAGGAAATCCTTTTTCTCAGAGTTCGAAATTTCAATCTCAGAGTCGTACGTTTCTCCGGATTCAAAAACTTTTTCTCTGGAAAACTGGAATCCTTAAAAAAGAAGCCAAGGGAAAATGCCGCTTCATCTTTAAACACCATCTTTCTTCAATCTCGCCGGAGCACGGCGGTTTATGATCGGAAACCGATCGCCGCGGAACCCTACAACCTCACCGGAGCATGGATGTAAGAGATCGGAAAACCACTTCTTCGCAAGGGATCGTGAGGCCCATTTCGTGATGAAATCCGAACTCCTCTTCAGCGTAACGAAGAAGGCGTTGGAATTCAGGGTGTGTCAAGAAAGAGATCGGAACGATGTATCGTGTTCGATTAGCGCCGACGTAGACCGGAAAATGGCCTTTAGGGACGTCGAGAGGGAGGCCATCGACGTCGTATCCATGCTTCTTGCCTAAACTAGAACATCGTTTGAGGATTTGCTTTATGAGTGCTGCTTGAGGGAGTTTGTTTGATTTCTTGATCCCCATTTTTGGTGAAGAAAAGAGGGTTTAGTATGTGTAACACGGTGGTTGTGGAGATGGAAGCGGCGGCTGTGGTGGTGGTGAGGAGAAGATAAAAGGGATGTGAAGGGTATTTATAGAGAAAATATTGAACGCAAACTCTATATTCTGTCCGGTCTCATTAAAATTGTACTGTTTCTTAAGGTAATATTTTATTAGAAAATAAAGCAATAGAATATTTAATTATATCTATTGAGGTTGATTGAGGAGTGATAATAATGATGTGATCGTTATTTCGGTTTCCTTTATAAAATTATTTTTTGAATTTAATTTAATATATATATATATATATATATATATATATATATATATATATATATATATATAGAGAGAGAGAGAGAGAGAGATATCTTGGTTAGAACCAGGTTATTTTGAGAACAAAAAGATTTGTGAAATCTTGAGAGTTCATGTTAGATCATCATTTTAAACATCAAAAGCATTAATTTTTTTTAAAATTGTGTGTCTAAACCATATCTAAGCTCAAAAAAAAAATTACGATTTATTTTTTTGGTTTTTTTATATGACTGCTGATGAACACAATCGACAGTCATATTAATTGTTGATGAGCACAATCAGTAGTCATATGAATTGTTGATTGCTCATTATCAATCCATGGCCATATGATTGTTGATTGTACATATCCACAATCAATATGACTATTGATTATGATTCGTAATTAGTTCTATAATAACTAACCTATATATATATATATATATATATATATATATATATATATATATATATATATATATATATATATATATATATATATATATATATATATATATATATATATATATAAAGAAAAATGAAAATACCTTGCAGCATTATGTAAACTTAGGTTTGCAGGCAGCCATATTACCTTGTTTGGTATCAAATTTGCATTGTAATCATCTTATACTCTTAAATTTTAACCAACTAACTTGATTTACTTCTAAAATTTTGAAATTTCACTATTTTTTTCTTCTACATCATATATTTCTGTCGAAATCTACCGGACTATATATATATATATATATATATATATATATATATATATATATATATATTATAAAGGTAGAATGGTCGTCAACCTCTACTGTGAGATAGTGTGAGATAAAAAGTCTGCTAACATATGATAGCCTTAAAAAAACACTAATTATATAATGCCAATGTAAATACTAATACACGAATAAAAGGTAAAATGTTTCACTGATAATGAAAATTTCTAGCATATATTAATGCATATAAGACGTGAACCCGCGACAATTAATACTATAACGTGTGTCTCAAGGAAAAAACCGATAAATGAAATAATTCAAAAGGGAAGGTGTCATAAGAAAAACATGCATGAATGCACAAGTAAAATGAAATAAATTGGTAATTTACCTAATAAGAAAACAGAATTGTTAAAATAGATAAAAAGAAATATATTATTAACTTCCATAAAAGAGATACACTATTTAAAATAAATACTATGTCTAAAGACAGTTGTTGTTGTTGTTTTTTTATTTTTATTTTTAAAGACAATAGATAAGGGGAAAGAACCATGTGGGGTGAGTATAGGAGCGTAGCAAAGGACATGTCATATGTAGGTTTTGGTACATAGACAAAGTGGGGACGTACCCCATTGGGTTTTCTATTTTATGTTTCACATAAGTCCCTGTATATATCTTTCAATCAATTTCATTTGTATTTTGTTACAATATAGTATCTTAAACTAGATATTGTTTAATGAGGGTTGCATTTTAGCCAAACAGAACTGAATTTGCTTGGTTTAGAATTTGACTTTTGAAAGAACAAATATATATAAAATATATATATACGGTTTGGTTCAACTCATAGATTGTCCAACCTAAAAAGGTCAAAAGTTAAGGTTTCCATTATGGACGACTCAAAGCTTGACTCGCTTATACAAGTCAGTTATTAATGGCTAACTTGTCTATTTGTTAAGTTTTGTTAATAGATGCCACAATTGTTCAAATTTAAAGTAACAAATTTCACCTCCAAGGTGAACAACCAACAACATACGGAACAACGAAAAATTAATCATATCGAATTCATCAAACAAAACGCCAAAGAAAATCAAAGCCATGAGAAACATGAAGATGTATTGTGGTGATCACAAGAGATGCAAGGAATATTTTATTAGGTAGAGAAACGAAATCGTGATGACAGACGTGCCAATGCACCAAAAAAATGTAATCATGCTAAAACTAGCACCTAAATTAATCAGTTGAATTTCTACACGAACTCTCAAATTTTTATCTCACTAAGTGCTCTAATGAATTGTTTCACTCTACATACACCAATATGGCACCCGTATTCATAAAAAAAAAAATACAATGGTATAATAATCCAAAAAAAGGAGGAAATCAAGTTTGAACCAAATTCATAGAAAGCCATATTGATGGAAAAGGTTCAACATGTTAGATTGGTCTCCTCTCGGTCTTCAATCAATCCTTCCAAGACGTCGAGACTGTGACTTTGATGTAGCTTGACTAGATTGGTGATTGGTGTCGACCAAATGATTCAATCGATCCTTCAGAATGACCAAGCAGTTCATTCAGAAATCGACATGGCCATCACCCATAAATATATTGTTTACGAAACGAAAAAACCAAAACTCAGAAATCTCTTATGTCTAATCATCTCTTCAAAGCTCCATGTCGATGTTAACAGGCTTGTTGGCAAATTAGGGTCGATCAATTCTCCCATTTGCTAACGGGAAGTGACTTTGTAAACATATATGTTGTGTTGTTATTGGTATGAATTTTCATCAAAGACATCATAATTTCTTCATGCAAAGTTCCAAGGAAAGACTCTCATATTTGAATATGTATTGTTCGTGGGCTAAATGCCAAATTCCCGGCTAGATTAATGAAACTCTGGCTATAATAATTGACATATAAAAGTTGCTTAAGATATAAAGCTTATTTATCAACTTCTACAACTAAATTTATTTCATCATCGATAGTGGATAAGGTGACGACAAGTTGTAATCTAGCTATCCAACATATAGCAATACCTCCGATTATGAAAACATAGTTGGATGTGGATTTCCACCTACCTTGCCATCAACATAGTCTAAGTTATAAGCTCCTTTTCATACCACAATAGTATTCTAAATTCTCAAATAAGACCATGATTTGAGCTACCATTCAAGTAGCATAAAATAAGCTTTACAACCATCCAATACGATTTTCCCAACATTGATATGTATCGGATAACCACCCTAACTACATGCACCCAATTTGGTCTTGTACACATAATCACGTACATCAAGCTTCCAATGATATTGTTGCTGGATTAGTGTCTAAGCTCGTAACTATATTTGGTATGTACTTGACCCGGTTGTGCATGGTCCTTTTGAGTTGCCTTCACCAAAGCAACTTGATAGGATGATTTATGGAGAAAGAGGATCAATTATGATTTAATAATATATTATATGAATAATTTATTAAAGGAGAAATCATATTGTTTAATTAATATTAATCAAGAATTAATTGATAGTTAATTTTGTGACTAAAAGACATTAATTAAACTTAGAGGACTGGAATTGTAATTATAAGATAATTGCAATTTGGCTATGGATCACCTTGGAATATAGGTTGGACGAATTCTATGGGAAGCCAATAAGGAATTCTTCCAAGGGGTGTTCTAAAGGAGTCCATGGGCTGCTTAGGGCCTATGAAGTCAAATTAGGGTTTCCTAGTTGAAAATCCTAATAGCCTCACTATATAAAGACCCCTATGGCCCAAAAAACGTGGCGAACTCTCTTGGAAGAACCCTAGGTTGTTTTTTTGGTGCTCCTCCTCCTTCTCATAAGTCATTCTCTTGCTTGTGGTGTTTGTAAGCCATTAGAGGAGTGACACTTGTAACTCTAAGCTCCAAAGACAAGAAGATTCAAGCCATTGAAGAAGAGGTAATCATCTAGATCTCCTCTTATGTGATAATTTCGAAATGCATATGCTAGATTAGGATTCTTGAGTCTTGGATGGATTGCATGTACAATAGAGAAACCTAGATCCATGCTTTATGGTTTGCATGAGCACATAGGATGTTCTTTGGTATAAAACCCATCAGTGGTATCAGAGCCTTGATTGGTTTCTGTTGTATGTGATGCAATGCTTGTTTATCTGCTGAAAATCGAGTTTCTAGCCTCTGCCCGACCCGACTCGGTGAGTCAATATTTGGACTCGGCGAGTCAGCCCAACTCGGCGAGTCCAGGTAGTGACTCGGCGAGTCCGGGAGTCAGGTAGAAGATATTTCAGGATTTATTGCTGTTTTGCTAAAGGATAATTGCTAAAACCGTTTTCTTATGATAAAGTCCGAATTTTATTATTTCTATGTGATTATCCTTGCCAAAACAAAAGATAATTTCAAATTGTTTGAATAATAATTTACTTATATGATAAAAGTTGATTATTTAAATTATTTGGTAAATTATCTTGTAAATAATCTTGATTAGGTCAAATTTAGATATTCGTTAAATTAATTGTTTAATTTAAAATTATTTGCTATTTGATCCTTTGTGTTTTGAAAAGTTTCAAAACTTGTCCTCAAGTTTTGGAATTTAAAATTTTGATTAAAAAGTTTAATTTTGAAATATTTAAATTCTAAACCCTGAGGATTTGAAATGTTTCAAAAATTGCCTTCAAGTTTTGGAATTTAACTTTTAATTAAAAGTTTAATTTTAAAATGTTAAATTCTAAAACCCTAATTTTTTAAAAAGTTCAAATTGCACCCTTATGTTTTTATTAAATTAATTAAGTGAATAATTAAAGAGAGTTAATAAATCCATAATGACATGGTTTACATTTAATTAAATTAAAAGTATAATTTGTTAAATTAGACCACATAGTATTTTAAAAGTGTAAAATACACCCTTATACTATATATAAAATTAAAACTCTAATATTATATATGTATAACTTAAACTGCTAGTCTCACCGTTAGTAGGTCTCATTCACGAAGTTGATCTATAAAGGGGGTATAAGGTTATGGCCTATAAAATGGTCATTTAATGGGTGTCCACTCTCACCCACCGCTTCCTTGATTGGTGGAGGGTCGTTAGTCGAACGAGTCGCATAGGGCAAACTCTCTCCTCATTAAAAGTATAATGTTAAAGTAACTAAATGTTTTACAAAAATTCCCAATCTTAGTTACTTTAGGCAAAAGTGAATTGATGCATTTCCATGAAATTACATTTTGTACCCTTGCTAAGACGTTAGTGGAGCGTGTGTGGTTAACCGGCACACTAAATGGGTTCTAAGCAAAGGTAGCAAAGGGTGACTCGATATTTGTCATAGTCCGGTGGAGCGTGTGTGGTTAACCGGCACATCGAATAGATGACTGTAACATTGGGGGCACCATGTAAGTTGGCATGGTTATTCACACCCTGTTTTGTGATCCTCGGCATCCCAGTCACAAATCGAGGGGCATATCGAAATTTAAACATGCCATTGAAAAATTCAATGAATCTAAAAGGATCTAGGAGTTTTCAATACATTTAAAACATAATCTCTTTTTCGTTTTTCATGGTGGAAAATTAGTGAATCATCATTCACTTACTGTCAAATGTTCTGCATGTAACACCGTAAAAATTAAAACAATTTTTCGCATTTTCAAACACATTTTCCAAACACATTCATTAATAAAATGTCACAGTATCATATCTTTGTTTCACAAAACATCCCCCAACATCGAAGTACATAACATCCCATGTGTGTGTGTACGAATCAAGCCGGCGCCTTCCCACGGTCATCACTGATACCGGAAACACATAACACATAACACTGTAAGCATAAAGCTTAGTGAGTTCCCCAAAATACCACTCTAACACATAATAGCCACTCGAGGCTGTAACTCTGTCGACCCTCTGGTCAATGTGTCTCAGTGGGGTCCTCCAGCCCCAACTCTCTGTGGGCCCTCTGGCCCTAACTCTATGGACCCGAAAGTCCCAACTCTGTAACTCTGAATCATGCATATCACATATCACAATAAATCACAACACATGAATAACATGCAAATACACTGGCATATAACTCTATAGTACTCTGTCACATAACTCTGTTACCACACTAGGTAATGTATAGTGAGAAGACTCACCTCTAGTATCTCGATAAATCTCTGACTCGGTAAACTCTGGCCTAGCCTCCGCCTAATCATATGAAATAAATACCCTATTTAATATAACTCTCAAAGGCTAGACTATGTCCTCTTATGACACTCTTAGAAGGGTAAAAGACCATTTTACCCCTCTCATAACTCAAAAGGCCCCACAATAGACCATACCCTAAAAGTTAACCAAAAGTCAACTTTTCGGGTTACACTGGGCGTACCAGATGTGAACGCTGAGCGTACCCGGCTGCATCTCGGAATCGGAGAACGCCACCCTGTACGCGACACGTACTGGGATTACGCCCAACGTACTCCCCAGCTTCAGCCCCTTAGCACTTGAGGTCTTAAACAGTTAAGACCCACGTCCAATTTCTAGATCTGACCACATCTAAGCCTCTTAATCCATAAAGTTGATGACTTTAAGCCTTTGCATGGCTGAACAAGCCACCAACTCCCATAATGTTCCATCCTTTAACTCTAGAAGGCTTATTACTCAAGCATGACCTCAAACTAACAACCAAGATGGAAACTTTATGGTTCTAAATCACTAATACCACTAAAAAGGGATAGATCTCGGACCATGGAGCACTTTACACTCATAAAGTCTCCACCTTTGGGGCTTTTAACCCTAGAAATGGTACATGCAATAACAACCAAAAGAAGAGGAAAGTTTTGAACTTTATACCTCTAAGTGTAGCCCCTTTCTTTGTAGATCTCAGATCCAAAATGGCACCTCAAGCTTTAGCTTCCAAGAGCTCCTTCCCTTCTTCTTCACTAAGTCACCAAAGCACAATTAGCTCCAACAACACTCTCACACACTAAGGACGATGGGAGGCTCTCTCTTAGGGTTTCACTCACTGATATGGAGGCTGAGAAATGAGCCTTAGCACCCTTTAAATAGTGCACAAAACGGCTTAGGGTTTTTGCACGTGGGTTGGGTACGCACGACGTAACTCTGGGTACGCCCAGCATACCTTGGCGACTCTGCGTCCAAATTAAGCGCATGAGTACGCGCAGCGTACTCACTTGCTAGATTCCCTCCACTCAAGGACTACTCATGACCAATTGACAAAGAATAAGGGTGAAAGAAACGCACCTGAATCTCGGGGTGTTACACTGCAATTTGGGTTACGACATCCCTCTCCCACGTTGTAGATTATTGTGTTGGTTCCTAGCCTTAATATTTCATTTGTGTGTTTTATTAAGGACTCAATCAATCAACTAACTTGAATTTTTCTCCCATTTTATAGATGTCAAAGTATGACAACTATGGTTTTCCCAAATCCCATGGAACAAGCTTTCCACATGAAGATGATATTCCACGATTCGATCGAGGAACACGAGATCATTCCTCACTTCCTCCACCTCCTCCTATTTTTCTCCCTAACCCACAAGCTCAAAGGCTTGAAAAGTTCAAGCACACTCAAGCCCTTTTGGCAAGTAAACATGAAGAAGGAAAGTCAGTGTGTGCACACGTATTAGAGATGAAGTCACATATTGATAGGTTAAGAATGTTGGGAGTCGTTGTCTGTGAGAAGCTGGCTGTTGACTGGGTTCTTCAGTCGCTTCCTGACTCATATAGTGAGTTCGTAAGAGAGTACTATATGATAGATCACGACGTGACCCTCATCGATCTCACCTATTTACTTGTTGCTGCTGAATCAACAATGATTTGGCACACTGGAGAAGCAAAGTTGTTTGGTGGATATGTCTTCCAAACCTCTATGGACATAGGTAATGGCAATGAAAGGCATATCATGGTCGAAAAGTTTGACCATAAGAAAAAGGCAAAGTCTGAAGTAATTTCGTGTGCTGTTCCAAAAGAGTCAATTTGCTTTTATTGCCAAGAGAAGGGGCATTGGAGACGAAGTTTCCCTGTCTACCTGAGAGATCTAAGAGATAGGAGAGTCAAGACGTATGGCTCTGGTTCAGGTAAAATCCATTAACTAACTCTACAAGTTCCTATTTTTTAATTCTTGTTACATTATGTGATAAGATTACATTTTTGATGTTTTGTAGAATCAAAGTAAAGAGAGGAAGCTTAAAGGAAGAAGTGAGCTGAGTCTGATCGCGAAGAAATGGATTTCGATTGCATGGATTCAAAGATTGAATTTTTGAGCTGCTCCTTTAGAGTTAGGATAGATTGCTAAGAAATGTAATAGCATAGTTTTTCAATTGAGTTGCGTTGTAAGGACAAATTTTTCCGCAATAAAATAAATTTTGATTTTGTTTTTTTTTTTTATTTATTTATCCTTGCAATGACATGTATGAAAAATTGATGTTTGTGTATTTCTATTATTATCAAGCTCGGACCGTCGCCTATCCGCATAACTCTTCTGGCAACTCTAAGCGGTCAACAACCTCTGTCTGACCTGCTGAATCTGCTCCATCGTCTAAACTACTATCTTTGTACTACCCATCACACGTTGCCCTACCTCTCCCCAGCAAATGGGAGTCCGACACCTCCTCCCATACAACAGCTCAAAAGGCAGCATACCGATACTCGAATGATGGCTGTTGTTATAGGAAAACTCTACCAAAGGTAGATACGCGTCCCAAATCCCTCCGAAGTCCAATACACATACCCGAAACATGTCCTCGAGCGTCTGAATCGTCCGCTCGCTCTGCCCGTCAGTCTGTGGGTGGTATGCGGTACTAAAATGCAGCCTCGTACCCAATTCCTCATGAAATTTCTTCCAGAATCTTGAAGTGAAACGCACATCTTGATCTGAGACAATCGAGGTCGGTACTCCATGTCGCGATACCACCTCTCTCATGTACAACTCTGCCAACCTCTCAGCGGAAGAGCTCTCACTGATAGTAAGGAAGTGGGCGGTCTTTGTTAACCTATCCACAATCACCCAAATTGCATTGACTCCCCTAGCAGTCCTCGGCAATTTGGTGATAAAATCCATGGTAATCTGTTCCCACTTCCACTCGGGAACCTCCAACGGCTACAACTTACCATGTGGTCTCTGGTGCTCTGCCTTAACCTTACGACATGTTAAGCACCTCTCAACAAGCCACGCGATATCCCTCTTCATACAGGGCCACCAATACTCTCTCTTTAGGTCCAAATACATCTTAGTGGCCCCAGGATGGATCGAGAACTTCGATCGATGAGCCTCTTCCATCAAAATCGTATGCGTCCCGCCCACAAACGGTACCTAGATACGACCCTGGAATGTCATAAGCTCCCGGCTATCGGTAACGAACTCCGATACCAACCCGACAACTCGCTCTCTCTTCTGGTTTTCTGATCTCACGGCCTCAGCCTGGGCCCCACGAATGGTGTCCAACACTGGAGTCATCACTGTCAATCTCAAACAAACATCTCGCATCGGGGCGCTCTCCGCCCTTCGACTCAGTGCATCGGCTACAACATTAGCCTTACCCGGGTGGTACATGATCTCGCAGTCATAATCCTTTACCACATCCAACCATCTCCTCTATCGCATATTCAGGTTGGGCTGATCCATCAAGTACTTCAAGCTCTTGTGGTCCGTGTATATGGTACACCGAACCCCATACAGATAGTGACGCTAGATCTTGAGGGCGAACACCACTGCCCCCAACTCAAGATCGTGGGTGGGATACCTCGTCTCATGAGGCTTCAGCTGCCTTGATGCGTATGCTATCACATGCCCTCTCTGCATCAGTACCGCTCCCAACCCCGATATTGACGTGTCACAATACACCACAAAGTCCTCCATCCCCTCCGGAAGGGCTAAAATTGGGGCTTCGCACAGTCTCTGGTGAAGTGTCTCGAAGGAGGCTTGTTGCTCAGGGCCCCATGAAAAAGCAACACCCTTCCGGGTCAACCTGGTGAGTGGCACGACGATCTTGGAGAAATCCCTGATAAATCTCCGGTAATAGCCTGCCAGCCCTAAGAAACTCCTGATCTCGGTGGGTGACCTCGACACCTCCCAACTCATCACTGCCTCAATCTTGGCCGGGTCGACCAATATCCCTTTCTGGTTAACGAGGTGCCCTAGGAACTGGACCTCTCGCAACCAGAAATCACACTTGGAGAATTTGGCATAAAGCATCTCTGATCTCAGAACTCCGAGGATCTCCCTCAAATGCTTCTCATGCTGCTCTCTAGATCTCGAATACATGAAAATGTCATCGATGAATACGCTCACCGAGCGATCCAACATCGGCCTGCACACTCTATTCATGAGATCCATGAACACCGCCGGTGCATTGGTGAGTTTGAAAGGCATCACCACAAACTCGTAATGTCCATAACGAGTCCTAAACGCTGTCTTCTGGATATCCTCCTCTCGCACCCTCACCTGATGATACCCAGACCTTAAATCGATCTTGGAGAACCAAGATGCTCCCTGCAACTGATCGAACAAATCGTCAATCCTCGGCAACGGGTAACGGTTCTTGACAGTCAGCTTGTTCAGCTCCCGGTAATCAATTCACATCCGGTGTGAACCATCCTTTTTCTTGACAAAAAGGATAGGCGCTCCCCACGGCGAGCTGCTCGGCCGAATAAACCCCTTCCCCAGCAACTCCTGAAGCTGCGAGGATAACTCCTGCATCTCTGGAGGTGCAAGGCGATAGGGCACCTTGGTGATAAGCGCAACCCCCGGAACCAAATCGATATTGAACTCCACCTGCCCCACAGGAGGCATGCCCGACAACTCCTCAGGAAATACGTCCGGGAACTCACGCCCTATCGGAACCTCATCAACTGACCACGGTTTCTCTGAATCAACCATCGTATCCATCACATACGCTACAAAGCCCTTACAGCCCTGCTATAGACACTGTCTCGCCCTAGCGGCCGAACAAAATGCTGACCCAGAACGTGTACCCTCACCGTACACTGTAAGAACTCCCCCACTAGGGTCTCGTATGGTCACCAGCTATCGCTCACAGTCGATAACCGCTCCAAATCTGCTCAACCAGTCCATGCCCATGATGACACAGACATCTCCCATCGCAATAGGAACTAAATCAATCGGGAACTCAACACCGAAAATATCGAGTACACATCCTCGGATCACCTCTGTGGCATATACCGCCCTCTCGTCAGCTATGGAAACTCTCAGAGGTCGACTCAACGCCTCACGACTAACACTGATGTGTTGACTAAAAGCCAAAGATACAAAAGACCGACTCGCACCCGAGTCAAATAACACCAATGCAGGTACAGAACTCACAAGAAAAGTACCTACACATAACATAATATAAACACAATATCTCAACATCAAAATAAATATACGAAAGAATACATACCAGCCACGACATCGAGTGTTGCACGGACCTCCTCCGCGGTCAACTGAAAGGCTCTCCCTCGTGCCTTCGGTGCCTCGGCCTTCACTGGCCGACTCTCAGTAGCTCTGATAGCAGCAGGGGTAGATCCCTGAGATGCTCCCTTTGCTAATCACCGCAGCTGCGGACACTCTGCCTTCCGGTGTCCGGTCTGGTTGCAGTGAAAACATACTTCAAACCCGTTGGGGCAATCCTTGGCCATATGCCCCTCCTTGCCACATTTGTAGCAAGACCCTGCTCTGCACACCCCATCGTGGCTCTTGCCGCACTTGCCACAAGTGCGGCCTCTCTGGTTCCCTAATATCGAATCAGCGGGCTTAGCCCACTTGGCTACTAGCTGAGATTGTACCGGTCGCCGATCCCTCCCTTGAGACTCAGCCTCTTCCCTAGCTTGGGTCTCCAGCTCTATCTCCCTCTTCCGGGCATTTGCCTGAAGCTCGAAAAATGTCCGATACGTCGAGTTCGCCATGAACTCTCGTATATCCCTCCTCAAAATGCTCAGATATCGGCTCATACGTGCCTGCTCGGAGGACACGTGCTTTGGGCAGAACATCGCCCGCTCATGAAACATCCTCGTAATCACTGTAACAGACTCAGTGCCCTGCTTGAGGGTCAGAAACTCCTGGGCCAAAAGCTCGCTCTCCACCTGGGGAACGTACTCATCTCGGAACATAGCAGTGAACATCTCCCAGGTCACTGCAGCAAGCTCAACAGGTGTATAGTGTGCCGTCACAAACTTCCACCAATCCTTCGCTCCCAAGCGAAGCTGGTTCAGCGCGAACTGAACTCTCAAATGCTCTGGAGACGAGCAAGTAAAGAAACACCCCTCTATTTCTGAAATCTACCTCATCGCCGCAATCAGATCCCAGGTCCCGTCAAACTCCGGTGGTTTTGTGTTGCTGAACTCTCGGAACAGCAACGCATCACCCCCTTGTTGCCTAGTCACAACTATAGCTGTAGTGGCCGCAGCAACAGCAGCCATAGAAAGAGCAGCGTATCTCTCATCAAATGTCTCTATCAGTGTGGTCTTGATAGACCCGAACATCTCTGGTATCTCTTCCCTGATGGCCGCAGCCACCTCCTCACGGATGATCCTACGGATCTCCTCGTCACTCGTACCGTTGCTCTCTGGTGTGTGGCGTGTCCCACCCATGATCTCCCTCTCTCTGAAATACAACATAAATATCAGGGACTCGCTCGAGTATACTCACACTCGAATACTCCACCCTACTTGTTCCTTGGTACTCTAAGGATTCTTACTGGCCTAATACTACCGTCCACACCGCATCAACATTCACCCCAAGTCCTCCTCCCAGAGTCCCAAATCCTAAGTACTCTACCCTCTCTAATCATATGATACTCGCTAGCAGATCTCTCATAACCTCCTTGCTTCTATATGAACACTTTGAAGCATGCCTAGCAGCAAGACTCCTAGACTAAGGCATCACATATCAGGCCACTCTAGTCCTAATAAGAATACCTAGTCTACTCTAGCATGCATAATATAACTCATCATATAACATTTCATATCATATCTCATAACACTTATTGTAATGGTATTTTAGGAAATCACCGTTCGGGCGCTGGCTGTTCGTACACACGACTTTGCTCTGTTTTGTCTCGAAAACTCTTTTTACTCTTTTGAAAACTATTTTATCATCGAAATTTCCTCAAATCCTCAGTTTGAGTTCAGATACGCCCGAAGGTGCACCCGGATCCCTCAAACCAAGGCTCTGATACCAACTTGTAACACCGTAAAAATTAAAACAATTTTTCGCATTTTCAAACACATTTTCCAAACACATTCATTAATAAAATGTCACAGTATCATATCTTTGTTTCACAAAACATCCCCAAGATCGAAGTACATAAAATCCCATGTGTGTGTGTACGAATCAAGTCGGCACCTTCCCGCAGTCATCACTGATACCTGAAACACATAACACGTAACACTATAAGCATAAAGCTTAGTGAGTTCCCCAAAATACCACTCTAACAAATAATAGCCACTCGAGGCTGTAACTCTGTTGACCCTCTGGTCAATGTGTCTCAGTGGGGTCCTCCAGCCCCAACTCTCTGTGGGCCCTCTGGCCCTAACTCTATGGACCCGAAAGTCCCAACTCTGTAACTCTGAATCATGCATATCACATATCATAATAAATCACAACACATGAATAACATGCAACTACAATGGCATATAACTCTATAGCACTCTGTCACATAACTCCGTTACCACACTAGGTAAAGTATAATGAGAAGACTCACCTCTAGTATCGCAGTAAATCTCTGACTCGGTAAACACTGGCCTAGCCTCCACCTAATCATATGAAATAAATACCCTATTTAATATAACTCTCAAAGGCTAGACTATGTCCTCTTATGACACTCTAAGAAGGGTAAAAGACCATTTTACCCCTCTCATAACTCAAAAGGCCCAACAATAGATCATACCCTAAAAGTCAACCAAAATTCAACTTTTCGGGTTACGCTGCGCGTACCAGATGTGTACGCTGAGCGTACCCGGCTGCATCTCAGAATCGGGGAACACCACCCAGTACGCGGCGCGTACTGGGATTACGCCCGACGTACTCCCCAACTTCAGCCCCTTAGCTATTGAGGTCTTAAACAGTTAAGACCCACGTCCAATTTCTAGATCTAACCACATTTAAGCCTCTTAATCCATAAAGTTGATGACTTTAAGCCTTTGCATGGCTGAACAAGCCAGCAAATCCCATAATGTTCCATCCTTTAACTCTAGAAGGCTTATTACTCAAGCATGACCTCAAACTAACAACCAAGATGGAAACTTTATGGTTCTAAATCACTAATACCACTGAAAAGGGACAGATCTCGGACCATGGAGCACTTTACTCTCATAAAGTCTCCACCTTTGGGGTTTTTAACCCTAGAAATGGCACATGCAATAACAACTAGAAGAAGAGGAAAGCTTTGAACTTTATACCTCTAAGTGTAGCCCCTTTCTCTGTAGATCTCAGATCCAAAATGGCACCTCAAGCTTTAGCTTCCAAGAGCTCCTTCCCTTCTTCTTCACTAAGTCACCAAAGCACAATTAGCTCCAACAACACTCTCACACACTAAGGATGATGGGAGGCTCTCTCTTAGGGTTTCACTCACTGATATGGAGGCTAAGAAATGAGCCTTAGCACCCTTTAAATAGTGCACAAGACGGATTAGGGTTTTTGCACGTGGGCCGGGTACACCCGACGTAAGTCTGGGTACGCCCAGCGTACCTTGGCGACTCCACGTCCAAATTAAGCACATGAGTACGCGCAGCGTACCCCTCTGGTTCGCCCAACGTACTCACTTGCTAGATTCCCTCCACTCAAGTACTACTCATGACCAATTGACAAAGAATAAGGGTGAAAGAAACGCACCTGAATCTCGGGGTGTTACACTGCAATTTGGATTATGGCATCCCTCTCCCAAGTTGTAGATTATTGTGTTGGGTCCTAGCCTTAATATTTCATTTGGGTGTTTTATTAAGGACTCAATCAATCAACTAACTTGAATTTTTCTCCCATTTTATAGATGTCAAAGTATCACAACTATGGTTTTCCCAAATCCCGTGGAACAAGCTGTCCACATGAAGATGATATTCCACGATTCGATCGAGGAACACGAGATCATTCCTCACTTCCTCCACCTCCTCCTATTTTTCTCCCTAACCCACAATCTCAAAGGCTTGAAAAGTTCAAGCACACTCAAGCCCTTTCGGCAAGTAAACATGAAGAAGGAAAGTCAAAGTGTGCACACGTCTTAGAGATGAAGTCACATATTGATAGGTTAAGAATATTGGGAGTCGTTGTCTGTGAGAAGTTGGCTGTTGACTGGGTTCTTCAGTTGCTTCCTGACTCATATAGTGAGTTCGTAAGAGAGTACTATATGATAGATCACGACGTGACCCTCATCGATCTCACCTATTTGCTTGTTGCTGCTGAATCAACAATGATTTGGCACATTGCAGAAGCAAAGTTGTTTGGTGGATATGCCTTCCAAACCTCTATGGACATAGGCAATGGCAATGAAAGGCATATCATGGTCGAAAAGTTTGATCATAAGAAAAAGGCAAAGTCTGAAGTAATTTCGTGTGCTGTTCCAAAAGAGTCAATTTGCTTTTATTGCCAAGAGAAGGGGCATTGGAGACGAAGTTTCCCTGTCTACCTGAGAGATCTAAGAGATAGGAGAGTCAAGACGTATGGCTCTGGTTCAGGTAAAATCCATTATCTAACTCTACCAGTTCCTATTTTTTAATTCTTGTTACATTATGTGATAAGATTACATTTTTGATGTTTTGTAGAATCAAAGTAAAGAGAGGAAGCTTAAAGGAAGAAGTGAGCTGAGTCTGATCGCGAAGAAATGGATTTCGATTGCATGGATTCAAAGATCGAATTTTTGAGCTGCTCCTTTAGAGTTAGGATAGATTGCTAAGAAATGTAATAACATAGTTTTTCAATTGAGTTGCGTTGTAAGGACAAATTTTTCCACAATAAAATAAATTTTGATTTTGTTTTATTTATTTATTTATCCTTGCAATGACATGTATGAAAAATTGATGTTTGTGTATTTCTATTATTAGTAATGTTGAAATGGATGTGATTCTTAGTCATGCTATTTATGGTAGTGTCACGATTTTCTAAGTAAGGAAAGATTACCATCGCTTAGGTTTCAATTGGACAGAAACTTGGAATCATACAACTTGTATTGTGTGATGTATGGAAATCTTGGTACTTAAGTAATTCAGACTAATTCATAGTTCACATAAGTATGTGAGTCAAGTGAAGGACTAAAGGAACTAGTACACAATGTTGTGCACTAGTCAAGTCCACCATAAATAATAATAACATTATTCATCATGATTTACTAAAGGTATAGTAAATGTGGTTATATTTACAAGATTAAGTGTAATTCTGAATCATTGAAAAGTTTCAATGAATGGTTGAATGAATAAGTAGAATCAATGAAGGCGGAAAGATAAAAAGTTTCTCCAATCTAAGAAGAAGGGAGAGAACTTTTGTATCGTGTTTTGTTATCGTCTTGGTAATCGTAAGAACCATATTACAATTCATCCTCTAAGGATACATTAGTGCACTGGTTTGGCTAAGAAGAGGAATGGAGAATTGTTGAAATGGTTAAGTCAATAAGATGTATCGTACTTCGTTCCAAAATCAAGTCTTAGAGTCATACTCCAAGATTGTGACTTGAGTGACATAATCTTAAGTAGGAATGTTCTTACACTTTCACATTTTGGTAAGTTGTGATGTCTTGAATAAGACACAGACCAACTAGTACCAAATTGTGTGTAGGTTTATTCTTGATATAGACACACACTAACTCTCGGATATTTGTTTGTCAAGAAATGTTTTCTTGACAAGAGAATCTAATATGTAAAGAGGTCAGTGGGAGTCTAAAGATCTTGAAAAATTTCAAGAACAAATTAGGAAGTAAACCTATTAAACACTAGCACACGACTTGAGGTTTATAACCTATCCTGTTGACAAAATTTTATTTCTATGCCATTCTAGTAAAGTTACTTATGCATATGAGTTCTACGAGTTCTAAATTGACTGAATAAGAGCAACACCTTGTTCAATGAAAGTACATTGACTGGCATAGGTGAGCTGCTAAATAACTTGGAAGCAATGGCAGGACCCTTGATGGCAAGGAATTAAGAATGAACAAGTTCTGTCCATAAGAGTTTGAATTCGTCACAAACATTATCTTATGATTATGCTTATGACAATTCACATGGATAGGAATACATTAACCATAAAATCTAAGCGTCATAAGGTTTCTCTCCTTCATGAAAATGATTTGAGGAAACGCTTTCACTAAGATAGATTTTAAGGAGATAGTGATTTTGTAAATTGCATTCTCAAATTCGATTATGATTACGGCATCCCTCTTGATAGTTCGAATTGTGAGATTTGGCAATTAGTCAGAACGTTTGGGACTTAGTAATATAAGTTCTGAATTAGTTTAGAGACACATGTGAGCTGTCTAAGGAAAGGTGTGTGATTTTGAGAAACTTAGATAAAGGATTATCGAAGCTCATCATATTGGAAATATGAACCTTGGAAGTAAATAAGTATTGTCTTTTAGAATTACAACTGTTTTTTGAATACGTGTCAAAGCTAGTGGGAAGATAAATGTTATGCTGGAATGGATATAATCATCATGTTCGTGGGAGCGTGATTATTATTTAAGCATTGCAAGTTGGCAATGTTAATTATAGAATAATAAAAGTTTCACTTTGCAAAGTTGCAGTGTAACAGCTCAAATTTTTCAAACAAAATTTTCATTTTAAAAACATAATTGTTTCCATTTTAAACAAGACATAAATAGTTAATTATTCAGTTAATACAAATATTCAAAATCCCAAGATCATAAAACCATCTCCAGTGTGTATCGATCATGCCGGCGCCTTCCCACGGTCCTCGCTAGTACCTGAAATACATGCACAACAACTGTAAGCATAAATGCTTAGTGAGTTCCCCAATATACACTTACGCACATACGCCTTTCCAGGCCCTGACCTTCCGGTCCTCATAACATAATCGCCTTCCGGCCCATAACATATTGCCTTCCGGCCCACATATCATACATAACACACATAACAATTAACTTACCACATATAGCATGCATATCACATAACATATCCGACCTTCCGGTCACACAGTCAAACCCTTCCGGGTACAGTATAGTGAGAAGACTCACCTCGTAAATGCTGAAAACTAGCAACTCCTGAAATCACTCGTGCACAAACCAACGAGCTACAACCCTCCTATAACATTACATAACTCATTAGCACTCATATCATCTAAGTGTGACTATCCCTAGGAAGTCAGACTTAGGTCAACTCTGGTCAACGGTCAACGGTCAACTCGACTGGACTCGGCGAGTACCATGGCGACTCGGCGAGTCTAGTCGTCCTCACAAATTCCTGAATATTCCCTTTCTACTCGTCGAGTATCCCTCTTGACTCGACGAGGTCCTCGTGGAAGAATCGCGGGGCCACCCCGACTCCACTCGCCGAGTCTGATGAACAACTCGGCGAGTCCCAGTAAATCTTCAAGCTACTCGCCGAGTCTGAAGAACAACTCGGCGAGTCCATGCCATGCAGACGAGTAACTGCTTCCTGAGATAAGTCTCGTCCCGAAGTACACATGCATGGGACCTTCTGGACCTCTAAAGGTCCTAATACAAGATTATAGTCGTGGGATAACAAGGCATTACTTCATCAATTCACTAAATGGGTTCTATAAACCCTAATTTCATAAATACATCATTATAGCAGAGCATACACGAATTCTTACCTGGATGATGTATTCTCTTTATTCCCAATCCTCAGAATGTGACCCCTTGCTGCTCTTTTAGCCAATCCTTCCTCTTCCTTGCACACCCACTCTTCTATAACCAACAATGGCCTAAGATCCTTGCTCCTGCTGCACTAATCGATTTAGGGTTCTTCTCAGAAGGCTAAAACGAACAATGACGGCCAATGGACCCCTTTTATACGTCCCAAACCTGAACGGTTAGGGTTTCCGCTAAACAGCGTCGACTCGCCGAGTCCATATCTGGACTCGTCGAGTCCAGTCGCGGACCCGCGACCAAGTCTGCGATCCTACTCGGCGAGTCTTGGCCCCAACTCGCCGAGTCCCCTCTTAAATCATCCAAAAACATAATTTAAACAATACCTGAGATTTCGGGCTGTTACAACTCTCCCCCACTTGGATTAGACTTCGCCCTCGAAGTCTCACTCCGCAAATAGTTCCGGATGCTGCCCCCGCATCTCGCGTTCCGGTTCCCAAGTCATTTCCGATCCCTTACGGTGTTGCCATTGAACCAACACCAAGGGTACCTCCTTGTTCCTCAGAACCTTGATCTTCCGATCCCTGATCGCCACTGGTCTCTCCGCGTAATTCAGGCTCGCATCCACCTGAATATCCTCCAATGGAACCACTGCCGACTCATCGGCTATGCACTTTCTCAACTGCGACACATGAAAAGTGTCATGGATCTGACCTAACTCCGCTGGCAACTCCAACCGATAGGCTACCCGGCCTATCCTTGCAATCACACGAAATGGCCCAATATACCGGGGCCCCAATTTGCCTCTCTTCCTGAACTGAATCACTCCTTTCCAAGGAGAGACCTTCAGGAGAACGAAGTCGCCGACCTGAAATTCAAGCTCGGATCGGCGCCTGTCTGCATAACTCTTCTGTCGGCTCTGGGCAGTCAATAATCTTTGTCTCACTTGTTGAATCTGTTCTGTCGTCTGGAGTATGATCTCCGTGCTGCCCATCACTCTCTGTCCCACCTCTCCCCAGCAAATGGGAGTCCGACACCGCCTACCATACAACAGCTCGAAAGGCGGCATACCAATGCTCGAATGGTGGCTGTTGTTGTAGGAGAACTCCGCCAACGGTAAATACGCATCCCAACTACCCCCGAAGTCTAACACACACGCTCGGAGCATGTCCTCCAGCGTCTGAATCGTCCGCTCGCTCTGACCGTCTGTCTGGGGATGGTATGCGGTACTAAAATGCAATTTAGTACCCAGCTCCTCATGGAATTTCTTCCAGAACCTGGAAGTGAAGCGCACATCGCGGTCTGACACAATCGAGATCGGCACCCCGTGCCTAGACACCACCTCTTTCACGTATATCTCCGCCAGCTTTTCCGCTGAAGAACTCTCACTGATGGCAAGGAAGTGAGCACTCTTCGTCAATCTATCCACAATCACCCAAATTGCGTCAACTCCCCTAGCAGTCCTTGGCAATTTGGTGATAAAATCCATAGTGATCTGTTCCCACTTCCACTCGGGGATCTCCAATGGCTGCAACTTGCCATGCGGTCTCTGGTGTTCGGCCTTAACCCTACGGCAGGTCAAGCACCTCTCAACGAACCATGCTACGTCCCTCTTCATACAGGACCACCAATATTCCTTCCTTAAATCCAAATACATCTTTGTAGCACCGGGATGGATCGAGAATTTAGATCTATGAGCCTCTTCCATCAACGTAATACGCGTACCGCCCACGAACGGCACCCAAATCCGACCCTGAAACGTCATAAGGCCTCGACTATCCTTGACAAACTCTGAGATTAACCCCACAACCCGCTCTTTCTTCCGCATTTCTGGTCGCACAGCCTCTGCCTGGGCTCCACGAATAGCGTCCAACACTGGAGTCATCACAGTCAGTCTCAAACATACATCTCGCAATGGAGTGCTCTCCGCCCTGCGGCTCAATGCATCGGCTACCACATTAGCCTTGCCTGGGTGGTACAGGATCTCACAATCATAATCCTTGACCACATCTAACCACCTCCTCTGACGCATATTTAGGTTGGGTTGATCCATCAAATACTTCAGACTCTTATGGTCCGTGTATATCGTACATCGAACCCCATACAAGTAGTGACGCCAAATTTTGAGAGCGAACACTACTGCCCCCAACTCTAAATCATGCGTGGGATATCGCGTCTCATGAGGCTTCAGCTGCCTCAACGCATAAGCTATCACATGACCCCTCTGCATCAATACTGCACCCAATCCCGAAATCGATGCGTCGCAATATACCACGAAATCTTCCATCCCTTCAGGGAGAGCTAATACCGGGGCTTCGCACAATCTCTGGCGAAGTGTCTCAAAGGAGGTCTGCTGCTCAGGCCCCCATGAGAATGCAACACCCTTCCGGGTCAATCTGGTGAGTGGCACTGCGATCTTGGAAAAATCCTTGATAAATCTCCGATAATACCCTGCCAACCCAAGGAAACTCCTGATCTCAGAGGGTGACTTCGGCACCTCCCAACTCATCACCGCCTCAACCTTGGCCGGGTCGACCAATACCCCTTTCTGATTAACCACATGTCCTAGGAACTGGACCTCCCGTAACCAGAAGTCACATTTGGAGAACTTTGCATAAAGCTTCTCCGACCTCAATACCTCAAGGACCTCCCTCAAATGCTCCTCATGCTGCTCTCTAGATCTCGAATACACCAGAATGTCGTCGATAAATACAATCACTGACCGGTCCAACATCGGCCTGCATACCCTGTTCATGAGATCCATGAACACAGCCGGGGCATTGGTGAGTCCAAAAGGCATCACCACAAACTCATAATGCCCATATCGCGTCCTAAACGCTGTCTTCTGAACGTCCTCTTCCCGTACCCTCACCTGATGGTATCCTGATCTTAGATCGATCTTGGAAAACCAAGATGCTCCCTGCAACTGATCGAATAAATCATCGATCCTAGGCAACGGGTAACGGTTCTTGACCGTTAGCTTGTTCAACTCCCGGTAATCAATGCACATCCGGTGTGAACCATCCTTCTTCTTGACGAACAGAATGGGTGCTCCCCATGGCGAGCTGCTCGGCCGAATGAATCCCTTTCCCAGCAACTCCTGGAGTTGCGAGGACAACTCTTGCATCTCTGGAGGTGCAAGACGATAGGGCACTTTAGCGATAGGCGCGGCCCCCGGAACCAGATCAATACCAAACTCTACTTGCCTCACAGGAGGTACTCCCGGCAGTTCCTCGGGAAAAACATCTGAAAACTCACGCACCACAGGGACCTCCTCAATTGACTTTGGTCTCTCGGAAACCTCCCGCGTATCCGTCACATACGCCACAAAACCCTTACAGCCCTGCTGTAGACACTGCCTCGCCCTAGCGGCCGAACAAAAAGCTGATCCTGAACGGGTACCCTCACCGTACACCGAAAGAACTCCCCTACTATGGTCTCGTATGGTCACCAACTGACGCTCGCAGTCGATGACAGCGCCGAACCGGCTCAACCAGTCCATGCCCACGATAACACAGACATCCCCCATCGCAATAGGAATCAGATCAATCGGGAATTCGACCCCGAAAATCTCTAGTACACATCCCCGAAGAACCTCCGTAGCACGAATCACTTTCTCGTCAGCTATAGAAACTCTCAAAGGTCGACTCAACGACTCACGACTAACGCCAATCTGCTGACTAAAGGCTAAGGACACAAAGGACCTACTCGCACCCGAGTCAAATAACACTAAAGCAGGCACAGAGTTCACAAGGAAAGTACCTACGCGCATAATAACATAAGCATAACATATTGACATTAAAATAGTTACACGAATTACAGCATACCTGCCACAACATCGGGCGCAGCGCGGACCTCCTCCGCAGTCAGCTGAAAGGCTCTCCCACGAGCCCTCGGGGCCTCGACCTTCACCGGTCGAGTCTCAGTAGTCCTGGCAACAGGTGCAGATCCCTGACGAAGCTGCGGACACTCGGCCTTCCGATGGCCGGTCTGGTTGCAATGGAAGCAAACCATAAACCCCTTGGGGCACTCCCTAGCAATGTGCCCCTCCTTGCCGCACTTGTAGCAGGCACCGGCTCGACACGCCCCATCGTGACCCTTGCCGCACTTTACGCAAGTACGGTTCTTCGAACCTCCCGTCCTCGAATCGGCGGACTTAATCCGCTTGGCTGCCGGCTGAGACTGAGCCGGCCGCCGGTCTGCCTGCTGAGACTCGGCCTCCTCCCTGGCCTGAGTCTCTAACTCGATCTCACGCTTCCTGGCATTCGCCTGAAGCTCAGTAAAGGTATGATAAGTGGAGTTTGACACAAACTCCCGGATCTCCCTCCTCAGAACACCCAAGTACCGGCTCATCCGAGCCTGCTCTGTGGCCACCAGCTCGGGGCAAAACATCGCCCTCTCATGGAACTTCCGCGTGATCGCCGCCACCGAATCAGTACCCTGCTTGAGGGTTAAGAACTCCTGAACCAATCGTTCCCGCTCCACCGGGGGAACGTACTCCTCCCTGAACATGGTAGTGAACCCCTCCCATGTCACTGCCGCAGTCTCTGCCAAAGTGAAGTTCGCCGTCACGAACTTCCACCAGTCCTTTGCTCCCAGACGGAGCTGGTTCAAAGCGAACCGCACCCTCAGGTGCTCCGGGCATGAACAAGTGTAAAAGCACCCCTCTATATCTGCGATCCACCTCATCGCAGCAATCGGATCCTGCGTCCCATCGAACTCTGGTGGCTTCGTGTTGCTGAACTCTCGGAACAGCAATGAATCACCCCCCTGTGGCCTAGCAGCGGCCACAGCTGCGGTAGCTGCAGCGGTTGCAGCCTCAGTCAATGCGGCGTACCGCTCGTCGAACGTCTCCATCAGGGTGGTCTTGATAGACCCAAACATCTCCGGGATCTCAGCCCGGATCGCCGCCGCCACCTCCTCGTGGATCATCTGACGGATATCCTCGTCACTCACACCGCTCGTACTTGCTCCGTGACGCGGTCTAACCATGATATCTCTGAAATACAACATAAAACTATCAGAGATTCTATCGAGTATAATCGTACTCGATACGCAACCCTACTCAGTCCCAGATATCCAGGGATTCTTACTTGGGCCTCCCACTGACCCGGTGTCCTCGGTAGTACGGGCCCAATACTACCGACCACACCGCATCAATGTTCATCCCAAGTCCTCCTCCCCAAACTCCGGATAGTGAGTACTCTACTTCTGATACGCTCTATCTACCCGCATACTAGCAAAGCATCTCATATAGGCAACTTCCCTAGACTAAGGCATCACAAATCAGGCCACTCTAGTCCTATCATGAATACCTAGTCTTCTAGCATGCATAACAATTCATATTATATAATATTGTAAGGTATTTTGGGGATCTTTACCGTTCGGGCGCTGACTGATCGTACACACTGCTTCTTTCTTGCTTACCACAAAACCATTTACAAAAGTTTATGCCTTTATTTGAAAAGTTTCCTCAAATCCTCGGTTTGAGTTCAGTTACCCCCCTAAGGTGCACCCGAATCCCTCAAACCAAGGCTCTGATACCAATTGTAACAGCTCAAATTTTTCAAACAAATTTTTCATTTTAAAAACATAATTGTTTCCATTTTAAACAAGACATAAATAGTTAATTATTCAGTTAATACAAATATTCAAAATCCCAAGATCATAAAACCATCTCCAGTGTGTATCGATCATGCCGGCGCCTTCCCACGGTCCTCGCTAGTACCTGAAATACATGCACAACAACTGTAAGCATAAATGCTTAGTGAGTTCCCCAATATACACTTACGCACATACGCCTTTCCAGGCCCTGACCTTCCGGTCCTCATAACATAATCGCCTTCCGGCCCATAACATATTGCCTTCCGGCCCACATATCATACATAACACACATAACAATTAACTTACCACATATAGCATGCATATCACATAACATATCCGACCTTCCGGTCACACAGTCAAACCCTTCCGGGTACAGTATAGTGAGAAGACTCACCTCGTAAATGCTGAAAACTAGCAACTCCTGAAATCACTCGTGCACAAACCAACGAGCTACAACCCTCCTATAACATTACATAACTCATTAGCACTCATATCATCTAAGTGTGACTATCCCTAGGAAGTCAGACTTAGGTCAACTCTGGTCAACGGTCAACGGTCAACTCGACTGGACTCGGCGAGTACCATGGCGACTCGGCGAGTCTAGTCGTCCTCACAAATTCCTGAATATTCCCTTTCTACTCGTCGAGTATCCCTCTTGACTCGACGAGGTCCTCGTGGAAGAATCGCGGGGCCACCCCGACTCCACTCGCCGAGTCTGATGAACAACTCGGCGAGTCCCAGTAAATCTTCAAGCTACTCGCCGAGTCTGAAGAACAACTCGGCGAGTCCATGCCATGCAGACGAGTAACTGCTTCCTGAGATAAGTCTCGTCCCGAAGTACACATGCATGGGACCTTCTGGACCTCTAAAGGTCCTAATACAAGATTATAGTCGTGGGATAACAAGGCATTACTTCATCAATTCACTAAATGGGTTCTATAAACCCTAATTTCATAAATACATCATTATAGCAGAGCATACACGAATTCTTACCTGGATGATGTATTCTCTTTATTCCCAATCCTCAGAATGTGACCCCTTGCTGCTCTTTTAGCCAATCCTTCCTCTTCCTTGCACACCCACTCTTCTATAACCAACAATGGCCTAAGATCCTTGCTCCTGCTGCACTAATCGATTTAGGGTTCTTCTCAGAAGGCTAAAACGAACAATGACGGCCAATGGACCCCTTTTATACGTCCCAAACCTGAACGGTTAGGGTTTCCGCTAAACAGCGTCGACTCGCCGAGTCCATATCTGGACTCGTCGAGTCCAGTCGCGGACCCGCGACCAAGTCTGCGATCCTACTCGGCGAGTCTTGGCCCCAACTCGCCGATTCCCCTCTTAAATCATCCAAAAACATAATTTAAACAATACCTGAGATTTCGGGCTGTTACATGCAGGGGTTGAAAAGTTGTTTTTGCTATAATTAAGGGAGAGAATGTTATACTTTATTTCCAATCTAAAAGCTTAGATCGACACATTTTAATTGAATTTAGTCAAGGATATATTTATTATTTGGATTCTCAAAGTTCGATTATGATTACGGCATCCCCCTTCATAGTTCAAATTTTGAGAACACGACAAATAGAAATATTATGACAATATTATAGCAAGAACCTGGTAAAGTATCAAGTTTTTCATTATAAATCGTATCCCACACGCTTTGGGTATAGGATTGATTGCATATGCTGTAATATTCGACCGTTCTAAAATCTTCCAAATGCCTAGGGCATGTAGAGGGAAAAAGGAAATAGAACCGGATCTTACTAAAATAATTAAACAACTGTCAAGGACAATCTAAGGTTCGCCAAGGATTGGTCACTTGTGGACAGTTGGAAGTATAGTCATGGATGGACCATATTGACATTATTTTAACTTATCCATGTTAAAAATTGAAATAGGGCCATTTTATGTTATCTTTTGGAGTTAAATTCAAAGTTCATGACTTACCGTCACAAGTAATCTCCACCCCCAAAATCCTTATAGCATGTTCCAAGTCTTTCAAGTAGAATTCAGGCTTTAATAAGGTAACTCTATATATCCCTATCTAACACTTTGACTTTCATATAACACCAACCATTCTTTGGTTTTCCAAATGTCTCACTCATATTATTGTTGCATAATGAATACTCAAACTTTGTGAGAGGGTCATCAATAAAAGAGACGCAATACTAACATCATACATGTAATTAACGTTCACGTTCATGTGAATTCATCAAACTAAACACCAAATAAAATTGATCACATAAAGAATATTAGGATTTACCATGGCTCCACCATCAATGCAATGTTGTACATCCACAAGAGAGAAATATAATTTTGATACTTCGGAAAATCTAATTGTGAGTACAAACATTCTAATTAAAGAGCTGACAAATAAAAATCTTGCTAAAACAAGCACCTATATTAATCACTTAATTTGCTATACGAACTATCAAATTTTGGATTGGGGTGTAAAGACTTGATCTTGATAGTCGGAGACAGAATGCTCCCCTGGTGGGAGAATGTCCTCTTGGTAAGAGAACGATAACCTTGATTAAGAGAATGCTCCCTTAGTGGGAGAATGATCCATTGGTGAGAGAATGCTCCACTTGATCAAGAGAATACTCCCTTGGTAGGATAATTCTCCCTTGGCAAAATAATTCCAGGTCCTTAATCTGACTGAGCATTTATCTAACTAGTCATACACTTAGAAAATGCACTCTTTCCTTTTGGAGAATGCACTCATAATGTGGATAATATGCTTCTAGGTTTGATAATGTGCTAAATCTCTATTACTAAAAATAACTCAAGGAGAATGTGTTAGTGGACTTTGAGAATGTGCTCTAGCATGCTGAATACACTCTAGCAACTCAAGTTCGCGCTTCAACTTGGTAATGCGCTATGTACTCAGAATACACTAGTATGGTGCGTTTAAGGAGTTTTTAATGTGTCTAGGCGCCTGGCAGGTGTCCATATACATCCTTCAAGGTTTAATATTCTAGAAACAGTTGCATGATATTATATGATTAACTTATTGCAATAAGGGCCTAAATATAAATGTGCCTGGCCCATCATAATCATGGTGTCCCTATACATGTATATAGATAGTGACTCCTATATCTATTAATATTTTGCATACATAGTGTATATGAGCACATACATGTTTTAAGTGAGTAATCATTATGAAGTTAGGAGCATATCCTTTGGAGCAGTTCATAAGCAAGAGAAATTTATTTTGTTTGAGTGCTCAAGTGAGATGTAATTTTTTGTGATGATTATAACTATTCTTGAAAGATTAATAAAAATCCTCTCTCTCTCTCTCTCTCTCTCTCTCTTTCTTTCTTTCTTTCTTTCTTTCTTTCTTTCTTTTCTCTCTCTTTCTCTCTCTAGATATGTCATATATGGGTACTCGAAGTATGATATTTTAAGTAAAATATAAGTTTTAGGTGGGTCATGACACGAGGGAAGCATCGTCACGTCATGACATGGTCGCAAGAGACGGGAGATAACACCCCATTTATAAATAAATAAATAAATAAATGCATAGTAGCCCCAAAATAAATAATTATATAACAAGGGCTGGTCTCGAGGAGTTAACTGTCATAATTTTAGAAGTCGGGGGCTAAAAGTGTAAGTTTCGGATTGGTTTCATAAATAATTATGAAGGCAAGGACTACTTGGTAAGTTATTGGGACTTATTTTGAAGAGATTTTGAAGGCTTAGGGGGCTGAATGGTAACATATGGAATTTAGTTGAAAAGAATTTGTAGAGGATGAGCCGTTTGGTAAGTATGGGACTTAAATTGAAAAGGGTTTGGATGGATGGGGGCAAAATGGTAATTTAGAGAGTGGATTTGAAACAAATTTGTGGGTCAGGGACTAATTTTGTATAAAGGGAATAAAGTTTTAATGGAGTCGGGGTTTAAACCCGTGCTATCCCTCCCTCGTTGCATCTTAAACCCTAACCCTAGCAGCTTTCTTCAGCAGCCACCCTCATATTGACCATCTCCAGTCGCCGCCGCTACAGTGACGAGATCAGCCACCGACCCTTTGCCCGCAGCTTTGCCGTCGAGCGCCACCGCCACAGCCGTTGTCGCGACTGTCATTCACAGCAACGTCGTTTCCTTCCATTTCCGTCAACAAAGACCAAACGAGGCCCTTTTCTGCCGCTACTGCTATTTCCATTAGCAAAATCTCAACTCTTCTTCTCTATTGCACCGGGGTGGCGCTGCAGTCATGACCGCCGCTACCCGTAGGGCTCGTTCTTGTTGCTCTGGTCAATGTCCATTACCCCGAGGGACGTTATAGCGTGTGTTATAACTTCCATGTCGCAAGTATGTGTGGGTATCATGGTGTTTTGTTCATTGTGTGGGTGTATCTCGGCCTGGAAATCAAGAAAATAAATTACCACCGCCGTGAGACGACGGTCTCCACCTCCTGCCATCATATGTCACCACTGGGCACCATAAGGGTGGTTGTGTGTATGTGTGTTTAGTTTAGTGTGTGTGTTATTGGGATTTGGCTTTGTATGTTGTAATCTGTAACGAAATAATCAAAGAAAAACTCAAACCACCACCGCGAGGCGGTGGCTGTCGCCTCCTGTCGCCACTGACTGCCGTGTTGAGTGGTGGTGTGCTTTGCATGTGTTTGGATTACTTTTGGGATGCTTGGACTCGATTAGACTAGAACCCTAACCACCACCATGAGGTGGTGGCCACCTTCATAAGCCGCCATTGACCACCACTACCCGAGGTGGTTGTGGGTGGTGCCCGACTAACGAAACCCTAATAGGCCTAATGAAACCCTAATGGATCTAAAGATTTAGTTTTGGGCCTATTGGGCTATGATTGGGTTGGAAACCCTAATTTGGATTTAGAAAACCCTAATTTTGGATATATTAGTTTGGACTTATCGTGACCCGCATTTTGGGCCAATGGAATGGAATTGTGAATTACACCCAATCACACCATATGACTTATCTAGTAGAGTGATGGACTTAATGGATTAAGTCCTTAATGGGTTAAGAAAGAAACACTTAACCCTAATCATCATTTTATGTGAAAAATTTAATTTCACTTGGGCTTTGAGTTGGGCCTTTCTCTTGGGCTTTGGTGATTGGGATATTAATAGGCCATCCAAGAACAATCATATGGACTATAATAATTTAATGGGCTTTAGGGTAACGCCAACGTGAGGGTTTGGGCCTAATTTGGAAAATTGGGCCATAGATGGGCCTTTATGATTATGAGATATCGGGCCATTAGAAATGCCAAATGTTTGGACTGGACTAAATGGTTGGGCCTTAGAGTAAGACCATGTCAAGGTTTGGGCCCAATTTGGAAAATTGGGCCATATGTTGGGCTTTGATTCATAGTTTAACTTTTGGACGTTTGGATTAGGCCTTGAGTTGAGTCAAGCTAAGATAGGGGTAAAACAGTCTTTTACCCCAAGCATGGACTTATGAATTTTGTGTTGGAACCTAATTATTAATTGGGTGTTGTTTTGATATTGACAGTTCGGGAACCTGTCATCCGTCAGCTAGAGTTTTGTCTTCAGGACTTCAGCAATGTGAGGTGAGTTACCTTCTAGTAGAAGTGGGTCTAAGGCACTAATGCTGGCCCACTAGTAGAGTTGTTTGATAGATGATTGTCTTTATGATAATCATCTAGGTTTGCTACTACATGATATGTTTATGTGCTAGCATGATATGATGTTATATGATAGTAGGTAGTAGGGGGAATAGTCCCCGAGTATGGTCTTAAGGACCAAAGGGTAGCTTGTGCACCCATGATATGCCTGAAAGTATGTTTATGATATGTTGTTATGTGATAGTGGTTGTAGGAGTGGAATAGTCCCTGTGCTATGGTCGTAAGGATTGAAGGGTAGGTCAGGACCCCCAGATATTCCTGACAGTATGTTTATACTATCTTATTATGTGGTAGTGGTAGGGTGAAATAGTTCCTGTAGGCGGTTGAGATAAACCGGAAGGTAGGTCGGGCACCCCAAAATTGCCTGGCAGTGTAGGTCAAGCACCCCATAATTGCTTGACATGGGTAGGTCGGGCACCCCAGAATTGCCTGGTAGGGTAGGTTGGGCACCCCAGAATTACCTGGCAGTATGTTTGTTATATGGTATGTGGTATGATGGGGGAACTCATTAAACTTTGCGGTTACGGTTTTCAGTTTTGGTTTCAGGTACTTCGTTTTCAAAGGAAAGGAGTCGACTCGATCGTAGCGCATCACACGAAATTTCCACACATGAGATCTTGGGGATTACACTCTGATATTGTTTTATCATAACATGTTTTGATTATTTATACTTTGTTTTTCACATGGGATGTTACTATGGATGTTTCTATACTAATTGGTTTAAAATAACTTAATTAAAAATGAAATTTTTGGTCTTGAAAATTGGGATGTTACAAGTTGGTATCAGAGCCTTGGTTTGAGGGATTCGAGCACACTGTCGGGTGTGTCTAAACTCAAAATAAGGACTTGGTATGAAAATTTTCAAAAGTAAAATCGTTCTATAAAAAGGAGTTTGAAAAGAATTTGAAAAGACAAAGGAGCTTTGAAAAGAACAAGGTGTGTGATGCGTGCAATCAGCCGAGCTCAAGTAAGTTTTCCCCCAAGATACCCTTACATGTTATGCTATGATTATGAGAACTGCATGCTCGATTAGGGCTGGGGATCTAGGAGGATGCCTTATATGCCTATTGTATGTGCTTGTAGACTTGTATGCTAATACTGATCAGTCAGTAATAGGATAGCCTGTTTAGGTTATACCTGATTGTATGAGCCTTTGAATTGCATTCACAAATTCTTGATTAGAAGATATAATGGTTTGATTGGAATATGATGGTTAAATTTTCCATTATGTGAATGTTGCTTGCTTTGTGCTTTATGGGACTGTTAGTAATGTGAGCTAGCTATTAAGTGAATATGCTAAGTCACATGTAGCACAGGCTGGATAATCTCAGAGTGATAGATTTGACCCTATTGCACAACTCTTGTTTGAGTCTAACCGTTCTAGGGATGGGTCTTTTACTCGAAGGATTATGATCTCTGTTGCATGTGGCTATATTCATGAGGTAGCTAGTTGACATTACTAGGAATCTTTCAGCAACTGAGGACTGGGTGAGTTCAGGAACCTAGGAAAGCCTAGGATATGTTTCAGTGGGTTAGTAGTGAGGTTTAGTGAGACTAGGTGTATCAGTTTTAGGAAGTGTCTTAGAGGATTCAGGAGGATTGCTAAGGAAAGTATGGATAGGTGTGGAAGGTAGTATTGGGCCCGTACTACTGAAAGCATAGTATCCATACTCGAATCAGTGAGAGTCTTGGAGAATCTGAGAAGCTTCTTGGAGGAGTTTGTGAACCGATTTGAGGACAGAGGATTTTCCAGTTGTTGCAGCTTAACCATTTGCAAGTGATATAATGAGCGTGAGATGGTGTTAGACCCTGAAGGATATGATTTCCAAGAATTTGTAGATGCGAGATCGAGTTGGAGCACCTTGGGAAGAGAGGTTCATGCCAGGTGCGTATAGTAGTGGGTCCCGGGAAGGTACCCTTGACTTCTGATGATCGGGTGAAAGGCCAGCTCGCCTAGAGTTAGTGCAGCACATACGAGAAAGTGCACAAGGTAGTTTTTAACTCCAAGGGTTTAGGCTGCTACATGGTAGTGGGGTTGGTCATGTCAGCAAAAGGTGATTAGGATTCCTCCAGATGTTGCGGGTGTGTCATCTTCTACTGTTAATAGATGGATGTTGGGAATATGTATTGCTTTGGAATTATGAGTGAGTTTGGATAATTCAGATCTCGGGTCGGTTTTCTGCTAGCGTCTAGGTTAAGAAGGATCATATATGCCATCCTGCATGCCGAAAGGTCCTTGATGAACCGACAGAGGGACGCATCTTGCAGAGTGGGTTCCGCATGTACTGTTATCATTCCGGATCCTTTTCGGGATCTGGGCAAGGGTATTATTTAGAGGATATCTGGTTAGGTTTAGAGCGATAGTTCTTCAGTGAAGTCGATGTTCAGTGGTTCTATCATGGTTCAGGTATGGTCGACAATTGTCTATGGATGAACTTCGGGGTTCAAGGCACTACCGTTGCTAGGGAAGGACTGGTAGCATGAAGATAGTGGAGTCAGTTGCGAGTGTTAGACGCATGGGTGTTCGGTCATTGGATGTTCAAGAGAATTACATTTCTTGCATGGGTTGTGTTCGGTTAGAATTCAATAGTGTTCTGAGATTGGGAGTGGGAACGAGGACTCGTCAGCCATAATGAAGATTAAGGCCTCCAGTTGTCAGCATGGGAGGTGGATTAAGGTGTCATACGAGACCAGATTTTAAGAGTACTCATCAAGATTTCTAAGGATGGGCGATCGTGGTCGAGTAGCCATCTAGGTTGAGGATTGGGTGAGTTGGGAGTTTAGAAAACGTTCCAACGTTTGGTTCATGCTTTTCCTTGGCATCAGACAGCAGGTTTTGGGAATCATGTTGGGGCTCCAGTTAGGACTCAACTTCAGTTAAGTGTTAGTTCGAGTGCGTGCTCGACCCAGTATAGAAAGTGTTGTAAGACTACGGGGTAACTGTAGCTTTCACTAACAGTAAGTTTGCATGGAAAGGGTTGTAAGACTGTGGGGGTAGCAGTAGCATTCACTAACAATCAGATAATATGGGAAGTGGTATAAGACTACGGGGTAGCCGTAGCTTTCACTAACAGTCAGTTAGCATGGAAAATGTTGTAAGACTGCGGGGGTAGCCGTAGTATTCGCTAGCGGTCAGATAGTGATAGAATGTTGTAAGTCTGCAGGTGTAGCCATAGCATTCATGAGGTTGGCAGATAGTGATAGAGTGTCGTGAGACTGCGGGTGTATTCGTAACGGTCACTAGGTTGGTAGATGGCATGAGCATGTTGTTAGAACACGGAAGGAACAGTAGTACCCATCAGTTCGGGTGCAACAATGAGGATATGGAAATCCACAGATTAGATTTCGGAATTACCTAGATGGATTAGATCTGGTTGAGCCGGTGATAAGACTATAGGACCGCCGCTACAGTTATGGGATCATGAAAGCAAT
The DNA here is from genome assembly GCF_002870075.4 of Lactuca sativa. Taxonomy (NCBI): domain Eukaryota; kingdom Viridiplantae; phylum Streptophyta; class Magnoliopsida; order Asterales; family Asteraceae; genus Lactuca; species Lactuca sativa. The sequence continues at coordinate 211,743,023 of NC_056630.2, forward strand.
GGAATGTATAAGATTGATTGTGATATAAGGCTACCACTAGTTAGGTAGCAATCACTTTTAGCCTTGGATTTGGTGATGTCAGGACTCGAAGTATGGACCCGAACAGTTAGATCAGAAGGTTGTTAGAGCCATAGTGGTGAGATAACTAATGGTAATTATTGACAGAAGATAATTTCGTTCGAAGGTTATGTGGGAACCTTTATAGCTCAACGACCGGGTTGGACCCGGTATTTTTGGATGGCTAACGAATGAATTGAGAGCAAGAAGGTCTCAGTAGATTTTGAAAAGCAGCCATGTAGCAACATGCTGTTTCAGGCAGTTTCATTGTTTAGGCAACATTAGTATTTGTGTTTTAGGTTGCAAGTATGGACGGAATAGCTAGTGGATTGGGTAGTGACAAGTCACTCATAGTGGGATTAAATAATCTAAGAGTAGTCGATTTGGTCCTGTTGCACAACTCTCGTGTGAGTCTAACCGTTGCAGTGATGGATCTTCTACTCGAAGGATTAATTGATCCTTCTATCAGTAATAAGAGCTCTATAGTTGATTATGGTCAGTGGTTTTCTTTCTAATGGAAGCGTCGAGATAATCAAGGCGGGAAGTGTGTAGATCACTCGGAGAAGATTAAGCTTGGTAAAGCTCAACATGGGTGGTCTGCCAGGGAGTCAGACCATCTCGAAACTACAGATTTCAGATTAGGTAAATGTGATTGTTGCAAGGAATGCGTTCATCTGCGGATTTTAGAACCCAGTAAGAGTTGGTTTTGATTGCCTTGGGAAGGTTGCGGTTATGCTCGAAATTGTAGCCATATCGTTCAAGTTATTGGGCGTGTAAAGAATGGTAAGAAATGATTTCGAGGACGAAATCTAATTTATGTGGGGGAGAGTTGTAACACCCCATGTATTAAATAAATAAATAAACAAATTAATGAACGAATACTAGCCCTAAAATCAATAATTATATAACAAGGGTTGATCTCGAGGAGTTAACTGTCATAATTTTAGAAGTCGGGAGCTAAAAGTGTAAGTTTTGGATTGGTTTCGTAAATAATTATGAAGGCAGGGACTACTTGGTAAGTTATTGGGATTTAATTTAATGAAATTTTGGAGGCTTAGGGGCTGAATGGTAACATATGGACTTTAGTTGAAAAGAATTTGTAGTGGAGGGGCTGTTTGGTAACTATGGGACTTAAAAGGGTTTGGATGGCTAGGGGCTGAATGGTAATTTATAGAGTGGATTTGAAAAGAATTTGTGGGTCAGGGACTAATTTTGAACAAAGAGAATTAAGTTTAGATGGACTCGGGGTTTAAACTCGTGCTATCCCTCCCTCGTTGCATCTTAAACCCTAACCCTACCAGCCTTCTTCAGCCGCCACCCTCACATTGACCATCTCCGTCGAGCGCCTCCGCTACAACCGTTGTCGCGACTGTCATTCCCAGCAACGTCGTTTGCTTCCGTTGTCGTCAACAAAGACCGAACGAGGCCCTTTTGTGTCGCTGCTGCTGCTGCTGCCATTAGCGAAGTCTCAACTCTTCTTTTCCATTGCACCGGGGTGGCGCTGCAGTCACGACCGCTGCCGCCCGTAAGGCTTGTTCTTGCTGCTCCGGTCAACGTTCACTACCCCGAGGGAGGTTGTAGTGTGCATTCCAACTTCCATGTCGCAAGTATGTGTGGGTATCATGGTGTTTTGTTCGTTGTGTGGGTGTATCTCGGCATGGAAATCAAGAAAAGGCATTACCACCGCCGTGAGTTGGCGGTCTCCACCTCCTGCCACCATGTATCACCACCAAAAACAAGAAAATCATTTTGTAGTTTTAGATTTTTCGAAATTTAAAAACAAAAGTAAAATCTTTTTGTGCTTTTTGATTTTTCGAAAATTAAAATACAAAACAAAAAAGAAAATCTTTTTGTTCTTTTTGATTTTTCAAAAATTGAAAGACAAAACAACAATAAAATCTTTTTGTTCTTTTTGATTTTTTCGAAAACTGAAAGACAAAACAATTTTGAACTAAACTAATGAAAATATATGATTAAGTGATTTGTACTCAATGTCGAAATCGAAGCGTGTCGAAGCGCTGAACATGAACAGTAACCTCTGAATGAACACTCAGCACCTCTGAATTGACACTTTCGCACCTTTTCCTCTTGTTATTCGTTCGAAATAAAACCTGGCACAAAATTAGCTTCTATCAATCCCAGTCCATTTAGTATTCTAACAAAAGACTTTTCATCTAAAGGCTTTGTAAAATATCAGCAAGCTGATCAGTTGTTTTTTACAAAGTGAACTTCGATATTTCCATCTTCCACATGATTCTTGATAAAATGATAATGAAGTGTAATATGTTTTGTTTTCGAATGTTGTACTGGTTTATGACAAATGCGTATAGCACTTTGTGAATTACAATATAATGGAATCTTCTTCATGTTTATTGCATAATCTCGTAATTGGCTTTGAATCCAAATTATTTGTGAAGTGCAAGCTGCAACAACAACATATTTTGCTTCTGCTGTGGAAATCGAAACACATGTTTGTTTTTTCGACTGTTAGCTTACAAGCATTCCATCTAAAAGTTGACATCCACCACTTGTACTTTTACGATCAAGACTACAACCTCCCAGATAAGCATTAGAAAAAGCTTGTATGAAAAAGCCTGTTTTCGAAGGACACCACAATCCTAACGAAACTGTTCCTTTGAGATATCAAAAAATATTTTTCACTGCATTTAAGTGTGTTTCTCTGAGATGCGATTGATATCTAGCACAATTACAAACATAAAACATAATATCAGGTCGACTTGCCGTAAGGTAAAATAACGAACCTATCATGCTTCTGTATAAAGTAATATCAACGGCATCTTTATCTAACGAAGGATTGATCCTTGTTCCAACCGCCATTTGTACTCGTAATTTTGTGCTATTCGTCATTCCAAATTTCTCAAGCAGATTCTATGTGTATTTTTCTTGATTTATAAAAATTCCTTCTCTACTTTGACGAATACTCAATCCCAGAAAGTTGTTTATTTTTCCCATCATACTCATTTCAAAATGACTTTTCATCAATTTTTCGAATTCACTAGACAAAACAGGGTAAGTAGAGCCAAAAATAATATCATGAACATAAATTTGAACAAGCATAAAAAGATTCCCAACTTTCTTTCGAAATAATGTGGGATTAACTGACCCTTGTTTAAATTTTGATTGTTTTAAGAAATTGGTAAGTGTTGCATACCAGGCTCTTTGTGCTTGTTTTAACCCATAAACTGCTTTATCTAACACATAACAATGATCAGGAAATTGAGGATTGATAAAACCTAGTGGTTGTTCAACGTAAACAGTTTCTTCGAGAACTCCATTAAGAAATGCACACTTCGCATCCATTTGATAAACATCGAAATTTGTAACGACCCAAAAATCATGAACAAAAATTTCGTTTTTAATTTAATAAATAAACCACAATTTTCATCCATTCATACAAAACATATCACATTAGAGTATCATGTCCAAAAAATTTATTTATTTTATCAGAGTAAACATCCCAACTAAAACTCCTTCGGTGTGTGTGGGCCATGAGATCACCAGAGCTCTTCCCTCCGCTACGAGAAGTACCTGAAATGAAAACTGAAAACTGTAAGCACGAAGCTTAGTGAGTTCCCTAACCTACTACATACCATACATAATCACATACTGCAAGAACTAGGCCTCGCGTACTACATCGGGCCCCACCCGACCGCAGGCCCCGCTTGGCTTTGAGCCCCGCTCGGTATACATATCTGTTTGTCTTAGGCCCCGCCTGTCTCTGGGCCTCGCCCTCGAGACACATATAACATAACACATAACACCTAAGCTATACACACTCTACTGTATTCCTGTACTAAGGGCCCACCTATCTTGGGCCCCGCCCCTGTCCTGCTACTGATGAGTCATGGAACCTTGTCCATGCTCCTGTTGGTAGTATATACGGGCCCCCTCCCACACTCACCTCTCTCCTATCTCAGGCCTCGCCCCTGCTCTGCTACTAATGAGATACGGAACCCCGTCCATAATCTGCTATTTGTGAGATACGGGACCTTGTCCACGCTCACCTCCCTACCAGGCACATACGAGTATCACACAGACAACAAGTATAAACTATCTTATAAACATTCGTCGGGCACCCGCCCGACATCAGACCTTGATCCGGAATCACATACTAGCATACAGTTCCTAGGGCTAACCCTCAAGTCTTCCTACTCCTAAACTACATGGGTCGGCATTGTGGCTATAGATCCATTCACACAATGAGGAGACTCACCTTGCACTGCTGAACCCTGCGGATACTCTTCCGGCTGCTGACTGACAGATTCCCGAACTGCTGACCATTCGACTTTCCGAACTACCACTGCCAAACATCACTTAGTCCAATACAATAGTCCTTCTTAGGGTAAAATGACCATTCTACTTCTAGTCCAACTTGGTCCGTATCTAAAGCCCAAAACTAAGGCCCAATACTAAGAACGCTTCCCAATCCCACTAGTGGCCTACTAATGGCCCAATTTACTACATTGGGCCCAATCCCTTAATGGGCCTTACTCTAAGCCCAAAATATAATCCCTGACCCATAACATCTAACTTCTGCTGGCCCACTAAGGCCCAAGGTCCAACGCATGGCCCAAACCAAGGCCCATTAACTTGAAGCGCAAACTGCTAGAGTACGCGGGGCGTACACTAACGTACACCAAGCGTACTGAGTAATTGGTGAGTACGCTGGGCGTACCTACACGTACACTCAGCATAACCCCCAGTTAAGCCCTTTTCTCATTAAGTGCTTAATACTCCGATCTAGAAGCTACAATCTCATATCCAAGTCCTTTTCCATGTCTTAATCCATAAAGTCACTGACTTGTTGACTTTGCATCCCCCAAACTAGACCAAACTCAAAAATGATTTTCTACTTCCATGGAAATGGTCTTAACTCATGCATGAGCTCATTAAGACCTAAAAGATGGCAACTTTACTGCTGAAGGGACCCTTTCAGCTCTGAGGGTGGCAACCCTAAGCTCAGAAACGGGATATCATCACAAAGATACATCCTTTGGACTAAAAGAGTCCATAAACCCACCCTAAAGAGATCTAAAACATTAATCATCAAGCTCATGACTTTATACCTTTAAAAGGTCTGAAGTGAAGCAACAATCCTAAATACGAACCTTATCCCTTGCACCAACACATTGCCTTGACCTTTGCTTCTTTGAAGAGTGGATCCAAAACACCAAAATGCTCTAACCAAGCCTTCCAAGCTCCAAGAACACTCAAAGAGGGTTAGGGTTTCATGGGGGCTGTATGAACATGAGAGGGAGGGTGATAACCAGGGTGTTATGTTCTTTATATAGTGGCTCAACCCTAAAAGTTATGGTTTTGAGACTCTGAGCGTACGCTGGGTGTATGCCTCTCCACACCCGCGATCCGTCACCCCTCTACGCTGGGCGTACCCCAGCTTACGCTGGGCGTACTCATGCTGGCCACCTTCCTTGCCATATTTTCCTTTAGGGGACCATTAATGTCAAAAACTTCAAAGTGCTATAGCTCCTTGATTCTAAGTCTGTTTCCTACGAACTTTATATCCATGAAAAGGTGGCGAGAAGCCCTACGCTTCTAGCAACACACCCCAGCCCCAAACCTCTCGAATCAAAACTTCAAGAACCATAAAAGACCGAAATGCCCCTATCTTGGGCCTATGAAATCCAATAACGGATACTTTCAGAACAGGGTGTTACAACTCTCCCCCACTTAAACTAGACTTCATCCTCGAAGTCCGCAACAACCAACTCTCCTGAAATCAGTTCACAACACTCCTTCCCGATGCATACATTGCCTGTTGGGTTCGATCCCCGAAGGACCACTACCATTTATCTTCCTTCCGGTCTCTCCACAAAATAATCACCGAAGATAAGAACCCCAAGAGCGCTCTAAACACCAACAATCCTGAAAACACAACTCTTACCCAACCGACAATCCTTTCGGTACTCCCTAAGTACTTATGCTAGACATTCTTAGGTTTCACCCCTTTGTCTTGCACGATCACTGGCCTTCCCCAGGCAGCTTCCCAAAGACACCAATCTTTCCTTTCTCTGAGAAGGACATACCCTTCGTTGAATCTACTCCTCCTGCCACTCTTAGTGTTGGTCACTTCACTGATACCCACTGAGTGTTCTCTCTTGCTATATCCTGATGCTGAAAACCCCTCCCAACGAATGGATCAGATAATCCTTTGAGTAAAAGATTCATCGCTGCAGCGGTTAGACTCACACGAGAGCTGCAAAACAGGGTCAAACCCTTCCCTCTGACATTATTCAACCTTGCTGTGAGTGGCGTGGCACCTCTCGGTCAACTAGCTGCTGTACTAGGAATTCTCTTATCGATATCCCCGACCGAAGGTCCTGCTATCTCATGTCTGCTTACCGGACGGAACGAGACCACCCTGGTCCCAATTAGTTTGCCATAATCTGGGTTACTGGATTCCCACCGGTTGCTTCACCCAAGCTCAAACGCTCAGTCGCTCTCAGCGACTTCCGTAGAAAACTTCGGCTAACTAAAATGGCTCTATATACCTCACCACTCTGACTCCATAAGTTCTGGAATCCTTGATCCCCTATCTTGCCTCTAAGGTTTTTACCAGGTCCCACCTATGCGGCTAAAATCTCATGGGCCTCACCCACGGGTCTCACCCAACTATATCTTAGAGCGGTCTCTACCCTAAGTCTCACTTTACTTGATTCTATCACAAGGGCCTTGACCACGGGTCCCACCCAAACCATACTACTGAGCGACCCTGCCCCCGGTATCACCTATGTTGGGCTACGCGGGTCATAAATCATTCTGAATCCTTAACAAACTATCCTTTCTCTATCTCTACTAGGCTGACTTGGAGATATGGGCCTCACCCACACTCCGCTAACTAGGAGATATGGGCCCTCGCCCACACTCCTCTATCTAGGAGAGACAGGCCCCCACCCACACTCCTCTAACTGGCTACTAAAAAATGTTGTGGCTATCCCATAGTCTTACCACACTCTCCATGTTGTCTCTACACCAATTACTAATCTGAAAGCATCCCATGTCACACATTCACTCAATCTGCATCTTGACTCACTCGAGTACTGCTGGCAATCCCTCAACCTGGTTTCCCAAATCAGCCATCGGCTAATCATGAATATACGAACTCAACGTTGGGAAGTTTCCCTAACTTCCAGCTCACGTGCTCCTCAATCCGACCAGCTACTTGTGTCGTTTCCCTTCTCATCAAGGATGCACACTCATCCTAGATTCCATATTGGAAAGGATTCCCAATCCTTTTCTCCATCCAAGAGTCGATCTACTATTAGCTACACTTACCACCGCTAGAGCTCCAAAACTAAACAATACCAAACCTGAACCACTCATGCAGACTAACAAGACACTTACCGAGTCCCACTCTCACGTGCTACATCGACTGCGTCCCGGAAACCAACCCAAAAGGAGGGGGGTACTGCTATGAACTATCGCTCGAAAACCCATGGTATGCAGATGGCATAAGATCCGAACACGAACAAAAATAGGATTCTAACATACATTGGCTAACATAGATGCAATACCATACCAATATGATCATAAATAAAAACTGACAGGAAAGCCAAAAGATACATACCTACGACGTCCGGTGCTGCTCGAGCCTCCACCATAGACAACTGAAAAGCCCTGCTCCCCACTACAGGCACCTCCGCTCGGCCCTGACGGCCGTTGGTGATCCTCATGGTTGCAGGGGCAGGTGCCATCACCTGTCCCGCTGGAAACAAACTCGGACACTGGGCCTTCTTGTGGCCCTTGTGACTGCAATGAAAACATATCAGGTCTGATCCCTGAGTGGTGGTAGTAGTACAAACCCTGCTGAAATGACCAGTCTGGCCGCACTTGAAGCAGCCGTAATCTTCACCACTACCACTCCTGCACGCACCCTCGTGCGTCCTACCACACTTACCACAACGATTACGGCCTTGATGACCCCGCGATCTCACGTCCGACCACTTGGGTTTCTTGACTAAACCTGAGGCTACTGGTGCCTCCTCTGACTTCCTCTTCTTAAGGTACTCTAGATCGATCTCCCTCTCCCTGGCCCGAGCAATCATATCCTCCAGCATCTTATAGTTGGACCTGCTCACAAACTCCTCAGCATCTTGTGATATCGGGCCTTCTTCATCTCCTCATCCGCGACATACTAAGGAACAAGAAGAGCCCTCTCCCTGAACTTGGTGGTGATCTCCTCCACTGTCTTTGTAGTCCGCCACAAATCCCGAAACTCTCATGCTAACTGTTGTACGTCAATCACTTGTGCAAAATCGGCCCTGAACCTGGTCGAGAAATCACTCTATGTCATCGTGCCCAATGGAACATCATCCCCAATGGCATGAACAACCTCCTCCCACCAATCCCATGCTCCATCCTTCAGAAGACAGGAGGCAAGTCAGACCATATCCCCTTCGGGACACCGGCTCGTACGGAAAGCGTTGGCGACATCAGCCAACCACCTGCTGCTAGCAACGGGGTCCCTGGCCCCATGGTAATCCGGAGCTCCACAAGCCCTGAACTCTTAGAATGTCAGTGTACGTGCCCCCATCATGGCTACCATCTCAGTTCGGAAGGCTCCCAGCCTCTCATCCAAAATCTCTGGTATTCCCTCCTTGACCGTAGAAAAGATCACAGGAGTCTGGTCTAGGACACTACGAGTAATCTCAACTGATATAAACTCCCTCATCTGCTACCCGAGCTGATCGGCTCCTGAACCCGAGCCTGATCCCTCACCTGCGCCTGACCCACCCACTGGCCTACCTCGTAGTGTCACCATGCTGAAAACATGCCATAACAACGATCAGAATACACATCACTACTAAGGGATCTCACGCACTTACTACAAGTTCCCTGGTCTTATGTCAGCCCTTCTTGAATCGAGTACGGATCCTCTGCTTTCAGTAGTACGGGTCCATACTACCTTCCACATCTATCTGTACTTTCCTCAAGAACTGCCTTGACTCCACTACGTCCCCTCTACTACTACTGTTGATCTCATACTAAACTCTTCCTAGGCTTGCCCTAGGGTAATCACCAACACACTCTCCGCTATAAGCTGCATAAGAAGTCTCTGCTACCTCCTCCTAACTAGCTCGTGATTACTATTACATATCACTAAAACTAGATAATTCTTCGAATGAGAGATCCTACCTTACAACAGTTGGACTCATACAAGAGCTGCACAATAGAGTTAGACATAAACTTCTGAAATTATTTAATCCTCGCAATATGTAACATAAAATATTCATTTACTAGTTAGTAAAAGATGACTAAGACTTCTAAAAGCACAAAGCAAGCAACATTCGAGCATCGAGTACACATAATCAAGAATATACTACTCTGGCTATCATACTGACAGTTCTGTACTAGCATGTAGTTATCAGAAAGCTGAAACACATATAACAGGCACATAAGGCATCCATCCTAGATCCTTAGTCCTAATCTAGCTTGCTGTTCTAATAAAGTTGATAATCGTAACATAACATAAACTTGTATGGGTAATTTGGGAGAACTTACTTAAGCCCGACTGATTACATGCACCACACCCTTTTCCTTCTTTTTCAAAGTCCTTTTTCTCTTTTCAAAGTTCTTTTTTATAAAAATGATTTCCTTTTTTTTGAAAACTTTCTTACCACATCCTCAGTTTCAGTTCAGACACACCCAAGAGCGAGCCTGAATCCTTCAAACCAAGGCTCTGATACCAACTTGTAACAACCCAAAAATCATGAAAAAAATTTTGTTTTTAATTTAATAAATAAACCATAATTTTCATTCATTCATACAAAACATATCACAACAGAGTATCATGTCCAAAACATTATTTTATTTTATCTGAGTAAACATCCCAGGCTAAAACTCCTTTGGTGTGTGTGCGCTATGCGATCAACCCGAGCTCTTTCCTCCGCTACCGAAAGTACCTGAAACCAAAATTGAAAACCGTAAGCATGAAGCTTAGTGAGTTCCCCAACCTACCACATACCATACATAATCACATACTGCAAGCACTGGGCCTCGCCTGGCTTCGAGCCCCGCTCGGTATACATATCTGTTTCTCTTAGGCCACGCCTGTCTCTAGGCCTCGCCCGCTAGACACATATAATATAACACATAACACCTAAGCTAAACACACTCTACTGTATTCCTGTACTAAGGCCCCGCCTATCTTCGGCCCCTGTCCTGTCCTGCTATTGGTGAGTCATGGAACCCTGTCCACACTCACCTCTCTCACCTCTCTCCTATCTCGGGCCTCGCCCCAAATCTCCTACTAATGAGATACGGAACCCCGTCCATACTCTGCTATTGGTGAGATACGGGACCTCACCCACGCTCACCTCCCTACGAGTCACATACGAGTATCATAAAGACAACAAGTATAAACTATCATATAAACATTCCTCGAGCACCCAACCAACATTGGACCTTGATCTGAAATCACATACTAGCATACAGTGCCTAGGGCTAACCCCTGGGGCTTCCTACTCCAAAACTACATGGGCCGATATTGTGGTCGTAGACCCATTCACACAATGAGGAGACTCACCTCGCGCTGCTGAACCCTGTGGATACTCCTCTGGCTGCTGACTGGCAGATTCCCGAACTGCTGACCCTTCGGCTTCCCGAACTACCATTGCCAAACATCACTTAGTCCAATACAATAATGCTTCTTAGGGTAAAATGACCATTCTACCCCTAGTCCAACTTGGTCCATATCTAAAGCCCAAAACTAAGGCCTAATACTAAGTAAGCTTCCCAAGCCCAATAGTGGCCTACTAATGGCCCAATTTACTACATTGGGTCCAATCCCTTAATGGGCCTTACTCTAAGCCCAAAATATAATCCCTGACCCATAACATCTGACTTCTGTTGGCCCCCTAAGGCCTAAGGTCCAATGCATGGCCCAAACCAAGGCCCATTAACTTGAAGCCCAAACTTCTAGAGTACGGGGGGCGTACACTAACGTACACCAAGCGTACTGAGTAATTGGTAAGTACGCTGGGCGTACCTACACGTATACTCAGCATAACCCCCAGTTAAGCCGTTTTCTTATTAAGTGCTTAATACTCCGATCTAGAAGCTACAATCTCTGATCCAAGTCCTTTTCCATGTCTTAATCCATAAAGTTACTGAGTTGGTGACTTTGCATGCCCCAAACTAGACTAAACTCAAAAATGACTTTCTACTTCCATGGAAATGGTCTTAACTCATGCATAAGCTCATTAAGACCTCAAAGATGGCAACTTTACTGCTTAAGGGACCCTTTTAGCTTTGAGGGTGGCAACCCTAAGCTCACAAACGGGATTTCATCACAAAGATCCATCCTTTGGACTAAAAGAGTCCATAAACCCACCCTAAAGAGATCTAAAAGATTAATCATCAAGCTCATGACTTTATACCTTAAAAAGGTCTGAAGTGAAGCAACAATCCTAAATATGAACCTTCTCCCTTGCACCAACACCTTGCCTTGACCTTTTCTTCTTTGAAGAGTGGATCCAAAACACCAAAATAATCTCACTAAGCCTTCCAAGCTCCACGAACACTCAAAGAGGATTAGGGTTTCGTGGGGGCTATATGGACATGAGAGGGAGGCTGATAACTAGGGTATTATGTTCTTTATATTGTGGCTCAACCCTAAATGTTAGGGTTTTGAGACTCTGAGCGTACGCTAGGCATACTTCTCGTACGTGGGGCGTACGCCTCTCCGCACCCATGATCCCTCACCCTCTACGCTGGCCGTACTCATGCTGGCCACCTTCCTTGCCACTTTTTCCATTAAGGGGCCATTAATGTCAATAACTTCAAAGTGCTATAGCTCCTTCATTCTAAGTCCGTTTCCAACAAGCTTTATATACATAAAAAGTTGGTGAGAAGCCCTACGCTTCTAGCAACACACCCCGACCCCAAATGTCTCGAATCAAAACTTCAAGACCCATAAAAGACCAAAATGCCCCTAGCCTAAGCCTATGAAATCGAATAACGGATACTTTCAGAATAGGGTGTTACAAAATCCTTGTGGGCTGCATATGCTAAAAAGATTCGAACAGCCTCAAGTCTTGCGACAGGGGCAAAGGTTTCTTCATAGTCAATACCTTCTTGTTCCGAATAACCTTTAACTACAAGCTTAGCTTTATTTTGAATGATATTGCCTTCTTTATCAGTTTTATTTATGAAAATCCATTTTAATCCAATCAAAGATACATCATCTGGTTTCAGAACTAATCTCCAAACTTTATTTCTTTCAAATTCAGCTAACTCAGATTGAATAGAAACAATCCAACCTGGATCTTCCACAACAATCTTGATTGTTTTTGGTTCAATTTTTGAAATAAAGACATTAAACATACAAAATTCATGATGAATGTTGTGTACCTCATTTTTAGCTCGAAGTTGAGCTCTTATAAGAACTCCATCTTGAGGATCACCAATAACTTGTTCCTTTGGATGATTTCTCGTCCATTTTTCTAATGGTGGATATACTAGATCAAAATCCAATGTAGCATATTTGAACATATCATCATTCTTCGAACCTGCAATAGAAAAATTATCATTAACATCAAGAAAAGTTTCATTTGGATTATTATTTGACACATTAAGCTCCCTCTCGACAATTTCCTTTTCTTCTTGCTGCCCCTCAACATTATCGTTCATTCTCCTATTCTCCCCCTCGAAAGAATGATCCCCCTCAACACGACAAGTCGAATGCAAGTGCTCCCCCTCCACTTGATTATTTGGCATGCTTTCATGAATTTCAGGAGAATGAGATGTCGAATTTACATCAGTAGATTCATGAGTAAGTGTCGAAAAGTCAGAATGCTTGGTTGATTCATCTATTTGATTATCCTCAGCATTGATTTCTATTGGAACCTGAAAGTAAACCTCTAGCAATCCTAACTCCCAGTGATTATTTCGAATTCAACATGAGTTTCAAAGTGAAGAGTCGTCCGGAAGCTGTACGGACTTGGAGAGAAGATGATAAGAAGTTCAGGAGTGAAGACATTCCAGAATGGACATTATCTCCGGAATGTGTGTTGATCCGGAAAAGCTGTTTTGTCTCTTTATGTATTAATTACTTTTGTCTTTTTGCATGATTAGACATTTCATAGGACTTAGTATGTTTGTCAAGTTGGACAATCAGAATGTAAGAATTATTCCTTTTATCCGGTCCTATGTATGTTTATTGGTTTGTACCATGTTACACTCACTCCTATTTAAAGGAGCTTTCAATGCAATGTTAAAAGACGGATCATTCACTCACTTTTAGCATTTACTAAGTTATTCCAACTCTTTTTCAAACATTCTTCTTATTCTTCATGTATTAGCTTTACTTCTATCATTTATTCTCATTCACCATTTATTACTTGATCATTTGTTGAATATATATTAACTTAGGCTTGACTAGAAGATTTATTAGCAAGTAGACATTGATCTTAAGCATTCACTCAAGGTTTGAGTTTTCAAACATTGTCCCTGCGCATCAGATCTATTTTGTTCTCTCAGTTGGTATCAGAGCTTGATTGGTTGTCCTTTGAATCCATAAGATCAGATTATAGTTGGTTTAAAATTACCTTGGTATTTCAACCATTTCTGTGTTAAGGATAAAAGTTCTTCTATATACCACTTTTGCTTGAAGATATCTTAACTTTAATGGCTACTTCTAATCCTCAGCAAATGATTTCAATGCAAATCGCAAATAGTGTGGGTGACCCTACATGTGCCCCATTACTAGTTGTGGAAGAGTATGATCACTAGAAAGTTAGAATGGAAAGATTTTTACTGGCCAAAGATAAAGGTGAAGAAATTTGTAGATCCATCAAAGAAGGTCCTCATGTTCCTGTAAGAATAGTTGTGAGAGATGTTGATGCTCAGCTTATGGGTTAAGATGAAGCTCATCTAACTCCTCTAATTGTAGATGATATTGAGAAGCTGCATGTTGATCAATTTGCTTTCTCAGAAATGGTGTTTGGTGTTCCTCCTTCAATCTTTGAGCACATCAAGTTGTGCAAATCAGCCGAATAGATTTGGGACACTCTTCATGACCTGATTGAAGGTTCGGAAAATATGAAAGACTAGCGTCTCACCTCAGTTGTCAACGACTTTGATACCTTCATTACCACTCCTGGTGAATCAGTGGCCTCAGCCTTTAATGGTTACTGAATCGTGGTTAACAACATGACTACTCATGGGATTGTCTGAATTCCTTTTGAGTACAATCTTATATTCATAAACAGTCTCGGAAAAGGATGGGGAAATGTGAAATCTTGTCCCAAAGTAATGGTTGTTTGAAAAAGTTAAAACTCTATCAACTTTTGATGAGCTTCAAGGAAACGAGTCTAATGTTGCTCAAACCATAAGGGAACTCTCTGGAGGCCCTCTTGCTCTTGTCAGTTCTTTCGAACCAACCATTCCGAGCTTGTCTACTTTGGACCCTTTCAAACCCATTGTCCCATATGTTCAATCCTCTGCACCCATCTTAGCCACACAAAACTATCCTGTTGATGATTCCGAAGCCATGGATTTTAAACTCCGTTTCCAACAGGAGTTTGCTCTACTCTCCATGAAATACAAACGTCCTTTCAATCCCTCTTACCAACCATACCAAAACCGATTCCATGCTCCTCGCCAAAACAATCCTGAACCATATTCAGCTCTGGAACCTAAACCAACTTCGGAAAATCCTCCCACATACAAACCAAACATCACTAAGCCAAACTCTACTCCAGAACCTTCTCAGAATTCTAAATCGGAAAAACCAAAAATTATGTGTCATAAATGTGGACATGCAAACCACTTTGTTAAAGATTGCCTGGCTGATGCTCCGCAGAAACCAAAGATCAAGGATTCTGCTTACTACGTCTGAAAACCTCAAGAGATGGCTGAAAATGAAAAAGCCTTTGCAACAATGGTATCAAGAGACGTTGAAAGATATTGGTCATCAGTAGATGATGATGACATGGTAACTGGAAGAAATATGTGTTTATTAGCAAGACAAACTGTTGAATGTGATGAAGGATATTGGTCACCTGGGTCAGAAGATGAAGATAATGTTGCTGAACCTCACTATTGATACATGGCCACCGACGATCCACATGGTCGAAGCATCGTTCAGCAGGTAAAATGTATGATTTCTAATAATAATTTTGATTTGTCTCTCTATGAACCTTATCTAACCCAGATTCAAACATATATGAGCACCATCTATAAAGCCTATGAGTCTGCCATAGAAGTGAGTGAGAATGAGTGTGAATTAAATCGTCTTAGGTTACGTTTTGAGGATAAAAAAAATTGAAAATCGAGACTTTAGAGCGTGAACTTGTAATGTCAAACGATGAATGTATCATTTTAAAAGACAAATATGAAATCACCTATTCTGAACGAAATGTCTTCATTTCTGATAACAAAGGTCTCAATGCTAAGATACATGTTTTGCATAATTCTATAGACATGCTTGAAGCAAATGAACGGATGACTCATAATTTTTGTCATCGTCTAAAGCACCTGGTCTCGGAAGCGAGTTTCTGAAACCAATTGCTCATCCCTTGAAGGAATTGCAAAATTTGACATTCATGGGAGAGGTTCCGAACATGAACATTCAGATACCTCTGTTTCTTCCTTGTCACCTCTTCATGAGACCACATACCATTTTGAGTCCTTAATTCCTGAGTTCCAACCAATTGTTGTCGAGTGTCTCGATTCCACGCCTTTTCCGCCTATGATAAACCTGAACCTGAATCGGACCACATAATTTAATCACAGTGTTTCAAATTGCATAGATTACGTTCCTAGGCAAAATCATCCGAACAACTGTGTTGTTGAAGAAATCATTCCGGTGACAACTAAAACTGTTACCTCTGAGTTTGTATGGGCATCCTTAGATGATAAAGTTGAAAATTCAAGTTGTGTCTTGTCGGATTCTTGCGAATCGGATTCCTTAGTCGAATCAAAAACGAAATTGGTTCCCATTAACCCTGAGTTTAGTAATCCATCCATAGGACAAACTTCAAAATCCTCGTTTCACCATAAGAGAAAACCAATGTTGAATAGGAAGGACATTGTAGATCCTAAAGTAGAAGCTTGAAATGCACATAAAAAGGAAGTTAAGACTAGACAAAATTCCATGTTCCTTGAAAACTCCAAAAAGAGTGTATCTCGGAATTCTCATTCATCAACCCATAGTCAAAACTCCTTCACTCCCACTATGATCCTCAAAAGACCTTCTAAAAATCCTAGTACTGTAGAACCCAAGAGATTAGTCAATTCTACTCAGCCTAAATCACGTGTGAATACCATGACTGTCCAAAACAGTTCTCCTCGGACCGTTTCATCTGTTTTTATTGCTAAGTCTGAGGGCAATTTTTAAACCCAATCTTTCAAAAACCAATGTGTCACCAAGCAAATCCACAACTGCAAAGAAAACAAATCTTTCAAAATCTTCAAAGAAAAATCTTGTATGGAAAGTAAAATCTCTCATTTATGAAACAACAATTCCGGACGTTACAACTTTTTCTAACACTCCAGAACTCAAAGGTCCGAAGAGGACTGTTCGCAACTATCTAGTCATTGAATATGACTACTGGATAGATGAAAAGACATTAACCTTCTGTCTGTTTCCAAAGAACTCAAAATGTACCACCAGGAAATACAAAGTTGTTCCTAAGTCACAATCAAAGTCCAAAGCCCGTGCCTATGTCCCAAAGTCTAATTCAGAGCCTAAAAACTCCATCACTCACTAATTTTGCAGGTACTTTGTGCTTCGGAGCAAGAAACAATATGGTATATTGATAGTGCTTGCTCCATGCACATGACAAGGCATAAAAACTTTCTGCGAGATCTAAAGCTTTCTCCAAATGCTGGTTACATGACATATGGCAACAACTCCAACTCACAAATTCGTGGTTACGGAATTCTCACCAATGGAAACTTCTCTATCTCCAATGTGGTGTATGTGGCTGATATGAAACATAATTTGATAAGTGTAGCTCAGCTCACTAATTCAAATCGACGTGTGGAATTTTTCAAAAAGTACAGTTATGTAATGACTGAAGACCGAAAACAGTGTTTAATCAAGTCGCTTCGCAACAAGAACATGTACCCATTCGACATCAGCATGATTGTTGGCAAACCGCAACTTTGCCTTCTCTCCAAATTTGTTCCTAATGTTAGTTGGTTATGGCACCGAATGCTCGCTCATCTGAATTTTCGGTACATGAATGATCTCATATCCGGCGAAATGGTGAGAGGCTTACCTCTTCTCAAATTAAAAAATAATCATTTGTGTGCCTCTTGTGAGTGTGGTAAGAAATCAAAGAAGGGTCACCCTGTTATCATCGAAAAATCCATTTCGAAACCATTGGAGCTTCTACACATTGATCTTTGTGGACCATCCACTGTAGAAAGTATTCATCATAAGAAATACATTCTTTTGATTGTTGATGACTTTACAAGGTTTACTTGGGTCTTCTTCCTAAGTTTGAAATCCAAAACAGCCTCAGAGCTCATCAATTTTATCCAAGAAATAAAACTTCTTATCAAACTCCCAGTTAGGAGAATTCGAATTGACAATGGATCGGAATTCACTAATTCCACCATTGAGAAATTCTTCACCGAGAAAGGAATTGACCACAACTTCTAAGCTCCTTGTACTCCACAATAGAACGGTGTAGTCGAAAGACTCAAGAGAACTCTCATTGAAGCTGCTCCATCCATGCTAAACTTCGCAAATCTACCACTTTAACTCTGGGCTGAAGTCGTATCAACTGCCTGTTTCACTCAAAATCGAAGTATCATCAATCGATGCCTCAACATGACACCGTACGAAGCAATGAATGGTCGGAAGCCAACAATCTTGTTTCTTCGTGTTTTCAGATGCATTTGCTTCATCAAGAACAACCGTGATCAGCTTACCAAGTTCCAACCTAAAGCTGATGAAGCCATCTTCCTTGGGTACTCTTCAAAGTCAAAAGCTTACAGAGTTCTTAACTAGAGAACTCATGTTCTGGAAGAAAGCTTTGATGTTACTTTCGATGACAACTACGTTCGGAATTATGGCTCAAACGATTTTACAAATCACATCATGGAGTCCGATGCTCCACCAACAAGATGTCCGAACTCACAAACAATACTTGAAGTTGATTTTGAAACTCTCTTTGGACCTTCCGAAACATCCCTTGATCCGGAATCTCGAACAAGGCCATCCCCACTTCTATCTCTCCTTCGGAAGCTCCTATATCGCAAAACGTCTCCGGTCTGATCCCAAGCCTCCCTCCATTTGACTCCGAACCGTTTCAACCTTCTCAGGTTGCGGGGGAGAATGCTCATCCCTCTCTTAAATCAAATATGGATGGCTTCCAAGATGCAGGTTGTAACACTCGTGTTTCTAGACTAGGCATTTATATTGAGTTGATAGTCTAGGTTAACCTTTGTAACTCATTTTGAAGAAATGAAGAGGAATTATGTGAATATTATGTGAATTATGTGTTTTATGCTTAATTATTAGGGCTTAATTAATTAAGAATTAAAATAAGTGTCAAAATTAAAGTGTGAGATAAGCCCGATATCTTTACATAAATTTGTAGTGGTCGAAACAACGATTTCGGGGATATAAAGAATACCAAAATCAGAGTTATAACGAAGAAGTTATGACCTGTCGAAGTTTCGCGACAAAACCGACACGGTGCTGAATGTCGTAAAAAGTGAGTTTTCGATAAACAACTTTTTAGCCTTAGTAATCTAAACGAAATTTGTAGTATTCGTTAAACCAAGAAGTTCGATAAAAAAGAACGCCCAAATCTGACTTCGTATGAGGAAGTTATGATTTTTCGAAGTTTCAGTTTAGCAGTAGATAGCTAAAAACTCGAATTTTAGATCGAGCGATTTTTAGTCGACACAACCTAAATGAGAATTGAAGGTCTCATCATTAGGAGCACAACGGTAAAAAGTCTGACGAAAACGGACGTTGGATGAAGAAGTTATGAATTTTTAACGGATTTCCTGTCCCGGTCTGTTAAAAATAATAATATAAAATTTAAATTCAAAATTAGCTGACGAAGTCTAAATGGAAGTTGTAGAGCGTAATTTTAGCTACGCGTGCATATAAAGAACGTCAAAAACGGAGCTCGTATGCGAAAGTTAAGGATTTTAGAAGTTTTGGCGTGAAAATCGGGAAAATTTGCTTAGTCACACTTTGCCACGTCAACCTCGCTTAGAATGTGACGCGTGTCCTGCTGAGTCACCAGGCTGCTGAGTCACCGAAACTGCTGAGTCATGCAAAGCCACGTGTCCTCTCCTGATTCGACCGAGGAGGAGGCCCAATCCGAAGCAGCCAGCTCCCCAGTCGAAGCTTCGCCCTGCTGCCGCGTGCTCCGAGCCTCGCATAGCCTAGCTCCGAACCTCGCATGTGCGCCTGTAGACTCCGGTCCACTTAGAAGCTGCCAGCGAGCCCTCGCAGGTGCGACCCATGTGCGAGCCATGCGCAGCCTCGTGCGAGCCTTCGCCTGCGAACCCTCTCAGCCGTCGCATCAGATGCTTCTCAGCCCTTGGATCAGAAGCCTCGCCCCTATAAATAGAAGGGTGCGAGACCTCCCGGGTAATTTTGGAATTTTGCCATATTTAACCCCTAAACCCATATTTCTTTCATCTTAACATCCCGCAAAGCCCCGGTATTGATTGTAAAGCCCGGAATACCCCACGAAGTGCCCGTGAAGCCCGAAAAATTTATCTTTTCGGTTTCGAAGCCCAACCTTTCGCAGAGCCCGGTTTCTCAATAAAACTCTCGGTTTTATTAGAAACGATCATTTTAGGAAACGAATTGCTTCCCGGTTTTCATTAAATCAAGTGAGTGTTTAGTTACTTTCAATTTACACATAGATATGAAGTATTTACCTTGAAATACGTGTTATGTGTAAATATGCTAATTGTTTATTCGAGGTGACTCTTGAATTGATGTTTTATACAAGTTTTAAACTGTATATGTTTTTATCTACAAAATATGTTGGGTAGAACATGGGTAGATGAAATAGTTGATGTGTGTTAAAATGGTGAGAGGCCTCGATGTTGTTGTTGTTGTTGTTGTTGTTGTTGTAGTCATCTAGCGGAGTATAGATGACGACCACGGACTTTCAAGATAGTCTAGTGGAACACTAGCAGGTTCACAACTTGTAGGTGTTGATGAATTAAATGTTCATTGGCGTACTCCATCCCCCTCATGGTTGCCTCAAGGACATGTATGGCTGAGGAAACCCCTTAGCAGTAGTGTCCATCCCGATGATAATCCTTAGGCTAGGTCCCTTGTGATAGGTGTTTAGGGACGTAAAGTGAGGACAACGGGAATGGGTAATCAGGGTTATTGTTGATTAGTGAACTTAATAAGTATATTATTATTCTGGGTTGAAAATCCTATATGCTCACCAGGCTCCCAAGCCTGACCCACTCAGTTTTATGATTACAGGTAGTGGACCCCGAGCATAGTCAGAGGACGACGAGAGATTTTTGGATTATAGGCCAGTAGTTGTAAATAACTGTTGAAAGGCTTATAATGTCTTGTTTATGCTTTTGATCTGTATCGAAACATGACATCCCGAGGTTTTGATATATATATATATATATATATATATATATATATATATATATATATATATGGAAAATATATACCTTCTTAATGAAGGATTTTGATAAACTTTTATCATATGTTGTTTGGGGACCAATTCCACAACATCTTTTAAAAAGATTTCTCTGATTTTATTTTAAAAAGCATAAATTAAATCGGTCTTTTCTGGCCGAGAAATTAGGGGATGTCACATAGCTGCTGATTTTGACGACTCTAATCCTATCAACATTGATGAAAATGAAAATTTCTTTGAGTTCCCTTCTGATGATGATGTCAACATCTCCGGTTCAGAAGTTTACGGGGAGCATCATTATCATATTCAAACCATTTAGGGGGAGAAAATCAATCCCACTATTGATATCGGATCGACTGCTGCGCAAGAACTCCTAAGGTTACACGTCTGGACAAAGGATCATCCTCTGAACCAAGTAATCGGAAACCCTAATGATGGTGTACATGTTGGAATAGTGTCTAAGGCTGCAACTATATTAGGCAAGTATTTGACCCGATTGTGCATGGTCCTTTTGGGTTGCCTTCACCATAGCAACTTGATAGGATGATTTATTATGAGAGAATAAATATTATTAATATATTATGAGAATAATATAAGGGATAATAATATTGTTATTTGATTAATATAAGTCATAAATTAATTAGTATTAATTTGGTGACTTAAAGAGATTAATTAAATAAGAGGGTATAAACTGTCAATTGTTTGATAGTTACACTTTATACAGTAAATCCTTAAGGGATAAAGGATGGACGGATTCTAGGGCTTAAGATAGCTCAAAAATCGTCCAAGGCTTATCTAAGGTAAGGATTTGGATTGCTTTAAGGAAAGATTATCCAGCTAGGGTTTAAAGGTGAAACCCTAGGAGTCTACGAGTATAAATAGACCCCTTGAGCAAGGGAAATCAGCATCTCATCTAAAGTAGAGTACCCCTGGCCGATTTCTTCCCAACCTCTCTCTAAAGTCATCCTCTTTGCTAGTTGGTGTTTGTAAGCCATTAGAGGAGTGACAATTGTGACTCTAGAGCTCCAAGACAACAAGATCAAAACAAGAGATTCAAAGGTAAACTTCTAGATCTGATTTTGTATTGTTATTATACCTAATTAGTCATTAGAAGTCTTGGATTCAAAGCATGTTTAATTAGAAAGCTTAGATCCAAGCATTAGGGTTTTGCATGCACACATAGGAAAGTTCTAATGGCTAAAACCCATCAGTGGTATCAGAGCCTAGATTGGTTTCTATTAAATTGTTGCTTGTTTGTTTGAATCTTGTTTGCAAAATTCGAATTTTGTGTCTCTGTGTCGCGAACTCGACGAGTCCCATGGTGGACTCGACGAGTTGGCTTGACTCGACGAGTCCAGTTGGGAACTCGACGAGTTCGAGCGTCAGGAAGGGCCAGATTCGGGATTTTTTCATATTTATCTTATGGAAACTTGCCTTTATCATATTAGATCAACCTTAATCCGATTTTCTGATATATATGACTATAATCTTGATCTAATTAAAGATATTTATCAACTAATAAAATATTTAATTTCCTTATGTGATAATTAATTAATTATTTTGATTAAATTGGTAATTATCTTGCAAGAAATTTTTAAATAAATCAAATATGAATAATTATGGAATTAATTGTTAATGAAGATTATTTGTTATTTGATCCTCCATGTTTTAAATGTTTAAAACTTGTCCTCAAGTTTTGAAATTTATGTTTTGTGATTAAAAGTTTTAATTTAGTCAATTTAAATTTCAAACCCTAAATTTTTAAAAGTTTAAAATACAACCCTATACTAATAAAATATTACAAGATTAATATATATATATATATATATATATATATATATATATATATATATATATATATGTATAACTAAAATGCTATTCTTACCATTAGTAGGCCTCATTCACGAAGCCGATCTATAAGGTGGGTATAAGGTTGCGGTAATTCACACCCGCTTTGTGATCCTCGGTATCCCAGTCACACACAAGAGGGGCATATCGAGATTTAAACATGCCATTGAATAGTTTCAATGAATCTCATCCGAACCTAGGAATTCTCAATACATTTAGGACTTAAAGTTATGTTTTTATGATGGAGAATTAGTGAATCGTCATTCACTTACCTTCATATTATTTGCATGTTAGATTACGGCATCCATTTTCTAATATGTAAATATTGTTGTTGGATCCTAGCCCTAATTTTTCTTATTAGGTGATAATTAGGGATTCATATTCTAATCTATCTTTGTCCTTTCTATTTGTAGATGTAGAACGCAAACAACGCTGCTGCTAGTTCTTTCACATTGATGAGCCTTTTTCAAAAGGTTACTTTCGATGGGACGAACTTTAGCGAATGGATAAGATACATTTGCACCATTGCTCGCTATGAGGATAAGGAGTATATCCTCGATGAGAAGCTCGAGAAGATCAACCCCGAAATCACTACTCCGGCTGAAATGACCACTTTTGAAACTCATGAGCGCGATGCAACGAAGGTACATTGCATCATGATAGCCACCACGAACTCCGAATTCCAAAAGTCGTATGAGGACATGTACCCGTACGAGATGCATCAAGACTTATTGGAGAGATACCACCAAAACGTGAGACAAGAGCGTTATGAGATTTTCACTAACATGATTTCCGCTAAGATGGGTCATGGAGAGTCTCTTACCGTGCACCTGCAAAAGATGCAAAGGTATGTCGACCGCCTTCGCAAGTTGAATGTTGACTTTGGGGAAGACTTGGCGATCGACATGGTGCTGCACTCTTTGCCTCCGAGATACAATCAATTTAGGATGACCTACCACATGAACAAAGAGGAGGTCACCCTAAGCAAACTCCAAGGTTTCTTGAGGGTCGCTGAGAGCAACTTCAAGGACAAGTCTGTTGCACCAACTCCCAATCCGCCCGCTGCTCCTGTCTTGGCTATTGGACAAGGAAAGGGAAAGAAGAGGAAGGCTTCGTCTAAGAACTATCGCAAGGTTAAAGCCCGAGATGACGCCTCTTCTATAGGACCAAAGTTGATCCTGCTAAACCCTGCCCTAACCCAAAGGAGGCAGAGTGCCACCACTGCTACAAGATAGGACATTGGAAGAGAAGCTTCCCAGAGTACCTGCAAGCCATCAAGGAAGGAAAGATCAAGCCGTCTTTCGCAGGTATATACACAATCAAATCTAACGATTCATCTCATGCTATTTCTTGGGTTCTTGATACCGGTTGTGGTTACCACATTTGTGTTGGATAAGGTGTCTAAGTCCATAACTTATTTGCTATATACTTGACCCGACCCGGCATGGTCCATTTGGGTTGCATTTCATCCAAACTATTTATGGATAATTTTATGAGAGTTATACACATATGTTTATTAATATATTGTAAGTTATAATATATTAATATGGAGTTATTTAATTAGTCTTAGTCCTAAATTAATTATGAATTAATTTAGAGATTAAAAGGAAGACTAATTAGATTATGGGCTATTTGTTTTATATAGTGTGGGCTAACACTCATTTGTTAATGGGCTAGGCTTATATGGAAGTCCATGGATGATCCATGGAGCTTTTAACCCATGGATCCTTGGAAAGGAAAAGACATGGGTTATTAGGGTTTCACCCTAATCATGTACACTATATAAGCATGCTTATGTTGCATGAAATAGCCACTAGGGCACTAGTGAACTAGTGTGTGTGTGTGCTTGTGTGTGGCCGAAATTAGTGTGTGTATACACTCTCTCAAAGTTTTCCAAGTGTTTGTGGTGGTTTGTGATTCCATTTGAGGCATTCACACTATTGGTGCTTGGCCCTCAAACTCCTTAAGAATCAAACTCATCTAAAAGGTATGTAATCTCTTCTAACTCTTTTATGTAGAAATGTTCCCCATGCCATGTTAGATAGGTTATGAACCTTGGAAAATTATTATTTTGCATGTATTTAGACAAACATAGATCCAAGGTTTATTAGGGTTGCATGCACACTTAGGAAGTGTTAGATTGCTCAAAACCCAACAGTGGTATCAGAGCCTAGGCTTGCTTGTTTGATACTTGATGCAAAGTAGTGAAAAAAAGTTGAAATTGTTGCTGTCTGGCTGATGGACTCGCCGAGTCCATGGGGGGACTCGCAGAGTACAAGGCAAAATTCATCCTACTCGCTGAGTAGGTTCGTGCACTCGACGAGTAGAATGACCAGAATGCAGAATTTCGACTTTTGCTGCTGGAAATGGACTAGAAACATTACCCTAAACTGTTTTGGTGTTTTAAAACTTGTTTTAGTTGGTGTAATGGTTGTTCTAATCCATTTACAATAGCATATATCAAAATTCCATGATTTTTATGTGTTCATATAATTCTTGAAATTTTGATGATCATGTTCATGTTCTTATGAATTTAGAAGATGATAGGAAATATTTGCTAAATTGTTTAGAATTAATTCTTGATCATTTATGTGTTTTAATGGAGTCCATAATTTATCCTCAAGTTATGGATATCCAAAGGTCACTTTTCTTTAACACACACATTTAAACACATAAGTTACATGAAAATGAAGAGTCTTCATTTTTATGAACCTTTAATTCATAAGTTATGAAATGAAAAGTTTATGAATTGTTCAAAACTTGCCCTCAAGTTTTGGAATTTGTAAAGTTTCCCACACTTTAATAAACTTTAATTCCATACCCTAGAAGTTTTAAAAGGTAAAATTCTACCCTTATACTATTTATAACATTAATAGTTAATTATTATATATATGTATAAGAATAAGTCGTTTTACCGTTAGTAGGCCTCATTCACGAAGCCGGTCTATAAGGTGGGTATAAGGTTGTTGCCTATAAAATGGCGACTTAATGGGTGTCCACTCTCACCCACCGCTTGCTTGATCGGTGGAGGGTCGTTAGCCGAACGGGTAGGACAATGACTTTAAATTCTCATTAAAAGTATAATGAATATTATAAAGTAACTAAATATTTTTTTTATTTAATTCCCAATCTTAGTTACTTTAGGAAAAATGTGAATTTGGTGCTAGCCCATGGAATTCACACTTTGTACCTTACCAAGTCGTTGGTGGAGCGTGTGTGGTTAACCGGCACACTAACTTGGACTAGTAAGGATCACAAAGGGTGACTTAATGTTTGTCATAGATCAATGGAGCGTGTGTGGTTAACCGGCACATTGATTGGGTGATAATATTAAGGGTACCAAGTGAATTGGTATGGTTATTCACACCTTGTTTTGTGATCCTCGGCATCCCAGTCACAAAATTTGAGAGGGCACACTCGAGATTGAAACATGTCATTGAAAAAGTTCAATGAATCTCAAAAGATCTAGGAATTTCAAATCCAATTAAAACCTAATAAATTATTTCGTTTTTCATGGTGGAAATTGGTGAATCGTCATTCGCCTACCTTCAAATATTTTATAGCTTGGATTACGGCATCCCTCTTCCAAATTATAAAATATTGTGTTGGGTCCTAGCCTTAATATTTCATATTGGGTGTTATATTAAGGACTTTGAATCAACTAACTTGATTTTCTCCCATTGTAGATGTCTGGTTCAGACAACTATGATCTTCCCAAATCTCTTGAAGATGGTGTCCCTCAACATCATGCTTCACTTCCTCCACCTCCTCCAATTATTCTCCCTCGCCCACAAGTTCCTGAAAAGTTTAAAGTCACTCAATCCCTATTGGAAATCATAGTTTATGTGTGCTCACATCTTGGAGATAAAGTCACATATTGACAAGCCGGGAGAGTTGGGTGTCAAAGTCTCGTGAAAGTTGGATGTTCAATCACTTTCTTAGTAACATAGTGAGTCTCTTTGGGACTGCTATGAGATGGACTATGACATGACCCTTAATGATGTTATCTTTTTGCTTGGTGTTGTGGGATCAGCAATGATTCGTAACACCAGTAAAGCAAATTTGATTAAAAGAACAACTTCCCAAGTCTACATGGACATTGACAATGGTAGCATTGGATATCTAGAAAAGGATTTCTCTTCCCAATGGAAAGGGATCAGCTATAGTCAACTCGGTTGACCAAATAGTAAAGAGAAAGGCAAATTCTGAGATAGTCTCATGTACCATTACCAAAGGGTCCATGTGTTTTGTTGCCAAAGGAAAGGGCACTGATTGCGAAGCTGCCATATTTACCTGAAAGATCATAAGATTGATCAAGTCAAAAAGTTTGACTCTACTTCAGTTAAAGTCCACTGTCTAACTCTATTAAGTTCCTATTTGGAGATTCTTATTACATAATGTGAATGGGTCACATGCTGATGTTTTAAGAATCAAAGAAAAGATAGGAAGCTTAAAGTAAGTATATGTTGATTCTGATTGCGACGGTGGGTTTCGATCGCATGGTTCGGTAATCAGAATTTTGAGCTGTTGCTTAAGAGTTATAATATATTGCTTATGAATAGATAACAACAAGGTTTTCATGTGGATTGTAAGGATAAGTTTTTCCGCAAAGTTTTAAAATAGAAGAAGAAAAAAAAAGGTTTTAATTTTATTTATTTTAAAAAAATTATCCTTACAATGGCATCTGTGGAAAATTGTTGCTTATATGTTTCCAGTAATAGCAATATTGGAAAGTGGATTTGATTCTTTCATTTGTGGTAGTGTCTGAATTTACCAAATGAAGAAAGTTTTTCATCACCCAAGTTTCAATTGGATAGAAACTTGGAATCATACAAGTTGTATTGTATGATGAATGAGAATTTTCATCTTTGAAAATTAAGACTAATTCTTTGATCACATGTATATGTGAGTCAATTGAAGGACTAAGTAATTAGGTACACTGGGTGTGCGCTGGTCAAAGTCAACCACAAAGATTGATTTGTCATGATTTACTGAAGATTAGTAAACATGATTATACTTATAAGGTTAAGTATGATTCTGTAACATTGGAAAGGTTACAATGTATGACAAAACAAATGAGAAGAATCAAATTAGGCAGAAAGATAAAAGTTTCTCAAATCTGAAAGGATAGGAGAGTACTTTAGTATTGTATTTCATGTTCATCTTAATGATTATGAAACCATATCACAAATTCATACTCTAAGGACGTCTTAGTGTATTGTTATGGCTAAGAAGAGAGGTCATGAATTGTTGCATTGGTTAAAATCAAGAAGATGAGTCATACTTCGTTCCAAAACAATTCTTAGAGTCATACTCCAAGATTGTAACTTTGAGTGACATAAAGGAAGATTTATTAACACTAGTCAAATGTAAGAGTAAAATGTTTTCTACTCTTGCACATTTGAGATTGGTAAGTTGTGATGTATTGGATGAGACAAAGACCAACTAAGACCAATTGTGTGAAGTGTTAGTCTTGATAAGAATCCGCACTATCCCTTGAATATTTGTTTTGTCAAGGAATGGTTCTTGACTAGGGAAACTTATATGTCAAGGAGACAGTGGGAGCCTTAAAGATCCTAAAAGAGTTTCAAGATTTAATCAAGAGTAAAACCTATAATTTATCACTAGCACACGACTTAAGGTTTGCAACCTATCGTGTTGACATAATTCTTATTTCTGTACCTACTTCAAATAAGTTGAATTTGCATGTGAGTTATCAGAGTTCAACTTGGAAGCATTGGTGGGCCTTGTGCTACCAAGGTGACAAGAAACTAAGATTGAACAAGTTTAATCCATCTAAGGCTGAATTTGTCACTAAGCTTATCTTGTGATTATGGTTTTGACAAATTCACATGGATAGGAACTCATACACTACAAAATCTAAGTGTCATAAGGTTTCTCTCCGATTCATGAAAATGATGGTGAGGAAACGCTTTCACTAAGTAGATTTTACGTAGATATCAATTGTGTTATTTGCATTTTCAAAAGTCGTTAGTGGAGCGCGTGTGGTTAACCGGCACACTAACATGGAATTGTGAGAAATGGCAAATGCCTAAGCAATTGAGACTATGATTACGGCATCCCTTTTCATAGTTCTGAATATTGTTTCGACACACATGTGAGCTATCTAAGAAAGGGTGTATGAATCTAAATTTCAGAAGTCCAGCAAATTTCTGGAAATATGTCAGAGCTAGTGGGACCATAAGTGTTATGCTAATAATCATCATGTTAGTGGGACCATGATTATTACGTTTAGTGTTGCAAGCTAGCAATGTTAATTATAGAAAACAAAGTTTCAATTCGTGAAGTTGCAGGGGTTGAAAAGTTGTCTTGCTATAATTAAGGGAGAGGAAATTATACTTCATTTCATTCTAAAGCTTAGATTGAGACTTTAATCATCTTTAGTCAAGAATATATATATGAATTTTATGTTGGAATGGTTCAAGTTAAGGAAATTCTATATATATTGCGTTTTCAAAATTTGATTATGATTACAGCATTCCTCTTCATAGTTAAATTTTGAAAACATGGCAAATAAAAATATTGTAGCAAAAGACTGGTCTAGTATCATGTCTTTATGTCAAACATCATGAATCGTGTCCCATATGCTTCGGATATAGGATCGATTGCATGTGCTATAATATTCATCCTTTCTAAATTTTCCAAATGCTTAAGGCATTGAGAAGGGAATATTCTAGAACTGGATATGACTAAAGTGATTAAGCAATTGTCGAGGACAATCTGAGGTTCGCCAAAGATTGGTTGCTCAGGGAAAGTTGGAAGTATGATGTAAGTTGTCGAAAAGGACCATATTGACATATTTTGAAAAGAAGTAACTCTTGTTCGGAAGTGATAGTCAAAATGGGACTATGGAAATGTCTCCATGGGTGGAAGTTATTCAATCTATGTAAGATTAGAAAACCTTAATGCAAGAAGGATGTTCAAAGAAATGTACTTTGAATATGAGACTTCCGTTCCATAGAAGTTGACCTTCTTTGGAATACTCTGTAATGACTGGAGACAAGGTTTTGGTGACTTTGTGCATAATCATTACAAGAGGAACATTGCATACAAGTTTAAAATCTAACAGTTTTTTTTTTGGTAAATGATAGGAATCGGAGATTCTCACATTTTTTTTTAGTAAAAGGCGAAAGAATAGTTCGCTTTGTGCTCACTGCATGGCTGCGTGAGATTCTCACATTTACAATAAGGATTTGGGATTGTGAAATGAGTATCAATGGAATCATGTTCAATTGATCTACATCATAATGAAAGTATCATAGACAAACATAGTGTGCATACTTGGAGTATGGCATAACTATTGTTTAGAAAAACAAAGTGTACATGCTAGGAGCATGGGACGACTGTTGTTTTTATTCAAGTCTTAAGTTGATTGTTTGAAACATTATACAATGAATAATGTGTAATCAATACGGTGATAAATAAAAGGTGGTTGTATTTATATTCAAAAGGGTTCTGAGACCATATTGGATTCGATTATTATTGTGTTTCACTTTGCATGTTTTGACTTCCAAAATAGCTAGGTTATTCTTTCCGAATGACTAATTTATTTAAACACTCCACAGTCGTTCATATGTTGGAAGTAGGTATGAATCAAGACTGTCATGAATCGAGTTTGTAGATGGCTAAATGGGTTTAGTCATAGCAATGGTTGCTACAACATTCATGAGTGCTCATAAGTTATGAGTATTGGATTAAACCCACGCTCACTTGTATCACATCATGGAATTTATCTCGAGTGATCGTGAGACGGTAATATTATATAAATCTTCAAACCTAGAGATATGAGTTGTTACCTATGAGTTGGTTGTGCATTGATTGCACGTAAACGCATCAGTAACTTGATGTTATAAAACGTACCTTTGTGTACAACTCAACAAGTAGTAGAACAAGCATATGAGTCGAAGTTTATCTGTTCCTTCTAGAAATAGAAGCGATATCTGGGCCCCTCGATGATTTTGTTGTGACCTATGTACCGGCCGGTCAGAACTAAATTGATGTGTTCGATTAAGTTCTTTGTCAAACAAATCGAAAATCGGGAAACAAACTGCTGGACAATAAGTACGACGTTGTTCCATGTATTTGTCCGGCTGATATCATGAGAACAGAGGATTATATGATCACTTATCTAAAATGGCGCTTCATAGTTCAACAGAGTTTTCGAGAGCTACGATTGCTGGTTGGTTCCTGAAGTAACATACGCAAATATAGTTATTAGACTTATCCAAGTGGGAGTCTGTTGGATAAGGTGTCTAAGTCCATAACTTATTTTGTATATACTTGACCCGACCCGGCATGGTCCATTTGGGTTGCATTTCATCCGAACTATTTATGGATAATTTTATGAGAGTTATACACATATGTTTATTAATATATTGTAAGTTATAATATATTAATATGAAGTTATTTAATTAGTCTTAGTCTTAAATTAATTATGAATTAATTTAGAGATTAAAAGGAAGACTAATTAGATTATGGGCTATTTGTTTTATATAGTGTGGGCTAACACTCATTTGTTAATGAACTAGGCTTATATGGAAGTCCATGGATGATCCATGGAGCTTTTAACCCATGGATCCTTGGAAAGGAAAAGACATGGGTTATTAGGGTTTCACCCTAATCATGTACAATATATAAGCATGCTTATGTTGCATGAAATAGCCACTAGGGCACTAGTGAACTAGTGTGTGTGTGTGCTTGTGTGTGGCCGAAATTAGTGTGTGTATACACTCTCTCAAAAGTTTTCCAAGTGTTTGTGGTGGTTTGAGATTCTATTTGAGGCATTCACACTATTGGTGCTTGGCCCTCAAACTCCTTAAGAATCAAACTCATCTAAAAGGTATGTAATCTCTTCTAACTCTTTTATGTAGAAATGTTCCCCATGCCATGTTAGATAGGTTATGAACCTTGGAAAATTATTATTTTGCATGTATTTAGACAAACATAGATCCAAGGTTTATTAGGGTTTCATGCACACTTAGGAAGTGTTAGATTGCTCAAAACCCAACAATTTGTTCTAATGTGCAGGGACTAAGAAGAAATAGGGATGTGGAGGCTAGAAGAATAAATCTAATCATGGGGAACAGAGGATCGTCGCCTGTGACCAAGATTGGAGTGTATTCTTTAGTGCTTAGGAATGGTTTAAGTTTAGATTTGAACAATTGTTGCTATTCGCCAGAAATGGCTAGAAACATCATTTCATTTCATGGTTTGTTTAGACAAGGTTTTAGATTTTCTTTTAATAATGAGAATGGTTCTATTTTAGCTTATCTAAATGGTGTTTTTTTATTTTGAAGCTATACATTGTAATGGAATTTATGAAACTGTTATGATTGTTGATAACTTAGGAAATGATGTTTTGAACATAGATTCTTCCAATAGTATGGATAAAGCATCCTTGTGGCATTGTCGTCTTGGACATGTCAACAAGAAACGCATAGCCCAACTCCAAAAGGATGGAGTGTTGGAGTCATTCGACCTTAGGGAAGATGACACAAGCGAATCTTGTTTACTTGGAAAGATGACTAAGTCACCCTTGACAAGTACTTTTGAAAGGGGTGAGGGTCTATTGGACCTATTACATACCGATGTATGTGGACCGTTTAGATCAACCACGAAGGATGGGAACCGCTTCTACGTGACTTTTACCGATGACTATAGTAGATATGGGTATATCTATTTAATCAAGTAAAAGTCAGAAACTTTTGAAAAGTTCAAAGAGTTCAAGAATGAAGTGGAGAATCAATTGGGCAGGAAAATCAAGATGCTTCAATCCGATCGAGGAGGAAATTACCTAAGTCTTGAATTCCACGATTATCTTAAGGAGTGTGGAATAGTTTCACAATTGACGCCACCTAGGACACCACAATTGAATGGTGTGGCAAAATGGCGTAATCGAACCTTATTGGATATGGTTCGCTCTATGATGAGTCGTGCTTCACTACCTATCTCTTTTTGGGGGTATGCCTTAGAGACTGCCGCCCATATCTTAACCGAGTCCCTACTAAGAAGGTTGCCAAAACACCTCACGAGATGTGGACAGGGAAAGCTCCCTCGTTAGCACATATCAAGGTTTGGGGTTGCGAGGCTTTCGTAAGACGAGATACTCATGACAAGCTCGAACCTCGTAGTGAGCGATGTATTTTCATCGGCTACCCGCAGAAATCCTTTGGATATCTCTTCTATAGACCGAAGGACAATGTTGTCTTTGTTGCAAGGAGAGGGGTTTTCCGAGAGCGAGAACTCATAAGCCAAGGAGACAGTGGGAGGCAAATCGAGCTTGAAGAGATTCAAGAGTCGATAGATGAAGGAACCTCTACCGCTGGCACTCAACTCGAGGAGGAAACTCCGGTTGAACCTATTGACGAGTCCTTACCTCTTAGACGTTCCGAAAGAGTTACAATTCAACCCCAGTTTTATGTTTTTCATATTACTACCGAAGGGGACACGTATATTAGTGATGGTACACTAATAAACCTTGATGAACCTAATAGCTATAAGGAAGCCATGGCAGGCCCGGAGTCTGCGAAATGGAAAGAGGCAATGGATAGCGAGATCCAACCCATGTATGATAACCAAGTTTGGAATTTGGTTGATAATGTGCCCGGACGTAAGACCATTGGGTGCAAATGGATCTTCAAGAAGAAGACCGACGTGGATGGAAACGTACACACATATAAAGCGCGATTGGTGGCGAAGGGCTTTACTCAAACTCCCGGAGTTGAATATGATGAGATCTTCTCACCAGTTGCGAAGATAAAATCTATTAGAGTGATGCTAGCGATTGCCGCATTTAATGATTATGAGATTTGGAAAATGGATGTCAATACCTCTTTCCTTAATGGGAAGTTGGTTGAGGATGTTTACATGGCTCAGCCAGAGGGGTTTGTGGATCCGAGGCATCCGAATAGAGTGTGTAAGCTTGAGAAGTCCATTTATGGACTTAAGCAAGCATCTCATAGATGGAATATTTGCTTCGATGAGAAAGTCAAAGAGTTTGGATTTGTACGAAGCGAAGATGAATTGTGTGTATATGTCAAAGCCAGTGGGAGTATAGTAAGCTTCCTCATTCTATATGTCGATGACATATTACTCATAGGAAACGACATCCCGACTCTGCAGGAAGTTAAGTCCTGGCTCGGGAAGTGCTTCGCTATGAAGGGCCTCGGAGTGGCTTCTTACATTTTGGGAATAAGGATACTGAGAGAAAGAAGTAAGAGACTAATAGGACTTAGTCAGAACACTTACTTAGAGAAGGTACTAAAATGTTTTAGTATGGAAAACTCGAAAAAGGGAGAATTACCGATACAAAGTAATGCCAAGTTGAGTAAGACTCAAAGTCCGAGTACCGAAGCCGAAATGGCATAAATGATCCGTGTACCATACGCTTCCGCAGTTGGCTCAATCATGTACGCTATGACTTGTACTCGCCCTGATGTAGCCTTTGCTTTGAGCATGGTTAGTAGATATCAAGGGAACCCTGGCAGAGCCCATTGGATTGCGGTGAAGAATATCCTTAAGTACCTTTGGAGGACGAAGGAATGGTTCTTAGTCCTCGGAGGGAGTGATGAATTGAAGGTGCGAGGGTATAGTGACGCCGGTTTTCACACCGACAGGGACAACTACCGTTCGCAGTCGGGCTAGGTCTTTACCCTGTGGAGGAGCAGTGACTTGGAAAAGTTCCAAGCAGGAAACCGTAGTTGATTCAATGTGCGAATCAGAGTACATTGCAGCGAGCGAAGCGTCGAAAGAGGCAATATGGCTGAAGAACTTCATCGGTGATCTTGGAGTTGTACCCGCCATGAAGGAGCCCATGGAGATTTTATGTGATAATGAAGGAGCGGTTTCCTTGACCAAGGAACCGAGAGATCATGGTAGATCACGACACATCGACAGAAAATACCACTTTATTAGACATCGTGTAGAAGAAGGACAACTCGTAGTGAAGAGGATATCATCAGAAGATAACCCAGCAGATCCGCTTACGAAGGGACTGAGTAGGGTTAAGTACTTGCAGCATGCTAGGAGTATTGGGTTGAAGGATGATATTAGCATAGATTAGATAGTAGTAGAAATGTGTAATAGATAAATGTAATTAACATTTGATGATTAAATAAAGGAGTTTTATTTATGAGTAATGTTACTGTCTTATGTTAATTGTTTAACTATTGTTTCATTTTGCATGTTTTGACTTCCAGAATAATTGAATTTATTAAGAATAATCGAATTATTCAAATTGTCCACAATCGTTCATATGTTGGAAGTAGATATGAATGAATATTGTCGTGAATTGGTGCGTAGATTGTCTAAATGGTATTAAACATGGCAAAAGATTGCTACGACGTTCATGTGTGCTTATGAACTGGTTTTGAGCATTGGAACAAACCCGCACTTGCTGGAATCACCTTATGGAATATGATATATAAAAGGGTGATCGCAAGACGATAATATCATATAGTCTTAAAACCTAGATATATGGTTTGTTATTTGTTAATTGATTGTACATTGATAATGCAAAAACGCATCAGTAACTCGGTGTTATAAAATGCATTGTTGTGTATAGTTCATTAATGAATAAGTAAATGCATATAAGTCGAAGTTTATCTGTAACTTTTATCCTAAGAAGGTAAAAGCGATATCTCGGCCGCTCGATGATTTCATTTGACTTATGTGCCAGGCCCGGTCAGAACTGAATTGATGTGTTCGATTAAGTTCTATGTCAAATAAATCGGAGATCAAGAAACCTAAATGCTTGACTAATCATTCCATAGAATTGTCAGCATGATATCTAACAGAGGACTGTACGATCCCTTATTTAAAAGACAAGATTGATTAGATCAGAGTTTGACAGCATCTTTGAGAGCTACGATTGCAAATCGAATTGTACTTGTGCATATTGTTACTAGACTTATCCAAGTAAGAGATTGTTGGAATAGTGTCTAAGGCTGCAACTATATTAGGCAAGTATTTGACCCGATTGTGCATGGTCCTTTTGGGTTGCCTTCACCATAGCAACTTGATAGGATGATTTATTATGAGAGAATAAATATTATTAATATATTATGAGAATAATATAAGGAATAATAATATTTTTATTTGATTAATATAAGTCATAAATTAATTAGTATTAATTTGGCGACTTAAAGAGATTAATTAAATAAGAGGGTATAAACTGTCAATTGTATGATAGTTACACTTTATACTGTAAATCCTTAAGGGATAAAGGATGGACGGATTCTAGGGCTTAGGATAGCTGAAAAATCGTCCAAGGCTTATCTAAGGTAAGGATTTGGATTGCTTTAAGGAAAGATTATCCAGCTAGGATTTAAAGGTGAAACCCTAGGAGTCTACAAGTATAAATAGACCCCTTGAGCAAGGGAAATCAGCATCTCATCTAAAGTAGAGTACCCCTGGCCGATTTCTTCCCAACCTCTCTCTAAAATCATCCTCTTTGCTAGTTGGTGTTTGTAAGCCATTAAAGGAGTGACATTTGTGACTCTAGAGCTCCAAGACAACAAGATCAAAACAAGAGATTCAAAGGTAAACTTCTAGATCTGATTTTGTTATGTTCTTATACCTAATTAGTCATTAGAAGTCTTGGATTCAAAGCATGTTTAATTAGAAAGCCTAGATCCAAGCATTAGGGTTTTGCATGCGCACATAGGAAAGTTCTTATGGCTAAAACCCATCAGTACATACTTGTTCTGCTAGACATATCCAAAATGAATTCCATTTCTCAGCATTTATATCCATGGAACGTGTTGGATTAGTGTTTAAGCCCGTAACTATATTTGGTATGTACTTGACCCGGTTGTGTATGGTCCTTTTGGGTTGCCTTCACCAAAGCAACTTGATAGGATGATTATGGAGAAAGAGGATCAATTATGATTTAATAATATATTATATGAATAATATATTAAAGGAGAAATCATATTGTTTAATTAATATTAGTCATGAATTAATTGATAGTTAGTTTTGTTACTAAAAGACATTAATTAAACTTAGGGGACTGGAATAGTAATTATAAGATAATTGCAATTGTGCAATGGATAACCTTGGAACATAGGTTGGACGAATTCTATGGGAAGACCATAAAGAAATCGTCCAAGGGGTGTTTTAAAGGGAGTCCATGGGCTACTTAGGGCCTAAGTAGTCAAATTAGGGGTTCCTAGTTGAAAACCCTAATAGCCTCACTATATAAAGACTCCAATGGCCCCCAAAACGTGGGGAACTCCATTGGAAGAATCCCAAGACGTTTTTGGTGCTCCTCCTCCTTCTCATAAGTCATTATCTGGCTTGTGGTGCTTGTAAGCCATTAGAGGAGTGACACTTGTGACTCTAAGCTCCAAAGACAAGAAGATTCAAACCATTGAAGAAGAGGTAATCATCTAGATCTGCTCTTATGTGATAATTTTGAAATGCATATGCTAGATTAGGGTTCTTGAGTCTTGGATGAGTTGCATGTACAATAGAGAAACCTAGATCCAAGCATTAGGGTTTGCATGAGTACATAGGATATTCTTTTGGCTCAAACCCATCAGTGGTATCGGAGCCTTGATTGGTTTCTATTCTATTGATACTTAGTGTTTCATTTTTGGCCATCTGCCTGACAAACTCATCGAGTCCCAATGTGGACACGTCGAGTATAATGAACTCAGCGAGTCCATATGGTGACTCGACGAGTCTGGCTGTTAAATAGACGAATTTTCGGGATTTCTGCCTATTTTGACTTAGGATAATTGCCATAACTGTTTCAAATTAATAAAATACGAATTTTATTGATTCCATATTATTTGGTCAAAATAAAAGATTTTTGTCATCTAACTAGATAATTGTTACATTATTTGATAATTGTTAAATTATTTGAATTGTTTGGTCAATTATCTTGCATGAAATTGGATTAGGTCAAAACTAGATAATCACCAATTAATTGTTTAATTGCCTTATTTGGTTTTTGATCTAGATAGTTTTGAAAAGTTTTAGAACTTGTCCTTAGGTTTTGGAATTTAATTTTTTTGATTAAAAAGTTTAATTTTAAAATATTTAAATTCTAAACCCTAATGATTTGAAATGTTTCAAAACTTGCCCTCAAGTTTTGGAATCTGAATTTTAATTAAAAGTTTAATTTTAAAATGTTAAATTCTAAAACCCTAATTTTTGAAAAAGTTCAAATTGCAACCTTATGGTTTTATTAAATTAATTAAGTGTATAATTAAAAGAGAGTTAATAAATCCATAATGATATGGTTTACATATAATTAAATTAAAAGTGTAATTTTTTTAATTAGATCACATGGTATTTTAAAAGTGTAATATACACCCTTATACTATACATAACATTAAAACTCTAATATTATATATGTATAACTTAAACTGTTATTCTTACCGTTAGTAGGCCTCATTCACGAAGCCGATCTATAGGGGGGGTATAAGGTTATGACCTATAAAATGGTTGTTTAATGGGTGTCCACTCTCACCCACCGCTTCCTTGATTGGTGGAGGGTTGTTAGCCGAACGAGTAGGATAAGGGAAAACCCTCTCCTCATTAAAAGTATAATGAATGTTAAAGTAACTAAATGTTTTACAAAAAAATTCCCACTCTTAGTTACTTTAGGCAAAATAGAATTGATGTAATTCCATGAAATTACACTTTGTACCATTGCTAAGACGTTAGTGGAGCGTGTGTGGTTAACCGGCACACTAAATGGGTTCTAAGCAAAGGTAGCAAAGGGTGCCTCAATGTTTTTCATAGTTCAGTGGAGCGTGTGTGGTTAGCCGGAACATCGAATAGATGACTGTAACATTGGGGGCACCATGTAAGTTTGCTTGGTTACTCACACCCTGTTTTGTGATCCTCGGCAACCCAGTCACAAATCGAGGGGCATATCGAGATTTAAACATGCCATTGAAACGTTCAATGAATCTCAAAGGATCTAGGAGTTTTCAATACATTTAAAACTTAATCTCTTTTTCATTTTTCATGGTAGAAAATTAGTGAATCTTCATTCACTTACCTTCAAATGTTCTGCAATTTAGGTAACAGCTTCCCTCTCCCAAGTTGTAGAGTATTGTGTTGGGTCCTAGCCTTAATATCTCATTTGGGTATTTTATTAAGGACTCAATCAATCAACTAACTTGAATTTTCTCCCGTTTTGTAGATGTCAAAGTATGACAGCTATGGTCTTCCTAAATCCCGTGGAACAAGCTTTCCACGTGAAGATGATATTCGACGATACGATCAAGGAACACGAGATCATGCTTCACTTCCTCCACCTCCTCCTATTGTTCTACCTAACCCACAAGTTCAAAGGGTTGAAATGTTTAAGCTCACTCAAGCCCTTTTGGCAAGTAAACATGAAGAAGGAAAGTCAGTGTGTACACATGTCTTAGAGATGAAGTCACACATTGATAGGTTAAGAATGTTGGGAGTCGTTGTCCATGAGAAGCTGTCTGTTGACTAGGTTTTTCAGTCGCTTCCTGACTCATATAGTGAGTTTGTAAGAGAGTACTATATGATAGACCACGACGTGACCCTTGTCGATCTCACCTATTCGCTTGTTGCTGCAGAATCAGCAAAGATTTTGCGCACTGGAGGCGCAAAGTTGTTTGGTGGATCTGTCTTCCAAACCTCTATGGACATAGGTAATGGCATTGAAAGGCATGCCATGGCCGAAAACCTTGATCATAAGAGAAAGGCAAAGTATGAAGTTGTTATGTGTGTTGTTCCAAAAGAGTCAATTTGCTTTTATTGCCAAGAGAAGGGGCATTGGAGACGAAGCTGCGCTGTCTACCTGAGAGATCTAAGAGATGGGAGAGTCAAGACGTATGGCTCTTGTAACGCCCCGATTCTCAGGTATTGTTCAAATTAGAGTTTCTTGGTTTTGGACCTACTCGAAAAGTCGGTTACCCTACTCGTCGAGTAGCAGCGGGATTGGATCGCGACTTAAGTGATTGACTCGGCGAGTCCACTAGTGGGACTCGGTGAGTCGGATCTGGCAAGTGAAACCCTAATTTTTGGGGTTTGTGTCCCTATTTAAAGGAGCCTTAGCCTCCCTTGGGT
Organism: Lactuca sativa; assembly: GCF_002870075.4. Lineage (NCBI taxonomy): Eukaryota > Viridiplantae > Streptophyta > Magnoliopsida > Asterales > Asteraceae > Lactuca > Lactuca sativa. The sequence goes on from NC_056630.2 coordinate 211,782,643, forward strand.
CTCCTTACAGTCTTAGAGAGCCCCTGATTCGAGTGTGTGTGCTTGTTGAGTGTGTGAAGCTTGAATAGAAGATTTCGAAGGAGAAGGCTTGAAGGAAGAGGAGGTTGGAGCAAGTTAAGTGGGGAAATCAACACTATTTTCACTTGTCATCTTCCAGAGGTATCCTAAATTACCATCTCTTCTATGAGTTTTCCTTTTATTGAAGTTCTAGGGTTTTCTATGGACCTTAAAGGTTGATAAGTTGAACAATGAGTTGGATCTGAAGTTGTAACTTCAGATATGAACCCTCTCTAAGCTCTAGAAACATAAAGTCTCAGAATTGATCATGTATGAGGTCCCTCTTGGGCATGTTTGTGACTTTACGTAATAAGTATACCATCGAAGCCTAGATCTATGAATTGGAGCCACTGCATGGCTCAGAATAAGTCTGTATGGATAAAGACCAAACGGACTCTGCGAGTCACAAGGATGACTCGGCGAGTCTGATGAAGGAAGCCGTGAAACTCGAAGAGTTGGATGAACAATTCGGCGAGTCCGATGAAGATCGTCATGAAACTTGGTGCGTTGATGAAAAACTCGGCGAGTCAGATGAACTTTCCCAAGGATATGCCCACGTATGAACCCGTTGATTTTCGCTTAGGAAACCCGACGAGTGGCTTTAGAGTTTTGTCGAAAAACGAGGGAAACACAACGAGTCACTCGATGACTCGGAGAGTGCACCAGAAGCCAAGGAAAATCGGCGAGTAGCCGAGGGAAATCGGCGAGTCAAGTCAACATGGACTGTTGACCTTGACTGTTGACTTTGACCATTGACCCAAGTTGATCTGTTGACTTTTGAGGACAGTTCTAGAAGGATCAAAATCCTATGTATGCAATTCGTAATAAATATAGGTGATGGGATTCGTGAGAGTAGCCCGAAGGTTGGAACTAATTTCTGTGAGATGACGTTTTTAGGTGAGTTATCCTCACTATACTAAGGGGTCTAAGGCACCAAGGCCAGCCCAATGGATTTGATATCCTAGTAGTTATTGATATGTTGAGTTGAGTTAGTAATGTATTCCAGTTGATATGCTAGTCGGGTAGATCTGTAGGACTGCCTGTGATACTGATTGATTACCTGTAAGTGCATTTATCTATTACATGTCGACATGTTGTGTGGGGTGGGTTGAGGTTGTACTGCTCCGTGCGGTAGCCAACAAACCCGAGAGTATTCCAGATATGAGATGAGGGCCAGGTAGGCATTCCAGACTCATACTGTGGACTCGGGAGCATTCCAGATACGAGCTGAGGGCCCAGTTGGCATTCCAAACTCATACTGAGGGCTCGGTGGCATTCCAGATACGAGCTGAGCGCCCGGTAGGCATTCCAGACTCGTACTGAGGGCCCGGGGGTAGTCCATCTTGTAAAGTTGTGGACCCAGTACATGTTGTTCTGTTTTCATTAACATGATATGCTATTGTTTATATTGCTATGTGGACTGTATATGTATCGGTATTTTGGGGTGACTCACTAAGCGTTCGGGCTTATATTTTCAGTTTATGGTTTCAGGTACCTCAGGGGATCGCGGCAAGGGCAAGGCGTGACCGTACAGCTCCTCCTACTATGTTATGTTTCTAGGAAAAGACTCTGATAATCAATGTTTTGAAAACTAAATTTGTAATTTTTTGATGAACATGACATGTTTTTAAAAGTTTAAATTTGCTTGAAATTTTGGATGTTACAGCTCTGCTTCAGTTAAAATCCATTAACTAACTCTATAAGTTCCTATTTTTTGATTCTTGATACATTATGTGATAATATTCATTTTTGATGTTTTTTAGAATCGAAGAAAAGAGAGGAAGCTTAAAGGAAGAAGTAAACTGAGTCTGATCGCGAAGAAATGGATTTCGATCGCATGATTCAATGATTGGATTTTTGGAGCTGCTACTTTTAGAGTTAGGATATATTTCTAAGAAATGTAATAGCATAGTACTTCATTTGAGTTGCGTTGTAAGGACAAATTTTTCTGCAATAAAATAAAATTTGATTTTGTCTTATTTATTTATCCTTTCAATAACATGAATGAAAAATTGATGTTTGTGTATTTCTATTATTAGCAATGTTGAAATGGATGTGATTCTTAGTCATGCTATTTATGGTAGTGTCACGATTTTCTAAGTAAGGAAAGATCACCATCGCCTAAGTTTCAGTTGGACAGAAACTTGGAATCATACAACTTGTATTGTGTGATGTATGGAAATCTTGGTACTTAAGTAATTCAGACTAATTCCTTGTTCATATAAGTATATGAGTCAAGTGAAGGACTAAAGGAACTAGTACACATTGTTGTGCACTAGTCAAGTCCACCATAAATAATAATAACATTATTCGTCATGATTTACTAAAGGTCTTGTAAATGTGGTTATACATACAAGATTAAGTGTAATTCTGAATCATTGAAAAGTTTCAATGAATGGAAGAACGGATAAGTAGAATCAATGAAGGCAGAAAGATAAAAAGTTTCTCCAATCTATGAAGAAGGGAGAAGAATCTTGTATCGTTTTTTTATCGTCTTGGTAATCGTAAGAACCATATTACAATTCATCCTCTAAGGATACCTTAGTACACTGGTTTGGCTATGAAGAGGAATGGAGAATTGTTGAAATGGTTAAGTCAATAAGATGTATCGTACTTCTTTCCAAAATGAAGTCTTAGAGTCATACTCCAAGATTGTGACTTGAGTGACATAATCTTAAGTAGGAATGTTCTTACACTTGCACATTTTGGTAAGTTGTGATGTCTTGAACAAGACACAAACCAACTAGTACCAAATTACGTGTAAGTTTTGTCTTGATATAGACACACACTAGCTCTTGGATATTTGTTTATCAAAAAATGTTTTCTTGACAAGAGAATTTAATATGTCAAGAGGTCAGTGGGAGTCTAAAGGTCTTGAAAAGTTTCAAGAACAAATCAAGAAGTAAATCCATTAAACATTAGCACACCACTTGAGGTTTATAACCTATCGTGTTCACAAAATTTTATTTTTGTTCCAATCCAGTTGAGTGATTATGCATATGAGTTCTATGAGTTCTCAATAGACTGCATAAGGCATGCACCTTGTTTAATGAAAGTACTTTGACTAGAATAGGGGAGCTGCTAAATAACTTGGAAGCAATGGTGGGACCCTTGATGGCAAGGAATTAAGAATGAACAAGTTCTGTCGATAAGAGTTTGAATTCGTCACAAACATTATCTTATGATTATGCTTATGAAAAATTCACATGGATAGGAACACATGCACCATAAAATCTAAGTGTCATAAGGTTTCTCTCCTTCATGAAAATGATTCTGAGGAAACGCTTTCACTAAGATAGATTTTAAGGAGATAGCGATTATGTAAATTACATTCTCAAATTCGATTATGATTACGGCATCCCTCTACATAGTTTGAATTGTGGGATTTGGCAATTAGTCTGAACATTTGGGACTTAGTAATATAAGTTCTGAATTAATTTAGACACACATGTGAGCTGTCTGAAGAAGAGTGTATGAGTTTGAGAAGCATAGATAAAGGCTTATCGAAGCACATCGTATTGGAAATATGAACTTTGGAAGTCAATAAGTATTTTCTTTTAGAAGTCAAACTATTTTCTGAATACGTGTCAAAGCTAGTGGGAGCATAAATTTTATGTTGGGATAAATATAATCATCATGTGAGTGGGAGCATGATTATTATTTAAGTATTTCAAGTTGGCTATATTAATTAAAGAAAAAAAAAAGTTTCACTTTGCAAAGTTGCAGGGGTTGAAAAGTTGTTTTTGCTATAAATAAGGGAGAGAATGTTGTACTTCGTTTCGAATCTAAAAGCTTAGATAGAGAAATTTTAATTGAATTTAGTCAAGGATATATTTATTATTTGCAAAGTTTGATTATGATTACAGCATCCCTCTTCATAGTTCAAATTTTGAGAACACGGCAAATAGAAATATTATGGCAATATTATAGCAAGAAACTGGTAAAGTATCACGTTTTTCATTATGAATCGTATCCCATACGCTTTGGGTATAGGATCGATTGCATATGCTGTAATATTCGACCGTTCTAAAATTTTCCAAATGCCTAGGGCTTTTAGAGGGAAAAAGGGAATAGAACCGGATTTTACTAAAATTATTAAACAACTATCAAGGACAATCTAAGGTTCACCAAAGATTGGTCGCTTGTGGACGGTTGGAAGTATACTAATGGATGGACCATATTGACATTATTATGAATAGATAAGATTTTATTTAGAATGATTTGTCATATGGAAAATATGGAAATGTTTCCATATTGGGAGTTGGATATTAAGAATCTATATCTAGATTAGAAACTTCTATGCAAGAAGGATGTTCAAAGGAATGTACTTTGAATGTGAGACTTCATGGCTATGGAATTGTCTTGTAAAAATCTCCAATAGAGCCTTTTGTAATTTCATTGGAAAAGTCTTGGTGACTTTGGCGCTATGATATTACGAAAGGACCGTTGCATAAAATGTTAGAATCTAACATATTCTATAAGTGGCAAGAATTTGGTATTCTCACACATGTGGTAAGGATTGGGAATTGTGAAATGAGTGTGATTGAAAATGTTATTCAATTATACTATTTCACAAAGTAAGGACCATAGGTAAACATAATGTGTATGCTTAGAGCATGGAACAATTGTTGTTATAATTCAAGTAATGAGTAATCAATATGGTGATTAAATAAAAGGTGTTTTATTTATACTTAAAAGTTTGGGGCCATATAGGATTAGTATTATTCTTGTGTTTCACTTTGCATGTTTTGACTTTCCGAATAATAAGATTATTCAAATCCTCCACAGTCGCTCATTCTTTGGAAGTAGGAATGAAAGAAGACTGTCATGAATCTGTCTGTTGATTGACTAAAGCGTTTAGTCATAGCACAAGTTTATTGCAGAGTTGATGAGTGTTGCTATAAGATTAGAGTATTGGATTAAACCCACAGTCACTTGGGTCGCTTCATGGATTTTATCACGAGTGATTGGTGAGATGATAATATCTTATATTCTTGAAACCGAGATGTGTGAGTTGTATCTTACAAGTCGGTTACACATTGATAATATGTAAACACACTAGTAACTTGGTGTTATAAAACGTATTGTTGTGTGTGATTCTGTGAATGAGTACAAGCGAGCATTGAATCGGAGTTTATCCATTCCTTTTACCCAAAGTGGGATAAAAGCGATATTTGTGGGCCCCTTGATGATTTAGTGATGACACCCTAAGCGCTTGGCCAAGTCGGGACTGAGTTGATGTGTTCAATTGTAGTCTATTGTCAGTCGTCATAAATCTGAAATCGGGAAACAACATATAGACAGAGAGAATGATTAAAATCCATGTCTCAGTCTATACGATATCTAGAATGGAGGAATGTACGATCCCTTATCTAAAGGATAGGTTACTAATAAGATTAGAGTTCGACAGCGTCGTTGAGAGCTACGATTTCTTATCGGATTGTACTTACATTATAGTTACCAGACTTTTCCAAGTGGGAGACTGTTGGATTAGTGTCTACGCCCGTAACTATATTTGCTATGTACTTGACCCGGTTGTGCATGGCCCTTTTGGGTTGTCTTCACCAAAACAACTTGATATGATGATTTATGGAGAAAGAGGATTAATTATGATTTATTAATATATTATATGAATAATATATTAAACTAGAAATCATATTGTTTAATTAATATTACTCAAGAATTAATTGATAGTTAGTTTTATGACTAAAATACATTAATTAAACTTAGGGGACTGGAATTGTAATTATAAGATAATTGCAATTGGGCTATGGATCACCTTGGAACATAGGTTGGACGAATTCTATGGGAAGGCCATAAAGAAATCGTCCAAGGTGTGTTCTAAAGGGAGTCCATGGGCTGCTTAGGGCCTAAGCAGTCAAATTAGGGTTTCCTAGTTGAAAACCCTAATAGCCTCACTATATAAAGACCCCTATGGCCCCAAAAACGCGCGGAACTCCCTTGGAAGAACCTTAGGACATTTTTGGTGCTCCTCCTCCTTCTCGTAAGTCATCGTCTTGCTTGTTGTGTTTGTAAGCCATTAGATGAGTGACACTTGTGACTCTATGCACCAAAGACAAGAAGATTCAAACCATTGAAGAAGAGGTAATCATCTAGATCTGCTGTTATGTGATAATTTCGAAAGCATATGCTAAATTAGGGTTCTTGAGTCTTGGATGAATTGCCTGTACAATAGAGAAACCTAGAACCAAGCATTAGGGTTTGTATGAGCACATAGGATGTTCTTTTGGCTCAAACCCATCAGAACCCAAATCCATCAAGGAAGCATTAGAGCATGCTGACTAGATTACATCCATGTAAGAAGAATTGGAAAAATTTGACCGAAATGAAGTATGGAATCTCGTGCCTCCTCCTCAGAATCATCCTATTGTCGGTACGAGATGGGTATTTCGCAACAAGCTAGATGACGCAGGAGTTATTATTTGAAATAAAGCAAGATTGGTAGCAAAAGGATCTACACTGATTGAAGGGCTCGACTATGATGAGACCTTTGCTCCAGTTGCACGTCTTGAGGCCATCATAATCTTTCTTGCGTATGTTGCTCACAAAGGCTTCAAAGTTTAGCAAATGGATGTTAACAGTGCTTTTCTTAATGGTGAACTTGACACTGAAGTATATCTTCAACAGCCCCTAGTTTTGTTAATCTCTCCTTTCCAACTTACTGTTACAAACTCCGGAAGGTAGTCTACGGAATCAATCAGGCTTACGAGACTCTTACTAATTTTCTCAAGCGCTCCTGTTTCCAAAGAGGAATTCTAGATCCTACCCTATTCCGAAGATCAAATGGAAATCATCTCATGCTGGTTCAAATTTATGTGGATGACATCATTTTTGGATCTACGGATTCATATCTATGGTTGCTGACTTTGCTAAACTAATGATTAATCGATTCCAAATGAGCATGAATCGGGAGTTAAGCTTCTTTCTTGGCCTCCAAGTCAAACATAGTAACAGATGAATCTTCTTTCACCAAGAGAAGTACATTTCAGAACTCCTCAAGAAATACTCAATGAACACCTATGCTTCAGCCAAGGTACCAATGGGTTTCGGACACAAGATCTTTGCCAACCCTTCAGGTGTTTCAGTTGATGAAAAGAAGTATCGGGGAATGATTGGATCTTTGCTCTATCTCACATCAAGTCATCCGGATATCATGTTTTCCACATGTTTGTGTGCCATATTTCAAGTCAACCGAAAGATGTCTAATCTCCTGGCTGTGAAACAAATTTTCCGATTCCTCAAAGGTACAAAGAGTCTCGGAATCTTGTATCCAGCAAATGAGAGCTTCCTACTTCAAGCTTATTCAGATTCTAACTATGGTGGTCTTTAACTTGATAGAAAAAGCACTTCAGGTGGTTTTCAGTTCTTAGGTGGACGTTTGGTCAGTTGGTTATCCAAGAAACAAAATTGCATTGCACTCGCTACAGCCGAAGCTACATACATTGTTGCTGCCAGCTGTACATCTAAGGTTCTGTGGATGAAATCTCAGCTCTTGGATTATGGTTACCGATTTCAACGTATTCCTATCTATTATGATTCTCAAAGTGCCATTGCAATTTCTCACAATCCAATTCAGCACTCAATGACTAAGCACATTGATATAAGGTACCATTTTTTAAAAGATCATGTTCTAAATGGTAACATTGAACTCATTTTTGTTCCATCTGACGATGAGATTGTTGATGTCATTACTAAGGCATTAGACGAAACCAAATTTAATGGTTTTCTGAACAAGATGGGTATGATGATGCCAGATCCTCATTTCATTCAAGAGACTTGTTCTCTTTGATAGAAGTATTTGAAAGAAAATTAGTTCCAATCTTAAAAACCTTTTTTTTTATCTCGGAACTACCTTATCTCGGAATACATAGGATCATTTTACTTGTCTTTATTGCTGACCATCACTTGAGTTTTAAGCTCTACATTTCATCCTGATTATTTGTTGTTCAAAGTCCACATAATCATAGTGCTCAAATTTTCATTTCGGAATATACTTCATAATGGCATCCCGAAATTCCACTCCGGAAAGGTATTGCATTCTGCACTTTGGAATTTCAAAATTCACTTCGGATGTTTTTTCAAATCTTTCTCCGGAATGCTTTACAAATCATGTTCTAGAAACTTCTTCAATTCCATTCTGGAAATTCTTGAAAACCATTATTTTGGAATTTTTGCTCCGGAATCATCAATTTTTTCCAGAATCGCAATCAATTTTTGACTCCGGAATCAAATTTTATTTACCTGAAACCTCCTGTTCTGGACCATTTTTCAAAGCAACCATGTTCCGGAGTACAACTCTTTATCCTCCAGATCTTACACTTTCTAGAACCGCTCATCCAAAATTCCAAAGTTTTATAAGGCGATATGTTTTATGCTGCAACGGTTACTTTGTAAGGATCCTTATCTAATCTTCCTTGATTTACGTGTCACGACTGCACGTCTCCAAAAGTAACCATCCAATCGCAGTTTAGTTTTTCTATTTCTATCTTAAAACAACCCCAACCTTCCCATCCCAAGTCAAATCAACCCCCAAAAGCCGTTCTTCATTTAATGCAACCCGGATCGAATTCGGACCCCCATCATTACCATTCTTTACCCGACCCATTTCGCTTACCTATATATACCCATCGAAACCCCCTTTTACCTCTTTACGCGCCCAAGCGTTCCAAAACCTTGATTTCTCTCTATGTTCATCTTGTTCTTCAGGCACTCATCTGTCTACAACAATGGTTTCCCATTCTTCACAGAAAAATGCACCAACTGCCTCCTCTCCCAAGATGTCGATTGCAAAGAAGAAACACTTGAAGGGATCATCGTCTTCAACATCGCCTGAACCCTTTCTCAGGGATAACACACAATTATTCTCACTAAACCCTATGGATTACGATGAATCCATTAGAGTTGTGATCGAGTTCATAGCCAACCATCCCATCTCCATCCCTCTCACTTAAATTCCCTGAACCACCTCTTCCATTTCATCATCTCCACATGGATTTCACAAGAATCAAAGAAGAAGAAGGTGTACTGGAAACCAAAATCATTGGCGATAGAATTGTTCCAATCTACAAATCCACTTTCTTAAAGGCGATCGGTGTTAAAGAAAACCACATTGGCGTCAGAGTTCAAGAACCAATTGCCGAAGAATTCCAATTGTTCTTGAATCACATTAGGCACAACCAAGACTACAAGGCGAAAGACTTCAAGAAATCAGCCATTTCCGGACTCTGGACCGTGCTGATGCATCTGATCATTCGAGGACTATCCGGAAAGCACAGATGTACGGATACACTTAGCAAGGACTGGCTGTATGTGGTTTACAACATCTATTCCGGACGTGATAATGTGGTTGACCATCCGGAGGTACTATGGCAAGACTTATGCAAGTTTGCCATCAAAAGAAAGGAGAATGAGATCTCAATCCCTAGGTTCTAGGCTATGACTCTTCCGTAACTCTTCAAAGAGCTTTCTGAACCTCTCCCTTGTGCTGCGATTCCTCCGGAGGTATGCATTTCCTTCAATACTGTTAAATCTTATTAAATTCCGGACCAATCTTCTTTTGGTCCGGTCTGGAGGTTACCTCAACATATGTTGGACATTATTCCTTCCGATTCTTTTCACTTGAAAAAACATTTGGAGACTTCGACTGTGTTCTATCCAACAAAGTCTGCCCAAGTCCCCATTGAGCCCATTTCGGAAGTGGCCAAGCCAACATCTTCCGGACCAAGGAAGTCGAAGAAGTCCGCTAAGTGGAAAACTTCCCCCACTAAGTCAAAGCCACAAAATAGAACCAAAGTCGGCTCTTCCTCTCTATAGGAAGATGCTCATGAAAGTCAGGCTGACTCTGGCCATCCGAACGCCCCTCCTGCCGACTCATCTAAGGTACCCTTCAATGTTTCAATATGTCAAGCACACACACACAGGGAGTCTCCACATAATCCACCCTCACCTTTTAAAAATGTGATGCCAGTGTTGACCATAGTTCCTTGCACCCCCTGGAACATACCCACGTGTCACTTTTAATATCCAACTTGTTTCTACACGCACACACTATGAAACCCATGTTCCAGTCCCTAAGCATTCCGCAGCTGGAGTAGTCCCTCCGACTTCGAGTGACTCAACTAGTCTGATACCCAGAAAGGGTACAGGACGACCAGGAGTTAACAATCCTTTGTGGGAATATTATGTGAACAGGGCACACTCCAGGCATCCGGAGCTCACCAGATCACAAGTGGAATCAACTCTCATGTCCGTAAAGAAGAAAGCCATACAAAGCAACCTACCCTACGTCACTCCTATTGATGATCTGGTTGATATCGAATTCACATCCGAAGAAACTCCAAAGCCTCCTTCTCAAGCTTCCAATTCTCCAGCTTCGGACGATGAGATTTCAAAAGAAGTGTTGCTAACCACCGATGCTGCTAATGTTGCTGATGCCCCCATGGTTTCTTCAGTTCTACTCCACTTGAGGCCATCTTCTTCAAATTCAGGATTTGATTTCGGATCCTCCTCCTCCACTCAGCATGAATCCGAATCCACTCACAAGCTTCATAATGATGCTGCCACTCATACTTCTACGAATCCCAAGCCTCACAAGGAAAAGCCTCAGCATTCAAATTCCGACACTGGATCCTCATCCGATGATTATATCGATCCATTTTCTCTCTTTGAAATTCACACAAATGTGTCCGATACCATGAAGAAAGTATCCTCAATCGAATCTTCCGTAATAGAGCTCAACACCAAATTGGGTCAAAAGGTTTCCAGACTGGATTCCAAGCTCGATGCTATCCTTCAGTCCTTATCCTATCAGTTTGGATCTTCCATTGCATAAAGAGAAGCTCAGTTAGATCTACTCATTTCTCTCCAGCTCAAGCACTCCATTGAAGAAGTTGAGGCTAATTATGATACCTCCATTGAACACTACCTGGAAACAATCACCACCATGCTAAAGGTCCATGGTGAATTGGTGTCTGCTACCAATGAACTTATTAAGCAGAACCATGGTTGTCATAAAAAGCAAATTCAAAGGCTGGAGAAGGAAATCAAGAAGAAGGACAAGATGAATCTCATACTTCAACAAGTCCTCATCAAACTACTTCGATCCACTTGGAACATCGTTGACGTTTCGAATCGAATGTTTGATGAGATGTTAGTCGTTCTTGGCCATCTATTCAATCATCTCGCTGTTCAAGCTCTTGCTTCTGAAGCATACAATGCACTCACTTGTCAACTCAATACGGGCCTTCAGAAGGTATTCTCCATGTTTGAAGATTTGAAGGACTCTTCATTACTTGCACCAGTTCTGAAAACCACCGATGCAAGAGGGGGAGAAGGTCCCAGCCAACCATGGAAGCATGCCTCGGTTTTTCAACTCCGAGATGAAGTCCACGTTGTTTCCGGACTTCTAGGAAACAACTTTGATGATGAAGAAGATAGTGATCAAGTGAAGTATGTCACAAAAGGAGTTCTTGGTCTCGAGGCTCCAAAGAAGCTTTTTCCAAAGGAGATGACAAAGGAAGAAAATCGGATATGGTCCGCAGTCTCTTGTCCATCCTCTTTATCTGACATTTTACAAAGGGCTTTTCAAATGGCCAAAGCCGAACAACAAGCCTTCCACTCTGGACATCCTCTAAATCAAAAACAAGGATGGTCTTAGGAGGAAATCAACAAGGCACTAGAGGACAACATCCGAATCCAAGCTCTTAAGGATAATATGGATCCGATGCATGGAATATCTCCTCTATGCCGTGAAGGCATTCTCCATGATCATGAAATTGTTCCCTTCATGTATTACGATGTTCACACCAATGACTTCGAACAAATCGATCTTCCTCTCTCTCCATACATCAAATACTACATCAAGTTTGCTCCTCTTCACCCCAATGACGATCTGAAAGTGATTCTCCAGACTGAACGTGAAAGGCATGAAACATTCTACTCCAATAATGCTCAACCTATGAAAGAAGTATGGACGAGGAAAAGAATTACCAAAGTCCATGGATTTTCTAGGAAAATCCTAGTGAAGTTCAAACTCAACTGCCCATTATTTCGATTTCACGTCTTCCGGAACAAACCAACTTACCGGACCATCACTGATGCGGATTTCCCTTCGGTGAATCCGAATGACATTCTTACTTTGGCTGCTCACCTTCGACGAATGCAAAACAATGATATCAACAAGGTGCTTAGCATGTTGCTCTAAGCTTCCTCAAAGACTATGTCACTCAGTTTTGCAGATGCGACTATGAGCTGGCCCACCTATACGGAACTAAAGACTTTGTTGCCAAAATCAAGTTTGTTCTTCTGGAAGTTGAATTGCTTGAAGATGGTCCAATCGATGACCCAATTCAAGGGTTTGTGTTCACAACGAGCAAAACAAAGAAGGACATTTTCAGTGTCCTTGACAAACACCTAGTTCGACCAAAGCACTTCAGAAGTTCATTTCTCGTGTATCCAAGTCTAAAGCTCCGGAACAAGTTAAAGAAAAGTTTATAAGTCAACTGGCATGGTACATTGAAGTTAGAGAATGGTTGTTCAGAGCCTACACCTTCATCAAGGACGAAGCCAACTAAGCTGACTAGATTGCTAAGTTCACTTAGGGAGAGATTGTTGGAACCTTAAAGTGAACCTCTAGCAATCCTAAGTCCCAGTGATTATTCCGAAGTCAGCATGAGTTCCGAAGTGAAGAGTACTCCGGAAGCTATACGGACTTGGAGAGAAGATGGTAAGAAGTTCATGAGTGAAGACATTCCGGAATTATGTCTGGAATGTGTGTTGATCCGGAAAAGACGTTTTGTCTCTTTATGTATTAACTACTTTTGTCTCTTTACATGATTAGACATTTCATAGGAGTTAGTATGTTTGTCAACTTGGACAATCAGAATGTAAGAATTATTCCTTTTATCTGGACCTATGTATGTTTATTGGTTTTTACCATGTTTCACTCACTCCTATTTAAAGGAGCTTTCAATGCAATGTTAAGGGACGGATCATTCACTCAATTTTAGCATTTACTAAGCTATTCCAACTCTCTTTCAAACATTCTTCTTGTTCTTCCTTTATTAGCTTTACTTTGATCATTTATTCTCATTCACCATTTATTACATGATCATTTGTTGAATATATATTAAATTAGACTTGACTGGTCTATCCAGGCTTGACTAGAACATTTATTAGCATGCAGACATTGATCTTAAGCATTCACTCAACGTTTAAGTTTTCAAACCTTGTCCCTGAGCATCAGATCTATTTTGTTCTCTCAATTTCTACATCAGTTGCTCTATCTGGAACACCAAAAATTAAATCAAAATCAAAATTAGACGAATTGACAGTTTTAGATTCATCTTTTGATTCATTAATAATTGGTAATTGGTTTTTGTTCAAAACATTTTTCAACAGGTTTAATATAATTATCATAAAAAGTTAGATTGAATGTTTCTTCAATTTTTTGAGTTCACTTATTTAATACTCGATATGCAACCGAATTATGAGAATATCCCAAGAAAATTCCTACATCAGCTTTGGACTGAAATTTCGAAAGATTATTGTTAGAGCAATGTTCTATTAGGATTGTATGATTCTATGCAAGTTAATAAATAAGGACGTAATAAAGAACACAAGAATAGAGCTGAATATGTCGAATGATTAATTCTTTAACACCTCAGAAGAGCTCGATAAAGAACTTTGATGTAGAGGTGTTTAGGGTTGCAATATTAAACGTAAAAAACAACAACTTATCATGCATACATGCATGCATATTTATAGTAAAACCCATTAGCTAATCTAGATAATCACTGACCTAATCCAGATAATCACGGATGGACATGCCCAATCCGGATACAAAACTTAAGGCCCAAGACGCAACACAAACGGACTCAACAATCTCCCTCTTTGCGTCTTTGGATCCGAAACCTCAACTTTGTTTAACAACCGAAGACTTCTTCACAGTCTTGAAAATCCTCGGGATGATAGCCAAAATACGGTACCGAAAAGTAATGTACAAACGCAACATATCAATGAAATTTTTCTTGTCAGCTTCCGAGTTCTTCTTTCACCGATGTATCAAGTTGATAATGTGCTCCAAGCAGTCAGTAGAAAATAGATGTTTATCTACCATAGCAAACAAAAACTTGTGAGTTTTGCCTTTCGTGAACATCACAGTAAGATTCGTTGAATCTATCTGTCCTATTTTCATCTTGTTCACATCCCCTGGTTTCGGTGTAGTCTTTACAATTGGCTTCTTGTTCATCACCTTTTCTATCTCCTGATCCATAGTAGCAACTTCATGGATGTAGGAGGCCAACATTCTCTTCAGATGTTCTAAAATAGGCTCATATTCCACAGGATTAGTGAGCAGAATGTTGTATAGCAGAATCCAATCATGGGGGTTGAGATTGGGAAGGTCTGCAAGAGAGATAGTAGACACCGTGTTTGCTGAACCATGAGTGATCTTGAAATTGATGTTGATAAATCTCCCTGCAGGAGAAGGTTTGAGTACCTTCATAGTAATGATCTTCTGTGCACTCCAAGTCAAGTACTGCGGTTGCCCATACTTTAAGTAAAAGTCTATCAACTCACGATCAACCTTCAGGTGAGGGAAAGGAACCTAAGCAGTTGAATCAAAACAATGGAAAGTGAAAGCCTTCCTTGTAATTGGCATGTCAAACTACGAGTCCTTGGAGTTATCATAATCAAACGAAGCAACTGGTTCCAACCAATAGACAGAAGGAAACTCAATCGCCTGATTGATAAGTGTCTCTTTCCTCCACAAGGGAAACAAAGCCTTTTCGCAATTCAGGTCATCTTCTTCTTCTTTGTTTCTCCTTTCCCTCTCCTATGCTTCCTTTTCTACTTTCAAATTTTCATCCAGCTCTCTGTCTCTTTTCTTTCGTTTGAGAGCATCATCAATGGTTTCTTCTTCCTCACTTTCACTTTCATCAACGGTCTCCTTTGGCTTTGCTTGTGAACCGGAACCTGAAGCTACATTATCCTTCAGTTCAGTTGTGACACTTGGTTGAGCATCTTCTATTTTCACAATTATTCTCGGTTGACCAACACGAGCACTACTTTCTCCCCCTTGTTTTGGAGGTACGAACCCCTCCGAAACACCCTTCATTTCATGTAGCATTGCAAGGGCAGGAAGGAGTTTGGATGTGAGATGATTACGAATTGTAAGAGTTAATATAGGATTATGAGCACCAACCAAATTGGTCAACAAGTCCTTCACCTCACCCGCACAGCTTTTATACACAGCCCGTTGAACCTTCAACAAAGAAACTTCTTTCTCAGCTTGGGCTAGCTACACCTTCTGGACTTCAATAGTGGCTTTGTGTTTGGCCAGATCCTCCTTCAAGGCGCTTTCGGTTGCCAAGTTAGCATGAAGAGAGTCAAAACGAGAATCCACTGATCTTAAAAAAGAAGTGATCTTGGTTTGGAGTGATGAGCGTACAACATCGAACTTAGTGCTTTCTTCTTGAAGGGACTTAGAAAAGGAGTCCACAGAGGATTTTACTTTTGCTGCATTGGTGTTAGTATGAGCTTTCAAAGAGTCAATGAAGATCTGAGTTGTGTGAACAACCTCAGTAACCTCTGTTGTTGCCTTCTTACAAGAAGATGCAGACACATCAACTGCCTGAGTAGATTTTTCAATGGCCTTTGTGTATTGATCGATGGCAGTCTCAAGGAAGGCTTTAAGAACAACACCACTGTAAGCTTTACTGTCATCAAGTAAGCGATCGAGCTTCTCATGAATTTCTTGTAAATGTTGAGTTGTGATAGGAGCATCAATATCATCATCATTCGGAAGCCGGTATGGACTGAAATAAGTAGAGTCATATTCATCATTTTCTCCACCAAGGGTAGCAACAGAATCAGGAGAGTGGATAGGGGAAAGTGGTTTAGTGACGACAGGAGTTTCCGTTACAGTAGTTGCCCCCATATCAGATACGTTGACATTCACTATGGGGTTAGGAATGGTAGTGGTTGTGGATTCTGTAAGGATTGGAGATGATAAAGGAGTTGTGGAAATAGGAATGCAAGTAATGGGAGGTGGTGGTGGTAAAGTTGTTTCTTGAGATGTGACTGGTGGAGTAATAATAGGAATAGAGAGAGGTATGGTCTGTTTCGGTGATTGAGGTGGTGTTGGAACTCTGTTGTGATTGGGAGATTCGGTTGGAGTAGGTGAACGGGGAGGAGTGTTCCCCCTTGGTGAGTCATGATGACTTTCCTCTTCTTCATTGTCATCGTCATGTTCTGAGTGTGGAGGAGTGGGACTCTTAGACCTTCGTGCCATCTTCTTTATATTCTTTTTATTTTGCTGAGAAGAATCCCCTTCACCAATCTTGCGTTTAATGGACTTGGAGGACTTAGACTTTCCTTCCTCAGTAGGTTCTTTCTTGGAGATCCTCTTCCCTCGGTTGTTAGGCTTGTGCAAGGCATCCAGGGCAGCCTGCTGTTCTGGAGAAAGAACTGTCGGTCCAATGGGAGGAAGTTTCCAATATTCAGATATAACATTGCTTCGGTCTGTAACACCCCTATACATGGACTTAGGAATTGATCCATTGTGAGGAAACTTAAGTGGATCTGAAAGAATGATCTTCTTCGTGTGGAAGGTAGCGGTAGAGGCAAGCAGAGCATCCTTCATAACTAGAATCTCCAAAGAATTGATCGCTTTCCTCGTAATGAGACTCCAAAATCTTCCACAAGATACTTCAGAATGCCTCATAGATGTGTTGAGGCTCTGCACCACCTAAGACCAGATTATTGACCCATAATCAAGATTGATCTCGTTGTAAAGTCCATAAAGAAGGGTAAGCAAACCCTTGTTGGTACCGTCTGAACCACCATTTCGTTCTGCTAGACCCTTAATGAGTAGAGTGAGCAATCCATTCCATTGAGACAGTAAAGATGACTTCTTGACTTTGGTAATGGTGGTTAGCACATCGGTATATACCATCTCATAAAGCATCGAGAACAGTTGAGTCGTCATAATAAAATCTGGTGAGATAACTGAGGAATCGACAGCAAGATTCAAAATCGAACAAAACTTCACCTTCGAAACAGATGCCTTCTTATCCTGGATGACAAAGTAGATGCGTTCTTTTTTTTTTGTCATATGTTGTAGTGGAATAAACTTGAGATAAAAGCGACATTGGGACAACTTCAACCTGTGTTAGGGCTAACACGAGTGGTGAGTACTTCAAACATTCTACTACTTGCAACATATATGCATCATACAAAAATGGATTAAGTTCGATGATCATATTTTGATTGGGTTTGATTGAAAGCAATGTGGACGAAGCAGTCTGATCATGAACAGATGAACAAATCGCCATTGTTGATTGAAGAAGGAAGATGAACAGTGTATACTTGTCTTGTAAGTTGGAGAGAATTTGTTGCTGGTAAAAGACAAATAAAACGAGAAACCCTTTATATACCATTGCTAGGAGAGAGAAAAATCATGATGATAATGATGTGATCCCTGAAACGTCTCCTGAAAAAGCGCGATGTGACAGTGTGGTTACTCCCAAGTATACGCCAGCACGCATGGGTATAGAGACCGTTCAAATTCACGCGCCTAAAGCTTATCTTCAATCGTCGTTTGAAATTCCAGGATAACCCGTTGTTTGGCTCCAATAGAGAAAATAAAATTCAAACCAATCAGTAACCAGAATGTGGGAAAATTGAACTTTTCGTGCATTAGTGTGACAAAGATAAAGAAATAAAGCAAATGTGTATGGGATGTGAGTGATGTCTCATCATAAGACAGAAAGCAAGGGATTCCGGGCAAGAATCACTTCCTTCAAGGTCAAGAGAGACTTGAAGTGCTTGGGTGGTTTCCCGAAAAATACGATCAAATGTTTGTTAATAAACATTGAAAGGTTTCTTTTAATTATAAGGCTTAGGGTAGCTTATCTTCAACCGAACTTCGAGTCTTAACATAAGACCGAACGTCGGAAGAAGTACTTGTGAGACCGATGTGATCTGTTGAACAAGTAGGTGGGATATAAGTTTGAGTGACAAATAAAGCAATAGAAATCTCAAAAACAAAATAAACTGGGTCTTTTGGGGAAGAAAAGCCTTGGTGTTAGACAATTTCAGTAAAGACCACGCAAAAGTAAAAAGAGATTTCATTAGGTAACCAGTAAGTTCTTGAATAATTAATTCACCGTCAATTCATTATTGGTGTTGGATATTGGGTTTCACTCAGCACATGGTATATGTATCTAAGATCATAAACACAGATGTTGTGTAACCATAAACCTCAGTGGTAAGGACCGAGAGTCTCAAAGGTTACATTGGTGAACCGAAAGTAGATGGAGAATATAAGGGAGGTGGCTATAGAACCGAAAGTACCTTCTGCTAGATAGACGTGACAAAGCAGAAAAACTCTTATCTCATATGAGAAGAGTAAGGTAGCTCTAGACCGAGTGGATGTGATCAACCTGATTGGGAAGAAACGATAGGTATGGATCGAATCATTAAGGCTTGCTCAATGTCGTAGAGACTTAGGTCAACATGCAGCAGCATGCTTCTAGGGACCCTTAACTAGTTCGTATTGAAATGAAATATACCTGCCTTAGATCCACATTCTGTTGTACTGGTACTTTTATCACCTAAGAAGAACAAAGAAACATACCACACAAACGAAACAAACAAACGAAACAAAGAAAAAATATTTTTGAATTTTTGGAAATTTTCTGAAAAAGAATAAAAACAGAAAAATAAAATATTTTTGGATTTTTGAAATTTTCTGAAAAAGAATAAAAATAGAAAGATAAAATATTTTTGGATTTTTGAAATTTTTTGAAAAAGAATAAAAACAGAAAAATAAAATATTTTTGGATTTTTGAAATTTTCTGAAAAAGAATAAAAACAGAAAGATAAAATATTTAAATTTAAATCGAATTAAAGACGAAGGAAAAGAATGTACAGGATATACAACCGAAACCTAATCTTAGATGAGTGAAGCGAAATAGACCGAGCGTTCGGTTCATATCGGTTCCTTAAAATTCTAGAGCCGAAATAGACCGAGCGTTCGGTTCATTTTGGTTCCCGAAAATTACGGAGTCGAGATAGACCGAGCGGTCAGTTCATTTCGGTTCCCTAAAATTCCAGAGTCGAAATAGACCGAGTGTTCGATTCATTTCGGTTCCCGAAAATTATGGAGCCGAAATAGACCGAGCATTCGCTCCATTTCGCTTGTCTAATTTTTAGTGAGATATTTGAGGATTCGGTACCGACTCTCCTTCCATCATGCCTAAGCCTTGTAAAATTTTGTTAAAGGTAGCTTCAGGCTAGGCTTTAGTAAAGATGTCAGCCAGTTGATCAGCAGATCGAACAAAGTGTACTTCCACATTCCCATCTTCTACATAATCCTTGATGAAATGATACCTAAGTGCAATGTGCTTGGTTTTTGAATGTTGCACTGGATTGTGACAAATCCTAATTGCACTTTTGGAGTCGCAATAGAGAGGGATCTTCTTCATACTTAGCCCATAGTCTCTTAGTTGACTTTGAATCTATACCACTTGAGAAGTGCAAGATACTGTTGTTATATACTCAGCTTCGGCTGTAGATAGTGAAACACAGGTTTGTTTCTTGGACTGGCAGCTAACAAGTTTCCCGTCAAGAAATTGGCATCCACTTGTAGTGCTCTTTCTATCCAGTCCACATCCCGTAGATCAGAATCAGAAAAGGCTTGAATGAAGAATCCAGATCTTGTAGGATACCAAAGACCGAGAGATGAGGTTCGCTTCAGATAACAAAAAATATTCTTTACTGCCACCATGTGAGGTTCTCTTGGATTGGCTTGAAACCTGGCACAGTAACAAACAGATTACATAATGTCTGGTCTATTAGCTGTTAGATACATAAGCGACCCTATCATTTGACGATATAGTGTTATGTCCACAACAGGTTTTTCCAGAGATGGAGTTAACTTAGTGCCAAATGCCATAGAAACCTTCACTTTTGAATCACCCTGCATTCCGAATTTCGTCAGTAAGTTCTTTGTATAGGCCTCCTGGTTGATGAATATACCTTCTGGTCCCTATCTAATATTTAAACCAAGGAAAAAATTAATTGGACCCATTGCGCTCATTTCAAATTTAATCTCCATCAACTTCCTAAATTCAGCTGTTAAGCTAGGATTCGTGGAGCCGAAGATGATATCATCAACATAAATCTGAACAATCATTAGATGTTCGCCTTCCTTCTTACGAAAGAAGGTTGGGTCAACCGAACCATGCTTAAATTTTGACATTTTCAAAAAGCGAGTTAGTGTTTCATACAAGGCCCTCCGTGCTTGCTTTAATCCATAGACAACTTTATCTAGCACATAGCAATGATCAGGGTATTTTTCCTTCACAAAACCTGACGGTTGCTCAACATAGACTGTTTCTTCTAATTCTCCATTCAAGAAAGCGTATTTGACATCCATTTGGAGAACTTCAAAGTTTTTATTAGCAGCATATGCCAAGAAGATTCTAACTGATTCCAACCTAGCTACTGGAGTGAAGGTTTCCTCATAATCTATCCCTTCCTCTTGGCAGTATCCTTTCACCACCAACTGAGCCTTGTTGCGAATGACATTTCCTTCTTTGTCCAATTTATTTCTAAATACCCATTTCAAGCCAAATACAGAAGCATCTTTCGGTGTAGGAATCAACCTCCAAACTCGGTTGCGTTCGAACTCATGGAGCTCATCCTACATTGCCTGAACCCAATCAGAATGATCAAGTGCATCATTTACAGTTTTCGGCTCAATTTTGGAAATAAACGAGTTAAATATACAAAATTCAACTTTAGAGAATAATGCAGTTTGTTTCGCTTTCAGTTGAGAACGAGTAAGAACTTTTTCAGAAGATTCACTAATGATTTGTGCCTTGGGATGGTCCTTTGTCCATTTTACTAACGGAGGATAGTTTGGATCATATTCTGGATTCAATTCAGCTTCCACCTCTTCTTCAAATTCAGATTGATCATCCTCGCCTTCGTCAGTTGCATTCTGTTTCTCTTTCTCCCCCTTGACTGGCAAAGTATGATCTCTGTCAACATCAGAGTCTGCAGTTCCACTGTAAGTTGGTTTCTCCCCCTCGATTGAACTACTACTTGTTGGTTTTGGATTAGTACTTTCCCCTTCATCTAGACCTTTATGTGTTGGGGAGGGAATAGGATTCTCCCCCTCAACAGAGACTTCGGTTGCCTTTGGTTCTATGGAGCTTTCCCCCTTGAACTTTGAATCTTTGTTTAGAGAGCCAGTTGATGGCGTAGCTCCTTTAGGTTCACGTTCCATTTCTTTAGCAACTTCGTCAATGACCTATTTGAGATTATCGTTTGTGTTATCTGCTGCTTGCGCCTCTGAATGAATCGCTTTCTCTGGTTCATCAAACAGCCAAATGTATTCCTCGAACAAGTTGGATATTGGAACCGAGACTTGTCCAGATTCTGGGAATATGTCACCTAGGTCACATTCAGTCCTCCGAACCTTCTTCATATAATTGTCATCAAAGGTGACATAATAAGTCTCTTCAATTATTTTGGAGCGTTTATTCAACACTCTGTATGCTTTTGATGACAGAGAATAACCCATAAATACTCTCTCATCGGCTTTAACGTCAAACTTATTTCAGTTCTCTTTAGAGTTGAAAATAAAGCACCTTGAACCAAATATGTGGAAAAATTTGACATTAGGCTTCCTATTATTTAAGATCTCGTACGGAGTGATTGAGAATCTTTTGTTGCGCAAGGACCGATTCTGAGTGTAGCAAGCAGTGGCAATTGCATCAGCCCAGAAGTATAACGGTAGTGAGGCGAAACTAAGCATTGTTCTGGCTGCTTCACATAGAGAACAGTTTCTTCTTTCAACAATCCCATTCTGTTGTGGTGTATAAGGGGCCGAAAAGATATGAGTTATCCCCTTATCAGTCAGAAGTCCTCAAAATCCTTGTTCTTGAATTCCAGACCATTGTCACTTCTGATGTTCCTCACCGTCTTCCTCAGTTGTACTTCCACTTGTTTGATAAATGTCTTCAACTTAGGGGTTGCATCTGATTTCTGCTTAAGAAAGAAAACCAGGTGAAGCATGAAAAATCATCTACAATGAATAGAATGTACTTACTACCACCGATACTCTCGATAACCGAAGGTCCACACAAGTCAATGTGCAATAGTTCAAATGCTTCAACTATCTTCGTATTTATGCATGTAGGGTGGCTCTTTTTGCTTTGTTTGCCCATCTCACATGCAACACATAGATGCTCCTTATCGAACATGAGAAGAGGGAGGCCTCGAACGTGGTCACCAAGCACCAATTTGTTGATGTCTTTGAAGTTCAGATGCGATAGGCGTCGATGCCATAACCATCTTTCATCGGTATTCGCCTTTGACAACAGACAAATAGCTGGTGTACCTCGAATTGGGTTTAGATTCATAGGGTACATTTCTCCCTTACATTCAGATTTCAGCAGAACCTTCTTGGATTGTATTGCAATTATCTCAGACCCCTCATCATCAAATGATACCTTTAAACCTGTGCCCACAACTAATTGTGACACGCTGATGAGGTTGTGTTGCAATCCTTCTACATACGCCACTTTCCTAATCGAGAAGTCTCCATTGGTTATCATGCCATATCCCTTGATTGTTCCATAGGAATTGTTTCCATACTTTACACACCCACCATCTTTCAGGGACCGAAACTCCCTCAGCTCTTCCTTCCTTCCTGTCATGTGACGCAAGCATCCACTATCTATGTACCATTCATCATCGATCTGCTCGTCACTGATTACCTGCAAGTTTAAGCAGATTTAGGAACCCAAAATTTCTTGGGTCCTAGTGAGTCTTTCACAGAAAAAGGAACTACAGCAGAAATATCAACCAAATAAGTTCGTTTAATGATAGTGGTTTGATCTTTTCTTTTAATTGTATATACCTTAATTTTGATTTTATGTTGTTTAAATTTGAATTAGTTGGTTAGTTTGTTTGATGGCGTCTGGCACCTAGGATTAGCTGATGATTGCTTGTTATGGATCCTAGTATCATAAGTTAGCTTTCCTTTTCCCTTGATATTTGTTTTGAAATTTGCTTTGCCTTGAGGTTTGTTGTAACAGAAATTTGACTGAGGACCGAAACGAGGTTTAGAACTAGTAGGAGGACCGAAAGTTGACTTAGGACCGAAACCAGTCTGCGGACCGAAACATGACTTTCGGTTCTTAGACTTGGAATAGTAAGAACTTGGGCTGAAATTTTCTTTTACTATTTCCTTTCCCTTGTCCTTTGAGATTTTCTTGGGAGGAACAAAGTTGAAATTTTGTGAATTCCAATAACTCTTTCGCTCATTTAGATTCTTTGCATATCTTTAATTTCATAAGCGTTTTTGTTCAACCAGTTCCTTCTGTGAGTTGTGCATTATGAAGCGTGCCTTTTGCTTTTCTTTTTGAGTTTTGGTTGTTTTGACTCGAGCTTTCGGTTCTTCTTTCAGTTCTATAGGAATATCTTTCGTTCCACTCGTGCTTGGTTTGTTAGAACTTGAGGGTTTATTTAAGGGTTTAGCTACGTATCTTCCTTTAACTCTCCAAGAGGACTGCTCAGATAAGCCTACTGTTTTGTCTGCATTATCTATGGGAGCAGACCAGACGAAATCTTTGCACCCTTCTGCATTGTCTTTTTCTACCAAGACTCTTAGTTTTGCTGTTTGTCTAGGTGTAACTCCTTTAGCTGCATATACCTGATTCAGCACAGTTTGAACCTTTTGAAAAACCACAGCTTTTTCTTTGAGTTTCTTTTCCTTATCCTTTGCTAGACGGAGCAAATTCCACTGAATTTTCTGAGATTAATGGTTTCTCATTCTCAGTTTCGCTCTTCATAAACTCAGAGCCATCAACTACATCATCGACATATATGTCACTCATCTCACTTTCTTCATCAAATTCAGACATATTTTCCAAGTTTATTTTATTTTCAGAAGCTAGTTTGGCATTAGATTGGTCAAATGAGTGAATTGTGTCCGACTTAATTTTCAACTTATCATTTTCATCTAAAATGTCTTTTAACATACATTTATGTTCCTTTGAATCAATGAAGGTTTCTATTTTGTCCAGACCAATTTTGTATGACATGGACGTCTCTTCGGATGATACTTCTGATTAACATTCTGCTATCACCTCGTCTTCCTGAAATTCAAGAAATGGATAAATCATCTTATGAATTTTCTTTCCTAACTCACAACTTAAATGCAGTTGAGCTATATTAGTATATAATCGCTTAGCAATTAAACATAAAACACTTCTTTGTTTTAAAAACTTTAAATTGTCTCTTTGCAAATAAATACTTTCGTCCCTAGCTCTAACTAACTCCGCTTCCTTCTGCTCAATCCACATTCTTCTTTCCTCACTTTTTGAAGACACCGTGTTGAGTTGGTCGGTTAGGTTAGAATTCGCTAAGCGAGTTTGCATGAGGCTACTACTTAGGTTAGAAAATTTAAAGTTCAATTCAGTTAATTCTTCTTCATAATCTGTTTTTGGAATTTTAAGAGATTCAAGAATAGATTGTACCTTTTTGATCAGCCAATCGCAGTCGTTGATCTTTTCACTCACTGGCTTGGCTGCAAAACACTTGTTCTCGGTCAGGTTCGGTTCCTTATCTGCACTTTCAGTTAATGGACCAGCAGTGACAATTAAACACTTTCCAGATGAACCTTCTTCCTTTACCACATAGGCCTTTCCGGAGTGGGCCTTCTAACCTCTTCATCTTCAGAGTCGGTTGACCACACTTCTACGCCACCGAACTCATCTTCCCCAACATTCTCCTGTACAATCAAGGCATTCATTGAGCTGTTAGTCTCCTTCTTCTTCTTGATATCTTCTAACTTGCGCATATAGTACGCCTCATCATCTTCACCCTCTATCTTCTCAGCCATTTTCTTTAAAATGCAATCTTTGGCAAAATGGTTCTTGTCGTGACAGTAATTGCAGTCGTATCCAGAGTCTCCTGCAAGCTTGCTCTCCTTCTTTTCATCATCCTTTTGAGAGGAGTTCTTCGCTTCATCTTTAAATTTCTCTGAGCTGTAACTTCCCTGCCACTTTCGGTTCTTGTTGACAGGAAATCTTTTTCTTCTAAACTTCTTCGGATTGGATATCATCAAAGCATATTCCTCGCTGGTCAGATCACACTCAGACATATCAGTCTCTTCCTCATCTTCTGGGATACTTTTTCGTTTTGAGACAAGAGCTAGAGATCCCATACCAAAAACAAATTTCGCTTCTTTGGTTACCACGCTTTCATGGGACTTGACTATTCCCACCAATTTCGCTAGAGAGTAGGATTTGAACTGTTCATCTGCTTTCACAGTTGATACAACAGCCATCCATTCTGGTCTCAACCCATTCATAAAATTTACTTTCTGCTCGATCAATTTCATCTCTATTCCATGCTTGATCATCTTACTTAGGAGATGATTGAACCGATCGAAAGTCTGTATGAGTTTTTCCTCTAGTTTCTGTTCGAAAGCTCCAAATTCAGATAGCAATAAGGTTTGTATGGAGTGTTCCAAATCTTCATCGGTCGAATAGAGCTCTTTCAATCTATCTCAGATTTCTTTGGCTGCTGTGCATGAACCAACCAACCAAAAGGTGTCAGATTGCAAGGCGAATTTGATCATCCTCATAGCCTTTACATTACAAAGCAATTTGTCTTTCTCGTCCTGCGGCATCTTGTCTACGTCCGCCACCAGCTTGTTGTACTCCTTTTGGGACTTGACAGTAGTGTTCGTTCCTGAGTGAACAAATGGCCGAAGCGTGATAGCTTCCCAGATGAGATAACCATTGTCTTCAGAACCAACTACATAGTCTTCAAAGTGATGTGCCCATACTTCATAGTCTTGAGTGTAGAGTATGGGTTTCTGGTTATTGATCCAATGTTGTTTGAGATGTTGATGGGGTTTGTTTGCGAATCCTCATGAGACATGGTGAGCTACTAGAATCAAACCTGTAAACTTGAGATTAGGGTTTTATCAGAAACAGAGTTACCGTCGATATGAGGAAGACGACTTCTATTTATACGATAAAAGTAGAAACCCAAAAGTATTCTGAATACAGAAGGAATGTGTATTGATCACACAATCTCCTGCTCTGATACCAATTGTTAGAACAATGTTCTATTAGGATCGTATGATTCTATGCAAGTTAATAAATAAGGACGTAATAAAGAACACAAGAATAGAGCTGAATATGTGGAAGGATTAATGCTTTAACACCTCAGAAGAGCTCGATAAAGAACTTCGACTGTAGAGGTGTTTAGGGTTACAATATTAAACGTAAAAAACAACAACTTATCATGCATGCATGCATGCGTATTTATAGTAAAACCCTATTAGCTAATCTAGATAATCACTGACCTAATCTAGATAATCACGGATGGACAGGCCCAATCCGGATACAAAACTTAAGGCCCAAGACGCAACACAAATGGACTCAACAATTATCCTTGAGATTCGTGATAAAACACCTGCAGCCAAAAACATGAAAGAATTTGACATTAGGTTTTCAATTATTAATAATTTCATATGGAGTAATATTGAAATGTCGATGAATAAATGAGCGATTCTGTGTAAAACATGCAGTAGAGATTGCTTCAGCCCAGGGGTATTGAGGAAGATTCGCATATGTAAGCATCGTTCTTGCTACTTCACAAAGAGAACGATTTTGCCTTTCAACAACACCATTTTGTTGAGGTGTGTGAGGTGAAGAAAAATTGTGTTAAATACCTTTGTCAGTAAAAAATGAATCAAGAACGTTGTTCTTAAACTCTGAAGCAGTATCACTCTTGATTTTTCGAACTTTCTTCTTCAAACTTGTTTCGATTTTCTTGATAAAATCAATCATGACTAGATCAACTTCATATTTTAACCTAAGAAAATAAACCCAAGTAAATCAAGAAAAATCATCAACAATAACCAAAATGTATCATTTCTTGTTGAGAGTTTCAATATTCGATTGTCCACAAAGATCAATGTGAAGAAGTTCTAATGGTTCAACAATTTTCGAATCAATTACAATTGGATGTCCTTGTCGATGTTGTTTCCTTTGTTCGCATGCAGCACATAAAGTATCATTGTCAAATTTTAAAATAGATAAAACTCAAACAAGATCATTTACCACCAATTTATGAAGATTTCGAAAGTTCGAGTGTGAAAGACGTCGATACCAAAGCCAGCTAACATATGAAGAAACTTTCGAAAGTAAGCACACTGAGGGAATTCCTACAATGGGTTTGATGTCGAGAGTGAACATATCTCCATGTCATTTTTTATTTAAGTAAAACTTTGTTTGTGTTAACATTCGAAATTATACTTCCTTCTTCATTAAAAAATACTTGATTGCCAGTGCCCACAACAGGTTGTGATACACTTATCAAGTTATGTTGAAGACCTTTGACATAAGCAACATGATTGACAATCAATTTCCCATTTGTTACTTTTCCATATCCTTTAACTTGACATTTTTGATTGGTGCCAAACTTTACAACTCCTGCATTCTCCAATCTTCGAAAATCTCGTAAATTTTCTTTTCTTCCTTTCATGTGACGAGAGCAACCACTATCGATATACCATTTTTCATCATATTTCTCGTCACATAAAACCTGCAATCAGTGAAAAAATTTAGGTACCCAGGGCTGTTTAGGTCCTTTATGATTAGTTTGAAACACATTATGAAATGAAGAACCTAATATCCAATTACGAACTTTAGATTTGACACTATAAATTAAGTCCAATTCATTTGGTAAAGGCTCAGAAATATAACATTTCAAAAGTTTAGGACTTTCACCGACCTTCACCTTTTGCTTCTCAGTTTGTGGACTTGTAGTCTTTTCTTTCGAAACCGGACACCATGCCTTGAATGAAGATATAGAATCCTTTGACGATGAGCTAACATTCGACGTTTCGTTCAAATACTTCTCATAGGCATTTTTGATTTGTTGTTGAGAGAATTTTCTTGTTTGATATGATTTCCATTTTCCTTCAAGCCAATGATCTATGTTTTTCTCATTTGATCGACCCTTAGTATATGAGACTTTGAAGGCTTGTTTGGCAGGAGGATTAAAAAAATTTGGTTGTTGAGGTGTATATTTAGCATGCCGTTTTAATTCTAATTTTTCAACATTTTTCTTTTCACCTTTTGTTTCAAAACCTTGTGGTGTATGATTTCGAAGTTGATAAGACGTTGAGTTGTTTTAGGATTAAATTGACTTTGAAAACCCACCACTGAAAACCCTTTGATTTCTTGTTTGATTAGTAGATCGAAACTTCATGAATGATTGAAATTTTGGAAACTCCTTTCCTTTCAACTTTTTAGTATGATTTGGTGACAAAAACGTTGTTTTGTTATTTTGGATTTTCGAAAAAATCATTTTGTGATGTTAATTTAGACACATTCTTTTTAGACAGAGTGGGATTTTGCTTGTTAACTAAAGGTGATGAAGATTTTGTCTTAACCTTTTCAGACACTTTCTTTTCAGTTGTTTTCTTTGTCAAATCGTTTTATTTCTTTCGAGACTCAAAAATTTGCCAAAAAAGTTTCTTTCATGCTTGTCTCTTTGAAATTCCATTTTCTTTTGAAAACTCGTCAATTTTCTCTTTAAACTCTTGTGAATTTATTTTATCTTTTGAAATCACAATTTCAACATCAACTTGTTTCTTTGAAATTTCGGTTTTTGCAACCCATTTTCTTTGTGGTTTTTGTCTTTGAAATGTCTATGAATTCTTGGTAAGATTGTTTTTGACACTTCTTTGATTAGAAAATAAAACTTCAGTCGATGTTTTCTTATTATCTTCTTCTACCATTTTATTAAACTCAGGATTGATCTGATCAACATTCCCAGTTATAATAAACACTTGATTTGGAAAGATAACATCATCTGAACACTTG
Organism: Lactuca sativa; assembly: GCF_002870075.4. NCBI lineage: Eukaryota > Viridiplantae > Streptophyta > Magnoliopsida > Asterales > Asteraceae > Lactuca > Lactuca sativa. The sequence continues at coordinate 211,811,646 of NC_056630.2, forward strand.
AAATTTGGATACACAACTGAATGTGTTCCTAAGTAATAGTCAACTTTCTCTTTCATCACTTTGTCGAAATTTTCAGTTTCACCATACACCCGATCAACAACAACTCGTGGTATTTTATTTTCATTCGAAACATCTTTTTTTTGTGGTTGATTCTTTCGAAATTTCATCATTATCCTTCTCATCATCACTGCTGTCAGTTTGACTATCTCTGACACTTACATGTTCATCATCACAAATTTTCGAAGTTGAGGGTTGGTCAGTGTCAGTCTTGTCCAATGAATCATTATATTTTTCTTTTCCCTTAGCCAAAGATGTGACATTAATGATAGATAACTGAGAGCAATCGATAGATTCTTCCTCCTCAATTTCACTAATTTCACTAATATTATCAAAATTACCGTCAATATCCGCAAAATTAGATTGAGTGTCAGATTTCGAAGTCTCAGTCCTTTTCAAAATCATTATTTGTTCATTCTTGGTTAAGGTTTCATTCATAATGTCAACTAATTCATTAGCATCCAAAAATTCATCTATTTTTACAATTCCATAAGCAAAATCTATTATCAGACACTTTATCAAACTTAGCTATTGTCTTTTCGCAATCATAAGACACACAATCAATATTTTCCCTTTAAATAGCTAAGAATGGTAATAACTTCCTATGTTGCTCTTTGCTTATATCAGAAGAGTGTTGTAAAGCAGTTAATTTTGCATAAAGTCTCTTATCAGAATTACAATATATGTTTCTTTGCGCTAATAACATGCGAATTTCATTATTCAACTTGTCCCTATCACACATCAGATTAGTAATTTGTAACTCAAGATATTCTAGTTTTGTTTTCTTCGAATCTAACTACTTCTAAACTTCTAGTAACCGAGTACTAGATTTCTTAGCCTCATTACTAGCAAAGATAATCAAATTATCAAAATAAGCAACAATATCATCAAAAGCAATTAATTCAGAATCATAAGCACTTAAAGGAATATTGAAAGATTGAAGAATAGAACGTACCTTCGTTGTCATAGGTGATTTGTCTCCATTCTTGGTCATAAAACAATGACCAGTCACATCTTCTTCCTCATCTTCCTCAAACTTAGCATACATTGCCCCATGCGTAGGATTACGTGTTTCTTCGTCATCTGAGCCGAATGACCAAATTTGATACGTTCCTTCATCCTCACCTTCTCCTTTCGCCGCCAGAGACAAAATTTTGCCTTTGCTCCCACTTCTTCCAAACGTTCGGCATAATACACTTCGTCTTTGATCTTACTTTTCTTCTCCTCTTTCTTTCGAAGCATACAATCACTTGCCATATAGTTTGCACCATGACAATAGTGACAGTCGACACCTGAGTCACCTGTGAGCTTCTTTTCAACTTTTGAATCTTCATTCTTTGATTCTTTCTTCTCAAACTTCTTCTCCTCATTCAGTTTTCCAGCAAAACTCACTTTCGCCTCACCAGTCCTTACTTTCGAACCAAACGGTTTTTTATAAAAATATTGTTGTTGGAGTAAAAAGCAATGGCTTCATCTTCTGAGTTAACGATCAGGCCTTCATCATCAAAAATCTCTTTTTTTAGTAGCTTCTTTCTCAAAAACTTTTGAAAATAAAGCAAGTTGTCCTCCCAAGCCTATTTTTGATTCTTCAGCCATTTCGATAACTTCTAGCTCATGAGGTTTCAACAGATTGTAAAGATCATTCAGAGTTGAGGTATTGAAGCTCTGTTGAGTTTTCACCATGAGACTAACATTTCTCCATTCTTTTCTTAATCCCATAATGAATGTGAGATTAAACTCCATAATTGTCCTTATAATTCCATTACGACTGCAATTGTACATAAGTTCATTCAAGCGATCGTAATGAAGTTCGAGAGATTCACCTTCCTTCTGCTTGAACTCTTTCAACTCCACCAAACAATGCTTCACATAGTTGATTTTCGTCTTTTCACTCCCTTGAAACTTCTCTTTGAGAGTATTACAGATCTCTTTTGTAGATTTACAACTATGAACGTAGTTATAAACAACAAGAGGAAGTGCACCACGAAGTTCCATCATACATCTTTTCTCATTATTCTTTAGCCTTGTTGATTGATCAGTAACACTTGGTGTCGAAGCAAATGAACCAATTGCTTGAACATTTGCATGAGGAATTACATTGCTTTCAATACATCCGCAAAACTCTTCATCCAGTCGATCCAAGTAGTCTTTCATGCGATCAGCCCATTGATCATAATACTCTGGAATTAGCATATGAATCTTTGTTGAAGATCCTAGCAGATGAGAAAAAGACGTCATCATGTTCATACTGAAATTTTCCATTGATGTACGGATCAATTCTCATAAAAAATTCAAAATTTTGAAAATTAAGTGATGACTTGATCAAAAAAAGGAAGTGGATCACTCGATTAAACAAACTAGTTGCAGAATCGAATCACAACTGAAGATCAAGGATGATTATCGGTATCAAAAGTGCGGAAACTTTTGAATCCAATTACGAGATTCAAAATACGATTGATCCAAAATGAAAAATCAGATGATTGTAGTATGATTCCTTCTCTCATACCAATTGAAGTGGTTTGTTTAACTAGTAATGAAATGTAATCATATTACTAAATATTTATGAACACCGAGAGTAAATCTAATCTTGATTCAGCTCAATTATGTTTTCCAATATAGAGAGAGTTTAGACAGAAAATGATGCCAAAAGTTCTAGTCTATCTATTGTACCTTCCCTATTTATAGGAGAAATAAATCATACAAAAAATACAAAGGACTCAACCATTATGTTTCGAAACAACTATGCCTTTGTAAATAACATTACATCACATAAAAAAATCTTTTATAATTTCGACACCTTACAACTAAGTTCAACTCCTACAAATTTATTATTTAATATTTCTACTTTGAAACTCAATGTTATGTGTAAAGCAAAACTATAGTTAACCCATTAGTCCTTAAGGAGCAAACGTTGCACATAAAAGGCCAATGTGACTAACTTTGTTATTAGATTCTATTAAGTTCTGTTAAATGACAAAAACACCCTTTGTTTTATGCACACAAATGGTATCTCTCTCTCACACACATTCTCTCTCTCTCTCTCTCTCTCTCTCTCTCTCTCATTTTGATACACAAATTCAATACCCAAACTATCTTCTCATCACCACCGTCCCTCATTCTAACCACCAACAACACAATTGAAAATCAATCTTTGCACGATCATTCCTACTGATGTTCTAATAAAATATACATGTCAAAACCTTACAATTAATTTCTAACCACAAATCAAAACCAAATCCTATATAATAATATTTGTACTCAATTACTCGTCATCCCCACCAGTAGCCATAACACCCCTCCCTCTTACTAAAATTAGAAGAAGATGAAATTAAACGGATGCCAGAATCGAACTCAAAATCGAACATGATACCAATACGGGCCGTTGCTTGACCATGGTCATGCTTTCTTGAAGATTTTAGTAGACCACGAAACCATGATTTAACCACCACAACTTATTTGAAGCATATGAGCCCACCAGCAAGTAGTTCTCTGAATTTTGCCCAACCACCAGCAAAAATTAACCCTACTGCAACCTGAAAGAAGATTTCGGAGGCAAAATCAAAATAAGATTTGTAAACTGATCTCAATGTTTCCCTCACTGTGAGTCTATGATGGTTGTTTGAACACTCTAATTCCTCATAGTAATCGAAGGTTAATTGTCACACTCCTGAACCAAGGATGGCGGAAACATCCGGGGGTGGAGGACTTCATGTATAGTATCACAACAACGAGTATAATAGTGCTCAAAGTAAATACAACCGTCATAAATATAATTGAAAAAGTTACACCATAGTATGTGTTTACATGTTTCAAAATCAATTACACTATGATGACAAAATGAAATATTGACGATTTAACGTCCCATCCTCAAAAACTGTTGATTTCCTATTTCACTGATTTCCTGAGAATACAAGTAATTTCGAAAAAGTGTCAACAATTAAGTTGGTGAGTTCATAAGCTTTTGAATGTAGAATTTGCAAACCCTGGTTACTACCCATATGTATAGTATGTCCTGTTTGAAAACCCTGGTTACAACCAGTATGCATAGTATGTTCTGTTCGAAACCCTGGTTACCACCAGTTTGTATAGTAGTTTTATTATTTGAAATAAAACCGAGTATTGTACCCGAGTTTGAAAACCTTTGTTTACAAATGATATTTATAACCAAGAAAAATCCAATATTTTTCCTTATAAAATGTCATGTAGCCTTAAATTCCAAGACTGAGTATACGTGTGTGTTTCGTACTTGTAACATGTATGCAGTTTTAAATAAATAAAACCCATTTCTAAAGTACAAATTTCCGTAAACTAAATGTGTCGTTATCTCCCTATGTGAGTCTGTATAACAATACTATAACAGAGATGTCTGCTACGACATTCTTCAGGCATCGGAATTGAAATGACACTTGTCACCCCCGATCGGCCGATCGTACTCTCTTAGCAGCATGGGTGTGGGTTGTCAATCCCAATATAAATCTATACACAATTATCATGCTCTCCCTACAAGAGACTCTGGTTATAACTAATTCATGAATTTTAAACAGTACTCAAAGAGTAAAATGAAGTCGTGTCTCACAATTTACGATAACGAGTTTACGTGTAGTATGCGTGTAAAACCTTTTCTATGGTGGAATTGAAATCCCCTTTTGTGTAGTATGTTTGAAAGGTGAAATCCATAAACTATACCTATTATAATTTATCATGTGGTAAATGAAAACCCGTTTGTATTGAGAGTAAAACCTTTTATGTGTAAGTAATATGTTTAGCAAAGCATAACAATACTACGTATGTTTCGTCTTGTATGTTTGTAATGATATAAGACTCTTACAAATTAGCGAGTAATTTCTGTTATTTAAATGTAAATTAACAGATAATACATGTAAAATATGAAGTCATCAAAGATAAACACTTTGCTCAACATGTTACAAAGTGTTATGAAAGTTGTTAACTAGTTTTTAACTTTTCTGCACTGTATTAGAAAACTCATAGAAAAATCATACGAAGTCAAAAACTGAATCCGTAAAATTTGAGAGTTTATAAAATGTTTCTAATTCATTCATAGTTTTATTATGATTGTTAGAAGTCTCTAACTTGTGTGAAAATGTTCATATTCACAGACTGGTCCAAATTCGTTTCTGAAATGATAGGCAGTTTTGTAAAAATCGCCATAAATTGTAGAAAAATCGTATAGAGATGTGCAAGTAGTAATTACAAAGGTATAAACCTGAGCTATTTTCATATTAAATAGGTTTGAAATATATTAAGTTTAAGATGGTCAAAACAGTCCGTGAATAGGACTCAACTTTTCTGTTGAAAGCTGATGTTTGAGTTTAGTTAAGTTTTTGGTGTTTTAACTTGTATCCCCCCCTAAACCTTGAAGAAAACATGAAAATGTAGGGGTATGAACTCACCTTGAGTTATCTCTTATGATGGATGATGAAGAGAAGAAGTTTCCAAGTCAAGAACACTTGGGAGATGCTTCAAGATTCGAAGATTCAATGAACAAATATGTCGATATTTGTGTGAGAAATATATGATTTGAGTGAAAGAGTGTAGGACATTCAAGTGTAGGATGAAGTTACTTATCAAGAGTGGATGAGAAGTTCAAAGACTTCTTGGAGATTTTCGAGTTCTTGGAGAGAGAAGGAGAGAGAAAAGTGTGTTAGCTTATGGTGGGAGTGAAAGAGATCTAGGAGATTGTGAGATGTATTGACTCCTTCTGTGGGTGAGGGTGAAGGAAGATTGTTGAAGGGTGTAACATCCCCCTCTGACACGTATCACAATATTGTCCGCTTTGGGTCACTCGGCACGGGGACTTCCCAGGGGGTCACCCATCCTGGTACTACTCCCGCCCGAGCACGCTTAACTGTAGAGTTCTTACGAGATCTGCTGCCCTCACGACTTTAAAACGCGTTGTGATAGGGAAGGTATCCACACCCCGTATAAGGAATGCTTAGTTCTCCTTCCCAGCCGATGTGGGATCAGATCTAACCCACTTTCACCCCCCCATTATAGGGTTCGACGTCCCCGTCGAACACATCGACCCGTGCCCTGGCTCTGATACCATTTGTAACATCCCCTCTGGCACGTATCACAATATTGTCCGCTTTGGGCCACTCGGCACGAGGACTTCCCAGGGGGTCACCCATCCTAGTACTACTCCTGCCCGAGCACGCTTAACTGCAGAGTTCTTATGAGATCTGCTGCCCTCACGACTTTAAAACGCGTTGTGATAGGGAAGGTATCCACACCCCGTATAAGGAATGCTTAGTTCTCCTTCCCAGCCGATGTGGGATCAGATCTAACCCACTTTCACCCCCCATTATAGGGTTCGACGTCCCCGTCGAACACATCGACCCGTGCCCTGGCTCTAATACCATTTGTAACATCCCCCTCTGGCACGTATCACAATATTGTCCGCTTTGGGCCACTCGGCACGAGGACTTCCCAGGGGGTCACCCATCCTAGTACTACTCCTGCCCGAGCACGCTTAACTGCAGAGTTCTTATGAGATCTGCTGCCCTCACGACTTTAAAACGCGTTGTGATAGGGAAGGTATCCACACCCCGTATAAGGAATGCTTAGTTCTCCTTCCCAGCCGATGTGGGATCAGATCTAACCCACTTTCACCCCCCCATTATAGGGTTCGACGTCCCCGTCGAACACATCGACCCGTGCCCTGGCTCTGATACCATTTGTAACATCCCCTCTGGCACGTATCACAATATTGTCCGCTTTGGGCCACTCGGCACGAGGACTTCCCAGGGGGTCACCCATCCTAGTACTACTCCTGCCCGAGCACGCTTAACTGCAGAGTTCTTATGAGATCTGCTGCCCTCACGACTTTAAAACGTGTTGTGATAGGGAAGGTATCCACACCCCGTATAAGGAATGCTTAGTTCTCCTTCCCAGCCGATGTGGGATCAGATCTAACCCACTTTCACCCCCCCCCCCCCCCCCCCATTATAGGGTTCGACGTCCCCGTCGAACACATCGACCCGTGCCCTGGCTCTGATACCATTTGTAACATCCCCTCTGGCACGTATCACAATATTGTCCGTTTTGGGCCACTCGACACGAGGACTTCCCAGGGGGTCACCCATCCTGGTACTACTCCTGCCCGAGCACGCTTAACTGCAGAGTTCTTATTAGATCTGCTGCCATCACGACTTTAAAACGCGTTGTGATAGGGAAGGTATCCACACCCCGTATAAGGAATGCTTAGTTCTCCTTCCCAACCGATGTGGGATCAGATCTAACGTGTTTCTAGGCTTGCTATTTTTAGCAATGAAATAGTCTAGGTTAGCCATTGTAACCCCAATTTGAAATAATAAAAATGAATTATTTGTGAATTATGTGAATTATGTGTTTATTTTCTTAATTATTATAATTTAATGAATTAAGAATAAAATAAGAGTCAAAATTAAAGTGTGAGATAAGCCCGATATCTTTGCATAAAGTTGTAGTGGTTGAAACAAGGATTCCTGAGATATAAGGAATGCCAAAATCCGAGTTATAACGAAGAAGTTATGACTTGTCGAAGTTTCGCGACAGAACCGGCACGACGTCGAGTGACGTAAAATATGAATTTAAGTTAGAGCGATATTTAGCCTTAGCGATCTAAACGAAAGTCGTAGATTTCGTTAAATCGAGAGCGTGCATAAAAGGAACGCCCAAATCTGACTTCGTATGAGGAAGTTATGATTTTTCTAAGTTTTGACTTAGCAGTATGCAGCCCAAATACTCGATTTGAGATCGAGCGGTTTTTAGCCGAAACAATCTAAATGAGAATCGAAGATCTCGTTGTTAGTAGCGAAATGATGAAAAGTTAGGCGAGAACGGACGTCAGACGAAGAAGTTATGAATTTATAACGAAGTTTTTCTATCCCGGCCTTCTAAAAATAAATAATAAAAATAAAAGTCAAAATTAGCCGACGGAGTCTAAATGAAAGTTGTAGAGTATGGTCTGACCTTCGCGTGGATATAAAGAACGTCGAAAACGGAGCTCGTATGTGAAAGTTACGCAATTTAGAAGTTCGACGAGTCAATTACGCCCCGCGTAATTGAGTACGCCCCGCGTACTCAGTCGGATGCAACTTGTCTGACCAATACTCGAGTGCCACCAGTCGACGCACGCAGTGACATCAAAGTACGCCCCACGTAACCGAGTACGCCCCGCGTATTGAGTACGCCCTGCGTAATTTGAGATTACGCCCCGCGTAATCCCAGACCCTCAGCCTATAAATAGAACTCGAAATCAGCCATTTTCTCTTATTCAAACTCTTCCCTCTCTTTAAGTTTTGCCTCGATTTGCATGCCAATCATATCCCGAAGCCCCGGTATTATTCCCGAGCCCCGAAGCGAGATCCGAAGCCCCGAGAATCCCGAAGAGTGTTATTCCCGAGCCGAAGCCCTGCCCGGGAGGAGCCGGTTTTTGTGAAGGTCTTCCAGATCTACGGAGAGACGCTACTTCTATAAGCCGTAGTACTGTCGGATCATCTTCTGATCAAGTGAGTGTGTAGTTATTTTCTCTCCAACGCAATATTATGAAGTATTTAATATAAAATACGTGCTACGTGTATATATTTTGTGGTTATATGTGTGAATGTATATTCTCTATGAAATACGTGTTATGTGTGTATGCCTCATCTGTTATGTGGAATATGTATTGATTAAAGCATGATATACAGGTTTTTAAAAAGTGTATAAAAATGTATATTTTTATCTACTAATATGTTGGGTAGAACATGGGTAAATAATTGGTGTGTAGTAAACAGATGAGAGGCCTCGGTGTTATTGGTGTTATTCTAGTCATTCAGCAGAGTATGGATGACGACCACACACTATTCTAGATTGTCCTGTGGAACACTAGCAGGCTCATTACCTGTAGGTGTTGTGAACGACGTGTTCACTGGTGTACTCTATCCCCCACATGGTTTCCTTTAGGACACTTATTGTTGAGGAAGCCCCTCTGCAGTAATGTCCGTCCCGATGAAAATCCTGAAATAAGTTCCTTATAATAGACGTTATTTTTAGGAACATAAGGTGAGGATAACGGGAATGGGTAATCGGGTTTATTGTTGATTGATGAAATTAAATATAATTATTGTGGGTTTGAAAACCCTATATGCTCACCAGGCTCCCAAGCCTGACCCACTCAGTTTAATTGTATTACAGGAAGTGGCGCAAGAGCTTAAGATGGGCGAATCATCAAGTCATTTTTGTTTACAAGTCTGCATATGTATATAGTTGTTGAATGACTTGTAATGTAATCGTTTATGCTTTGTGATCTGTATCGGAACATGACATCCCGACTTTTGATTATGAAATGAAATCATATTTCTATATGAAATGTTTTGATAAATATCTATCTTATCATGTTTTGTTTTTGGGAACAAATTCCGCATCTCTTTTAAAAATCAAATGGATTTACTCTGAAAATGTTTTAAAAAGCATAAATGAAATCGGTCTTTTTTGGCCGAGATTTTGGGGATGTCACAGTTGGTATCAGAGCATTAGTTTAAGCGAACTAGGAAATTGTAGGATTTCTAGACTTAAACTTAGTATGCTAAGTGGAGATTGTGAGATGTGTGTCTGATAAATTTTAGACACGAGCACTAGTTTATTTTAGGAAGGTTGCCTAAAATGCTTTTATGTGCTAAATGTTATATGTTGCCATATATGATATTGTTTGTTCGGATCTACGGTTTGTTGCCAACCGAATCTGAAGTTTTTGTGTTTAGGATTCTAAGCGTATGTATACGATATTAGAACTAGCATGTAATCGTTTGGAGTAATAAGGTGAAATTATTCGGTGTGTAGATCAAAAATGGTGAGAACAAGAAGCGGAGTTGGAAATGCTGATGAAAACAGGAATCAACCGCCTGTAATTCAACAAGTACCTGTCGTAGCTGATGCACCTGAGTCGATAACAATGGCTGGTGTACAAATGATGATTCAAATGATGTTGGATCGTCAGATGGAAGAAACAAGACGCCTGCTTAGGCAGAATCATGATGAACCGTCAATTCAAGTGGAAGAGCCCGAGGAGAATGGAGGGCAGTCTGAAGGAAAAAACTTTAGTGGAATCATTGGTCAAGACGAACAACCAGTGGTTAGACGCAATAACCAGTATGGAGGAAATGATGGTCGTGGGTGCAAGTATAAGGATTTCATGGCATCCAAACCACCATGTCTATCCGGAAGCCCGACGCCGGTGCAAGTTATGGATTGGGTCTCCGAAATGGAGACTATGTTTGAAAGTTGCGAATGTAGCAACAGGCAGAAGACCGCTCTTGCAATCCCTCTGCTAAAATCTGGCGTGTTGAGCTGGTGGAAGCTGTTAGCTGACTCTATGCCCAAGGGAGAAGCAAGCAAAATGTCTTGGGAAGACTTTGTGGAACAACTAAAAATGCAATACTGCTCCGAGCAGGACCTGCTGGAAATCAGTAATGAATTTCAGAATTTGAAGAAAGGGAAATTGAGCGTTACTGAATACGCAGCAAGTTTCACGGAAAAGATGAAGTTTATCCCATATTTGGTGCCTACAGAACTCTTTAAGGTCAACAAGTTTGCCCTTGGACTACCAGCGGACTATGGTCCAATGGTTAAGCAAGCAACCACATTGAAAGCCGCCATCTGGGCTGCTAGAAATGTTGAGACCCAGATCAGGGAAAAAGGTCTGGAAAGGTCAGAGGTTGGCGAGAAAATGAAAATCGATGGATTTTCAGGGTCCAGCAAGAAAAGTAAATTCTCGAAGTCTAGTTCGAGGGGAAGTGGAGGAAAGGTAGAAGCGAAATGGTGTGACAAGTGCAAGAAGAAGCATTATGGGAAGTGTGGCGGGGAAACCACATGCTTCAAATGTGGAAAGCTAGGGCATTATGCCAACGACTGCACCTTCACCAAAAATGTTTGTTATGGTTGTGGTGAAGAGGGGCACATCTCAAGGGATTGTCCGAAAAAGAAGGAAGCAGCAAGACCCAACATTCCGCCAAAGCCAAAGGCGAGAGCATTCCAGATGACACTGGAAGCTGCTAAAGACGAAGCTGATGTCGCTTCAGGTACCTTTCTTGTTAACAAATTACCTGCCCAAATTTTATTTGATTCTGGAGCCAACTACTCCTTTATATCGCATAAATTTGGTAGAAAACTAGCTTTGCCTGTTGATAGACTAGATAATGCTTTATTAGTCGAAGTTGCTAGTGGAAAGTTTGTACCTGTTAGCTATCGTATGAAAAACATCTTAATTGACTTGAATGGGAATAAGTTCCACGAGGATTATTGCCTATTGAACTTAACGGTTTCGACATCGTTTTGGGAATGGATTGGCTTAGCGCCAATGATGCTGAAATTTTATGCAAGAAGAAAATAGTGAAAGTGAATCCACCTGGGAAGGAATCGTTTATGGTGTACGGAGATAAACGCAGAGTAAACTCTGGAATCATTTCTCTAATGAAAGCCAGAAAATGTTTGACCAAGGGGTGTACATCATACTTAGCATTTGTGATCGATGCTAAGAAGGAAAAGAAGGTGATGCAAAATATTCCTGTTGTGTGTGATTATCCGGAAGTATTTCCCGAAGATCTTCCTGGATTACCGCCCGATCGACAAGTAGAATTTCGTATCGACTTGTTGCCTGGAACAACGCCAATTGCAAAAGCACCTTATCGATTAGCACCGACGGAGATGAAGGAGCTAATGACGCAACTTCAGGAGTTATTGGACAAAGGTTTCATTAGACCTAGTTCATCACCCTGGGGAGCTCCGGTGTTATTCGTAAAGAAGAAAGATGGAAGCATGAGGATGTGCATTGATTACCGAGATCTGAATAAGGCAACAATAAAGAATCGATATCCGTTGCCGAGGATTGATGACCTATTCGATCAACTACAAGGTTCAAGTTATTTCTCAAAGATCGACTTGAGGTCAAGATATCATCAGCTGAAAGTAAGGGAGCAGGATATAGAGAAAACTGCATTCAGAACCCGATATGCACACTACGAGTTCTTGGTTATGTCGTTTGGACTAACCAATGCTCCGGCAGCATTCATGGATTTAATGAATAGAGTTTGTAATCCGTTCCTTGATAAATCTATGATAGTGTTCATAGATGACATTCTGATTTATTCGAAAAGCCAGGAGGAGCATGGCAGACACTTGCGAGAAGTGTTGGAAGTTTTTAAGAAGGAGAAACTGTATGCAAAGTTCTCCAAATGTGATTTTTGGATTCGTGAAGTCCAATTCTTGGGTCACGTGGTCAACCAAGAAGGGATAATGGTTGATCCAGCAAAGATCGAAGCTGTGATGAAGTGGGAACAACCGAAAAGTCCCACGGAGATCCGAAGCTTTTTAGGATTAGCTGGATATTACCGAAGGTTTATCCAAGGCTTTTCTTCGATCGCTAGTCCATTAACAGCTTTGACCCACAAAGGAGCTACTTACGCTTGGAGTGATAAGCATAAAGAAGCATTCGAGAGACTAAAGAAGAAACTTTGCGAGGCACCGATACTTTCTCTACCCGATGGGGTTGAAGACTTCGCTGTTTATAGCGATGCGTCTGGGGTTGGATTGGGTTGCGTTTTGACCCAAAGGGATAAGGTGATCGCATATGCGTCTCGACAGCTGAAAGAGCACGAAAAGAACTACCCGACTCATGATTTGGAGTTGGCAGCGGTAGTTTTCGCACTGAAAATATGGAGGCATTACCTCTATGGCACGAAGTGCAAACTTTTCACTGATCATAAGAGTCTCCAATATCTCTTTAGTTAGAAAGAATTGAATATGAGGCAACGACGCTGGCTGGAATTACTTAAGGACTACGACTGTGAGATACTTTACCACCCCGGTAAGGCCAATATTGTTGCTGATGCTCTCAGTCGGAAGGTCAATCTTGAAAAGAAAAGGCCAAGAGCGTTGAGAATTGAAGTTGTCTCGACTATTTTGGAAAGTATAAAGAAAGCTCAAAGCGAAGCTTCTGAGAAAAATGACCGAAAGGAGGAACGTTTGGGCAAAACGTTGGTGTTCGGTGTAAACAGTCACGGACTGAAGGTGTTCCAAGATCGGATTTGGATACCTAAGACAGGAGGAGTCAGAGATCTTCTGATGGAAGAAGCTCACAAAACCATGTACTCGATTCATCCCGGTAGCACAAAAATGTATAGGGACCTGAAACCCTATTATTGGTGGCCGACGATGAAGCTTGACATCGCGAAGTATGTGGCCGAGTGTGTGACTTGTGCAAGAGTCAAGGCACAACATCAGAAACCATACGGGAGTTTAGAACCATTACCTGTGCCTATGGGTAAGTGGGAAGACATTGCTATGGATTTTGTCACTAAACTACCCAGAACAAAAAGTGGTCACGACATGATTTGGGTGGTCGTTGATCGATTCACTAAGAGTGCGCATTTCATAGCAGCCAATGAAAAATGGTTTATGGAAAAGCTTGCGAATTCTTACGTAAAGGAAATTGTGAGGCCTCACGGTGTTCCGTTAACGATTGTGTCGGATCGTGATAGTCGTTTCACCTCACGATTTTGGAAAAGTCTGCAAGAGGAATTGGGTACCAAGTTGTGTCTAAGTACAACTTACCATCCGCAGACTGATGGTCAGAGCGAACGGACGATACAAACACTTGAAGATATGCTGAGAGCATGTACCTTGGAATTCCTAGGTAATTGGGATGAACATTTGCCTTTGGTAGAATTTTCCTATAATAATAGTTTTCACTCGAGCATAAAGATGGCACCTTATCAAGCATTGTATGGACAGAAGTGTCGTACGCCGTCTTGTTGGCTTGAGGCTGGGGAAAAGCAGTTTATGGGACCGGAGATAGTCCATCAAACGGCTGAAAAGTTGAAAATAATTAGGGAAAGAATGTTAGCAGCTCGGGACCGTCAAAAGAGCTACGCTGACAAAAAGCGAAGAGCGATGACTTTTGAAGTTGGAGATTCGGTTTTACTTAAAGTCTCGCCGTGGAAGGGACTTATAAGATTTGGTAAAAGGGGAAAGTTAAGTCCAAGGTTTATTGGACCGTTGAAAGTTCTTCAGAGGATTGGGAACCAAGCTTACAAGCTCGAACTACTAGAAGAACTAAATGGAATTCATAACACTTTCCATGTGTGTTATTTGAGGAAGTTCACGGGAGAAGTTCCCGACATAATTCCACTTTCGGAGTTGAGGATCGATGAGAACAAAAGGTTCATTGAGGAACCGGAGGCAATCGTTGACCGAAAGACTAAGAAATTGCGACGTAAGATGGTTGAGTTAGTGCTTGTCCGATGGAAACACACGAATGGACCGAATCTCACCTGGGAAACGGAGAGTGACATGATGAGTCGCTATCCGCATTTGTTTGCTGGTGTGTGATTCCGGGGACGGAATCATTCTAAGGTGGAGAGAATTGTAACGCCCGTGTTTCTAGGCTTGCCATTTTTAGCAATGAAATAGTCTAGGTTAGCCATTGTAACCCCCATTTGAAATAATAAAAATGAATTATTTGTGAATTATGTGAATTATGTGATTTATGTGTTTATTTTCTTAATTATTATAATTTAATGAATTAAGAATAAAATAAGCGTCAAAATGAAAGTGTGAGATAAGCCTGATATCTTTGCATAAAGTTGTAGTGGTTGAAACAAGGATTCCGGAGATATAAGGAATCCCAAAATCCGAGTTATAACGAAGAAGTTATGACTTGTCGAAGTTTCGCGACAGAACCGGCACGACGTCGAGTGACGTAAAATATGAATTTAAGATAGAGCGATATTTAGCCTTAACGATCTAAACGAAAGTCGTAGATTTTGTTAAACCGAGAGCGTGCATAAAAGGAACGCCCAAATCTGACTTCGTATGAGGAAGTTATGATTTTTCTAAGTTTTGACTTAGCGGTATGCAGCCCAAATACTCGATTTGAGATCGAGCGGTTTTTAGCCGAAACAATCTAAATGAGAATCGAAGATCTCGTTGTTAGTAGCGAAATGATGAAAAGTTAGGCGAGAACGGACGTCATACGAAGAAGTTATGAATTTATAACGAAGTTTTTCTGTCCCGGCCTTCTAAAAATAAATAATAAAAATAAAAGTCAAAATTAGCCGACGGAGTCTAAATGAAAGTTGTAGAGTATGGTCTGACCTTCGCGTGGATATAAAGAACGTCGAAAACGGAGCTCGTATGCGAAAGTTACGCAATTTAGAAGTTCGACGAGTCAATTACGCCCCGCGTAATTGAGTACACGCGTACTCAGTCGGATGCAACTTGTCTGACCAATACTCGAGTGCCACCAGTCGACGCACGCAGTGACATCAAAGTACGCCCCACGTAACCGAGTACGCCCCGCGTATTGAGTACGCCCTGCGTAATTTGAGATTACGCCCCGCGTAATCCCAGACCCTCAGCCTATAAATAGAACTCGAAATCAGCCATTTTCTCTTATTCAAACTCTTCCCTCTCTTTAAGTTTTGCCTCGATTTGCATGCCAATCATATCCCGAAGCCCCGGTATTATTCCCGAGCCCCGAAGCGAGATCCGAAGCCCCGAGAATCCCGAAGAGTGTTATTCCCGAGCCGAAGCCCTGCCCGGGAGGAGCCGGTTTTTGTGAAGGTCTTCCAGATCTACGGAGAGACGCTACTTCTATAAGCCGTAGTACTGTCGGATCATCTTCTGATCAAGTGAGTGTGTAGTTATTTTCTCTCCAACGCAATATTATGAAGTATTTAATATAAAATACGTGCTACGTGTATATATTTTGTGGTTATATGTGTGAATGTATATTCTCTATGAAATACGTGTTATGTGTGTATGCCTCATCTGTTATGTGGAATATGTATTGATTAAAGCATGATATACAGGTTTTTAAAAAGTGTATAAAAATGTATATTTTTATCTACTAATATGTTGGGTAGAACATGGGTAAATAATTGGTGTGTAGTAAACAGATGAGAGGCCTCGGTGTTATTGGTGTTATTCTAGTCATTCAGCAGAGTATGGATGACGACCACAGACTATTCTAGATTGTCCTGTGGAACACTAGCAGGCTCATTACCTGTAGGTGTTGTGAACGACGTGTTCACTGGTGTACTCTATCCCCCACATGGTTTCCTTTAGGACACTTATTGTTGAGGAAGCCCCTCTGCAGTAATGTCCGTCCCGATGAAAATCCTGAAATAAGTTCCTTATAATAGACGTTATTTTTAGGAACGTAAGGTGAGGATAACGGGAATGGGTAATCGGGTTTATTGTTGATTGATGAAATTAAATATAATTATTGTGGGTTTGAAAACCCTATATGCTCACTAGGCTCCCAAGCCTGACCCACTCAGTTTAATTGTATTACAGGAAGTGGCGCAAGAGCTTAAGATGGGCGAATCATCAAGTCATTTTTGTTTACAAGTCTGCATATGTATATAGTTGTTGAATGACTTGTAATGTAATCGTTTATGCTTTGTGATCTGTATCGGAACATGACATCCCGACTTTTGATTATGAAATGAAATCATATTTCTATATGAAATGTTTTGATAAATATCTATCTTATCATGTTTTGTTTTTGGGAACAAATTCCGCATCTCTTTTAAAAATCAAATGGATTTACTCTGAAAATGTTTTAAAAAGCATAAATGAAATCGGTCTTTTCTGGCCGAGATTTTGGGGATGTCACAAAGGAGAATAAGGGTACAATGAGTAGACAAGGCTGATGTGAATAGTGACATAAAAATGTCATGGAGTGGGTATGGGAGGTTGCTTGTGTCATAACTTTATGGCAAAGTCAACACTCCACCTCAATATGTTACCCAATAAGTATTATTCTTAGACCAATATTTCCCTCAAAATGTGTTTAAATTATGAATATATGGGGTCTTATATGTCAAAATATGAGTTTAGGTGAAAATCCCATGTTAAAATCATGAAAAACGGGCTTAAAACACGAAACTACTCGAAAACCGGGATCAAGAGGCAAACCTGCGAGGTTTGGTCTGTAAGAACCGAGAGGGAGGGTTCGGTCCGAGCAGCATCGCAAGAAAGAATGGAAGGGAAGCGAACACGAAGGTAGGCGGAGCTTCGGTCCGAAGGCTTGATCCGAACCGAAGGGTGAGTTCGGTTCTGAAGGAGGTTCGGTTCTTAGTGCTGTTTCGGTTCCTTAAAGACTTCGGCTTCGGCTCTTACTCATTTCGCTTCTTAGGGTTTGGTTTCTATGGGGACCCTCGACTTCGGTCCTAATTAGCTAATTTTGGTCTTTATTGTAGGTTTCGGTCCTTATAGAGAGGCTTCGGTTCTAAGAGTGGTTTCGGCCCTACGTGGCTGTTTTTTGAGAAATCTTCCCATTTCGATCAGTTTTTGACTAAGTTATGGGTCGGGATGCCCCGAGAGTTCATGAAAAGTTGAAAGAGATTTTAAGAGAGATTTGAGAGAGATTTAGAGAGGCTTTGTTTGTGACCTTTGTGAGTGTTTAACTTCGAAATGCAAGGTTTGTAAACCCCGTTTTGCCTTGTTTTGAGCGTTGTATGCCCCCGAAGGGTGATGAGATATGGTCCACTGGCATGGCCTACAATGCTCTAGCGCGCCAACCTGGCCTGGCGTGCTCCTTCCAGCCTTGCCTGGCGCACCCTTGCCAGCCTTGCTGGGACTCCCTTACCAGCCCTGCTGGGGACTATCCTGCCGGCTCGGCCAGGCGCTCCCTCGCCTGGCACTCCCTTGCCATCCTCTCCTGGTGCGCGACCGCCAGCTCTGCCTAGGGCGCGACCGCCAGCCCCGCCCGACACCTCCCGGCGGCCATGCCCAATTCCTTGCTAGCTGGGCCTGAATTGGGTTGGCCCAAGGCCTAACCTAATTGTACCCTATCTAATGAATAGTATCTCCTCCATGAAGGAGGACTCTTCCCCAAGTGTTTCAGCCGCCACTAGAGCTTCCTCATGGCTTAGCCGCCACGATACTCCGGCCGGGTGGGTCAGCCGCCACCCGCCGCCGTCAGCCACCACACTACCAGCACCAAGATGGTTCTCTCCAGCTATGGAGGACCATCTCAGATCTTCTAGTTGATCTAACTTGACCGTCGGAGCCCGCTCCCAGGGCACAGTCCCTGGGGCGGCTCTAACAACTTTGCACTGTGATCTCAGATCTCCGCCACATCAGAAGACCAGAGGAGCCACCAGAGGTCGATGTCGCATCATTTGGCGCCATCCCGGGCTCGAACAACCAGCCATCATCTTGTTCTTGCCTAGATCTGTTCAGATCTATTATGCTTCAGCTCAGGTTCTTCTCAGATATGTTCATTTCTAGCACCTTTTAGTTCAGATCCATTTGGCTTTTGCCATGATCTATTCAGATCAGTTTGGTTCTTCACAAGATCTCTTCAGATCTGTTTAACCATCGTTCATATCTTTTGATATGCTCTTTTTAGTTCAGATATGTTGATCTATTGAGGTTTTCTCGTTCGGATCTTCAAATCTGTCTTGTTTTTTGCTCTAATATGTTGTGATATTTCGTTTTAGTTCATCTATACAACTCTTAAGCTTTAAAAGATTTTATCAGATCCAATTTTCCCGTTTATCCTTTGATGGGTTCTTTTAGCAATTCATGAAGAATGAAAATCTTATGAGTTCTTAACCCATTTTTGATTTTATTTTGGTATTTTATCAAACAAATTGAAGAGAAGAGAAACTGTTTGTGGTTATTTATCTTAATTCAAGTTGGTGTTTCCTTTGGAGGCTAAAAGAATACGAAAATTTATGAGATCTGTTACTTTTTCACATTTCAATAGCTTTTTGAGCAAACTGAAGGGAAAATAAAATCTTATAAGAAGAGACTTTGTCAAACCCATTTTTGTTTATATTTTGGGGTTTTTCCCAGTAGGTTGAGAGGAAAAGAAGTGTTTTATGAGTTTTATCCCACCTCTTGATTATGCATTATCTAAAGATCCTTCTGTAACTGTGCATTTCCATGTACATGGTTACCCATTGTAACAATTATTTGTACATACAACCATATGGCTTGTACATTTTACAAAAACATTAAAAAAAAAGAAGAGAGAAGGGAGGAGAAAATATTTCTATAAGCTTTTATCTTATTCTCAGATCATGTTAACAAGAGCATATCCTAGTTCACAATTTTCTTTGAACAAGACCTCTCACGTCTGTTTTGTTTATATTGTTGGGTCTTTTCAAAAAGTTTGAGGGGACAAGAGGCTTTTTATCCCATGTCCATCGATTTTTGTAGAACATTAATCTCTAAAACATTTATTTGTGCCCATGGCTGGGATGTTTGTACATGTTATCAAATTTATAAAAAAAAAAAAAAAAAAAAAAAAAAAAAAAAAAAAAAAAAAAAAAAGAGGGATAGAGAGAAGTCGTGCAAGGAAAAATTCTTTTCAAAATCACATTTAGATACTTTGCTTCAAAAGTCTACCCAGCTTCCCAACTTACAGCTCAGTAAAAAAAAGGGGGTGTAGAGACCTGATACAAGAAAGTAATAAGTAAAAAAGGATGTAAAAAAATGTGTATACACCCGTTCAAGAATGGTGATGTCTTTTCACCTCAACAAAGAAAAAGTCAAATACAACAGCTGTTGTTGTCGTTTCTTCGCCTCACCAAAAGAAAAAAAAAGGGATGTGAGGGGTGGTAGCTAGCTGTACCATGCATTTTCTCAGTCCTAATACATAGGATTTTACAGCTCGTAAAAAAGAAAAAAAAAAGGTATAGGTGTATACAATATACACTATAAAACCAAAGACAAAATCCCGCATGGGACCCTCCCGGTCAATCCTCCGTAAACAGAAAAGACAAAAGAGCTGGGACACCCCATGTCAACACGGGCAGTCAAAGACCCCCAAACCTCGATTTCTCTCGCCGGAATCGCACCGAAAAACAGGTGTCGGCCGGTAATCATTTTATTGTCCCAACCGTCCTGCTCAATCGACGATTCTGTAGCTAATCAGTCCACCACCAACTTCTGTTCCTCGATTTGACTTCGCTGCCCATAACTTGGACAACACCAACTGGAAAAGTACGGTGGCTACCCACCTTTAGCGCATGTGACGAAGGGTGTTCAGCACCGACCAAGCAGCATATGTCGGGTCCCTATTTTTTGTTCGCTGCCAACTGCCATTGTCGACGAAAGACGCCCGAACCCTGGCAACCACATCATCTACAATCGCCGTTTGACTACCTCCCTCGATAGCAATCGTCTCCATCGGTCGTCTTCTGCTTGCCTTTAACCTTCGTTTGAACAAACCATTGTTATTGGCGGAAGTCACTGCTTCGATCGCCCCTTGTAGACAATGAAATCCGCCGACGAACAAAAAAGGAGGGTCATCTCTAGTAGTTGAGCGTCCATCTGTGGTGTTTTCCCTTTTTGGCGATTCTTGAAACAAAGTGTAATAGACCCCGCATGGTACCCTTGGGCATTGGCACGTTCAGACACACAAACAACAAGATTTGGGCCTAAAGCTCCAAAACCCTAACGGGCTATATTGTAGTGTTTGAGCTATAACAATTAATTTGGGGTTCTCATACATTTTATCTTGGCTGCCTATAAAACAATTAAAGCAGCTCAAATTCCACAAGCAACTCCAACAATCCCATATTGGGCGGGTTACCTCCTTGCTGGGCGCACAACTTGAACATGGATTATCATTTTGCAGTTGGATCGTTTAATGAATAAATAGGTTGCATGACTTAAGTTGGGCTCCTTGTTATATTGGCTATCAACAATAATAAATTAGACCAATATTACAAGACAAAAGTCAGCAATTAGCAAATACACTTCAGAATATGTTTGCTTCTCTAAAAAAAAGAATTGAAGCTCATGCAATCCAACCAGCTTGATGCTCTCATCAAAAAAATGGGGGAGGGAGAAGAGTAGTACATTAGTACTACTACTCGTGAAACGTTTTGAGATAGCCATTAGTAACTGTGCTGCGCGGTCATCAGCAGCCGTGTTGGCTAATCCCGGGAAGTCTCGATAATCAACTCTCACATTCATGTTGATCGACCCCCGCTAGTCTTACTGCCCAGCTCTTAGTAGTCGCACAGCTCGACCTTCAGCAGCGACACGACCTAGCTCAACAGTTGCAAAGCCCAACCATCAGCAGCTACTTCGTCTAACTCCCAGCAGTCGCGCTGCTTAGCTCTCGCCAGCGATGCTACCCAGTTTTATTAGTACTTGGGTTTCCTCGCTCTTTCTAGCAGCTATGTATCTCAACTTTCCCTTTCTTCGCCTTCTCTGAAAATAAAAATAAAAAGAGGGGGGGAGGGGTTGGTGTCACACTATGCAGAAGTGATTTTCATTCCAAAGGGGCAGAGTTAAGAAACATAAAGAACTGACACCATGATGATAGTGCACTTCCGAGGTGACATTAATATTCCGAGTCGGAAGATCAGCCCCGTCATTCAACCCTCGGTAGTCTCGTTTCCTAGCTTTCAGCGGTCGTACTGCTCATCTATCGCTAGCAACTTAGTGCTCAGTTCTCATCGGCCCTGATGACCAGCCCTCGATTTCGGTCTCGCTACGCACCACTTGACGGTAGCTACACTATCCAGCTCTAAGTAGCATCCCCGCATAGCCCTCGACAAATAGTCAAGACACCGAGGCATCAATTATTAGTACGACTAGCGATGCAACAAAGCATCACGTACCATTCCACTTTAACTCAAACTGATCACGTGAGCTAGACGCATAGATCGTGGGGTGCTACGCCCAATCATGCGAGGTTCAGTACCCTCACCTCGAGTCGCCTGGATTCTCAGCCCGACTCCATTATAGCGGCACGCTCTGCATACGAGGTTCAGTACCCTCGCCTCGAGTCGCCTGGCTTTTCAGCCCGAGTCCATTATAGGGGTACGCTCTGCATACGAGGTTCAATACCCTCGCCTCAAGTCGCCTGGCTTCTCAGCCCGACTCCATTATAGCGGCATACTCTGCATACGAGGTTCAGTACCCTCGCATCGAGTCGCCTTGCTTCTCAGCCCGACTTCATTATAGCGGCACGATCTACATACGAGGTTCAGTACCCTTGCCTCGAGTCGCCTGGCTTCTCAGCCCGACTCCATTATAGCGGCACGCTCCACATGCGAGGTTCAGTAGCCTCGCCTCAAGTCGCCTGGCTTCTCAGCCCGACTCCATTATTGTGGCAAGCCCGGCATATGAGGTTCAATACCTTCACCTTGAGTCGCCCGACTTCTCAGCCCGACTCCAGTATAGCAATATGCCCCGACGATTCCCCTATATAATGAATACTATCTCCTCCATGGAGGAGGACTCTTCCCCAAGTGGTTCAGCTGCCACTAGAGCTTCCCCATGGCTCAGCCGCCACTATACTCTGGTCGGGTGGCTCAGACACCACCCGCCGCCGTCAGCCACCACACCACCAGAACCAAGATGGTTCTCTCCAGCTATGGAGGACCATCTCAGATCTTCTAGTTGATATAACTTGACCGTCGGAGCCCGCTCCCGTGGCACAGTCCCTGGGCCGGCTCTAATGACTTTGCACTGTGATCTCAGATCTCCACCGCAGCAGAAGACCAGAGGAGCCTCCGGAGGTCGATGTCGCATCAAAGGGTATGTATTAATGTTTTATCGAGCAGTTCCATCACTTATCCTGATTAGGGTTTAGATTTTATGAACACATGAAGACTCTAAGTGATACTTGCATTAGGATGGTGTGTTGTACAATAGTAAACATAATGTAAACCCTAATATACAAGGGTTAGTTGAGTTGACTGGTTTCACTTGTTAACTTTGTTTAACTTTGACTTGACCAGAAAGTGACGGTTGTTACATTAATAATAGATCAACTTGCTTTTGATCTAAATTGATATTAATTTTGATTCTAACTTGCTAAACGCTACCTAATTCTACATTTGGAAAGCCGATTACGTGAAAAAGAATCAAAATTGAAGTGAAATCCTCTAGTTTCGATCAAAATGAACTCCAATCTCAACTCTAACGTCTTAAATACTGCATACAATACTTTTTTAGAACTCCGATTTCGTGATTCTAGAAAGACTCTAACGTTTTTCGATTTCCACAAAGAAATCAAGCAAGAACAAACTCACATCAATTGCTTTTCGATTTGATTTTCAGGTTTAGATTTTAATAATCAAGCAAGAACAAACCTAAATTTTGCTTGGAATCTTAAGGAGGTAAGTGAGTGATTTTGTTGACCTCAATACGAGATGGGATAAAAGGGGTAAATGGATGAGAGAGAGAGAGAGAGACCACTTGTGTGCATAAAACAAAGCAAAGTCTTTGTCATTTAATAGAATCTTCTAACAAACTTAGTCACAATGGTCTTTTATGTGTAATGTTTGCTCCTTAGGAATAATTTAAGGAAAAAAGTTTCGTTAGGACCATTTTAGGGGAAAACGGGAAAGCTAAACGACAATTCGTGTAATTACTCAATAAAATATCTCTAACCACATGATTTTGAATAATCTTCTTTATAAGAGATATATAAACATATAGATATAGACGATGAATCTTGTTTTTTTAATCGTTTAAATTTATTAAAGTTTTTGTATGTCTATATTGCCCTATAAACTATTTATTGCGACAGTTTTTGTTTGTATGCGAAATTACCTTTTTTTCCAAATGGGTTGTTTGCATGAACAGCTTTAAAGAAGCATTATGTTTGGTCTATCTTGATATAATTGAGGATGGGGGTACTATTTAGTACTATTTTGTAGTTTTTAAAATTTTTCAAAAGGAAAGTTAATTATCAATGTTCTAAATATATTTTTAAAGACAATAAAAACGGGATATTCATAAAGTATGACTATTATGAATGGAGGATTTATTGACAATACATTTATGACTGGTATTCGGGACCAAAAAAAATCTATTTCGGAATTTTAAGAATAATTTTAAAATTCGATAAACTCTGAAATTTAAAAAAAAATACTTTGTTTTTTATTAAAACCTAATAAAAGGTTAAATAAGCATACAAAATGAAAAACAGATATGGTGCAAGAACTTAAAATGTGACATTTAATAGAAAAATATGTCATATTACATACTTTGAAATTATCATTTCAGACAATAATTATTTTTTAAAGTGTTCACAAATTTGAAAATATTTACATATTATACATTTATATCTGTCCGGATATATTTCCTTCTCTCCATATCTCATCTCATAACCTAATATTGTGTTCAATATCCAACAACGAAGACAATTAAGGTTTTTTTTTTTTTTTTTTTCCTCAGCTTCCTTGTTAAAAAAATGTTTTTAATGGAAATTGAATATACAACTTAAAAGTTAGAAAACTCACACCTTGGTTGTTTCGATTAAAGCTGGAATATGTTTACCGTTTTTACTTGCAAAAATTATAAGATCTTCATGAATTATTCGTAAATTTGAGCTTATTTCCTAATTCATATCTAAATCTAACGAGTTTTTTTCTTTCTTGTTTTGTTATTAAAATGCATTTTGTGTCACAACAAGTAAACTCGTGAATTCATGTTTATTTGACGAGTTATGGATATAAACATATGGTAACTTGGGTATGCATTACACAAGTACATGGTAACTTTATTAGATAACTAGATTACTAATGCATATTTTATAAGTAGTAATGCAAGATGTACAGGTAGCAATGCGTGATGTAGAAACACCAGTGTGTCTCAGTTACATGTATTAAGTGATTATGTACACACATTATTGCATAATGTACAAGAAAAAATGCATGCTTGTACAGTTAGTATCGAAAGCCGTACATGTAGTAATGTATATTGTATAGGCACCATTGCATGTTGTACAAGTGGTAAAGGAAAAAAACGGTTTGAGGTAATTTGATAAAGCAAAAAGACATGTAACTACAAACAGAAAGTGTACTGAAGAGTACACATGTACAATAGGGTTGGTTTGGTTTTTATGTAGACTGTTAGGCTTGTGACCCCCTTACTTTTCCTTTTCTGTTAAAAAATAAATATAAATATATTATAATATTCAAAAATAATTATTTCAGATAATTAAAAGTAGAAAAAAATAGACATTGATGATTCAGAAACCCATGTGCATGATCTACTCATATATTGTATATGTGTTTATGAGTTATGACAGTAGCTTTTTCAGTTTTTGTCAACTTGTCAGTTTGACCCCCTCTCTTCATACTTTCCAAAACAATTCCTATTTTCTTATTCTTTTTAATTAGATATTATTTTTAATAAACAAAACAGTTTTTAGTTAGATGTTATTTTTAATAAATTGATACATGTAATAAATAACTTTTTTATTTCATATTAACTGTTGGACATTAAATTTTATATTTTTATTGGATATGATTCAATTAAAGATAACTGTAAACAAAAATTTAGAAAAAAAACATGTGTAGTTGAATATACGTATTTTTTATTTGAAAATATGCATATAAAAATATGTATATATACCAAATATATATATTTTTTCAAGACATTTTATTATAAAATTTATAAAAGTCATAGACGCATATAAAAATATGTTTTGAAAACATATACATATTTGGTCTCTTGACTTTTTTTTTTTAATATGTTCAGATTTATAGCTTTATTCAACTAGCTTATAAACTTAACATTATTCTAGTCCTAACTTATAAAATATGTGTTTATATCTCAAATCAGGTCAAAATTTCCGAATAACTGTTTTTTTTAATATTTTATTCCAATGATCTTTGGCACGATACAGATCTTAATCACATTTCAAGATCTTAAGCAGTTAGAAATAAATCTACCACTTAAAACATCATAACACACTTATTAATTTGGTTATATGATTAGTTTATCAGTTTTTGACCAAAAAAATTTGGCGCCATCTATAAGACGAATGGTCTTATTATCTTTTTTCTTGAGATAATTCAAAAAAACTATTTATGTGATTTTTTGTCACTTACACCTTTTTGCACCAAAATGTTTACTTTGCCAGCATCCACTTCTAGCATTGTTGCATTTATTTCTGTTGATAAAAACGTTCACCCATCTCCATCTATTAATCCTAAAAGCAAGAGTGTTGAAACTCCCAAAAATAAAAAATTCCTTTTGCATCTATACCCACCCAACATTTAGAAAGGGTAATCCAAGAAATGTTGGTCATTGTCCCCAGTATCGAAGTCATATCTATGTTGACAAGGATGCATGGATACAACACTAAACAAAGTAAAACAAATAAGATATTGTTTGAAAAAATAGAGAAGCTAAGTTCTGACTCAAGAAGATCTATTGAAGCTACACCAACTCCGCCTTCATTCTTGCAGCCCAAGATCTCGAACTTCGAAATCGACACATCTTTGGAATGTCAAATCGGGGACATGATCCGACTACAGTCCCCAATCTTTATAAATGATTTAACTCCTAACACGGGAGGTACTATTTCCTACGATATTTGAGGGATATTCAACATCACATCCTATACCCAGGATATACATCGGTAATATCAAAAGAACTCAAGCAATTGAGAGACATGGTCTAAAGTGCCCCAAGTGTAATTTAGCCCATTTCTGAGGTGTCTCTTGTAAGCCATAAAGTTTCTAGACTCGTACCTCCCATATGTGATATTGATGTTTCAAAAAGTTTTTAGACTCCCAACATAAAGATGCATGACGGGCCCACAGATCATGAGGAGCATGTGACGTAATATAGGAAACACGTGGTGATTGTCTCAATTCACCAACATCTTAAGGAAACTTATCTACAAAAGGGTTTTGTTTTGACCCTTACAGGATATGTACTAAAGTGGATTCTAAATGTTCCTCCTTACTCTATTACTTCTTTCTCACATCTCATTAACTTATTTAATAATCAATTTTGTTGTAATAGAACTTTTGAGAAGCTAACAAGTGATCTTTACAAAGTAACCCAAGACAATAATGAATCCTTAAGGGATTACGTTAGCAGGTTCGGGAAAGAAGCCTTAAATATCCCATATTTAGATGTTGTAACAGTTGTACAAGACTTCAAGATGGGACTAAATAAATATTCTATATTTTATGAGGATCTTGTCATAAGATTTGTTAGGCTTAAAGAAGACAAGAAGATCCAAAAGAGGATGAATACGTCTTATGATCATCCTAACAGGAAGAACGAATTTTCTTCCCAAAAATCTTATAGAGCTAAATCCTACTCAAGACCCGAGAATCATTCGATTACTGGTTTGGAAGATGAAGACTATCCCAATATTTCTGTGTAACACCTCAAATTTTAAATCAAAATTTTCATTTTTAAATTACCAAAATATTGTTCATGAACAAAGTCATCCAAAAACATAAGTGTCAAATAAAAATTATCATCATAAAATATTGGAGTTTAACAGGCTGTCCCAGAAACAAATCTCCTAGCGAGTGTGTATAATCAGACCTTCGTCTTACTGCGATCATCAGAAATACCTAAAAAACATAAATCAACAACTGTAAGCATGTACCTTAGTGAGTTCCCTAAGATAACACATACAACACAACTTAAATAAACAACTATGGGTTACCAACAATCTTGGGGACTAGCAGCAGCCCCAGTAGGCAACAACACACCTTATGGGTTATGAACAACCCTGGAGGCTATCCGCAATCGCAGTCACACATAAACAACATCATATAAAACAACAGTTAGACCTAACTGGTTGTCACAAATACAACTATTTTACCACACAGGTAAGAATAAGCGAGGAGACTCACCTGATACTGATGAAAGATAAATCTCACACCTGAATTGTCGGAACTAGACTCCACCTAACAACACAATAATTAACCCTAATTAATAATGAAGGTCCTCAACTCAACTCACATGTAACGCCTGGTTCTTGGTACGTATTTAATAACAATTTATTCAATTTTGTAGAGCTACTCGATGATTCTGGAGCCCCAAACTCGTCGAGTAGAAACCTGGATGGCCATGGGATTTTAAGTCCCCTACTCGACGAGTTGAGAGCCTCGACTCGACAAGTAGGGTTGCCAGTATGAAACCCTAATTTTGGGGTTATTCACCCTATTTAAGCATCCTAATCCCCACTTGCTGGCCTCATTTCCAGCCTCCATGTCCCAAACCCTAACCTACGAAACCCTAGTGCCTTTTATGAGACTGTGAGTGGTTTTTGAGTGAAGATTGTGTGTTTTGAAGCTTGTTAAAGAAGGAGGATCTTGGAGATTTAGAAGGAAGCTAGTAGATCCAGAAACAACATATCATCCTCTTCATTTTTTGGCAATCAAGTCTCAACCTTGCTTAATAGCTTGTTAAAATCTCCTTCTTATCACTTTATTGGGTTTTTGGTCCAAGAAACATGATCTTTGGGACATGGACGTCCCAAGTGGGTATACTTAAGGCTCACATGGCATAAAGGTGAAAACTTTATGGCTATAAAAGCCACATGCAAGCTATAAGTTGCCATTTTAGCCTTTTAAGCTTCAAAAGGCCATGCATGGGGAGAAAGTTAGGAGCTCTACGTGTTTATGGAGTTCTTAGAGTCTGGATCTTAGTGAATATGCCTTAATTTGGAGTATGGATGGCTTGTAGACCAAGATCTAAGTCCTAAAGGTTTAGGGTTTGAGCTAAACCCGTGAAGAAGGGCTATTAATGGGTAAAGTTGGAAACTTTACCCTTAAAAGGACGTTTTTAGTGTGCATGAGGAATAAGAAGCTAAGATCTGAAGAGTAGGGGATTAATCCTTTAAGAACGATTAAACAGACTGAAGAACTCGTCGAGTCCATGGAGGAACTCTACGAGTTGAGTCATTTTGTCCCGATTCTATACCAGATAGAACTCGACGAGTCAGGGAGATAACTCGGCGAGTTAGATCGCGATTTCAGGATTTCTGAGTTATAGAACTCGGCGAGTTGAGTTAACCCACAATGTTGACTTTGACTAGGGTGTTGACTTTTACCAGGGTTAAAGTAGTCATTTTTGTTGGATTAGTGTCTAAGTCCATAATTATTTTGGTATGTACTTGACCCGATGGTGCATGGTCCTTTTGGTTGCATTCACCAAAGCAACTTGATAGGATGAATTATGGAGAGAGAAGATTAATTATGATTTATTAATATACTATGAGAATAATATATTAAAGGATAAATCATATTTTTTAATTAATATTAGTCAAGAATTAATTGATAATTAATTTTGTGGCTAAAAGAGATTAATTAAACTTAAGGGACTGGAACTGTAATTATAAGATAATTGCATTTGGGCTATGGATCACCTTGGAATAATAGGTTGGACGAATTCTATGGGGAAACCCATTAGAAATCGTCCAAGGGATATTCTAAAAGCCATGTACAATAGAGAAACCTAGATCCAAGCATTAGGGTTTGCATGAGCACATAGGATGTTCTTATGGCTAAAAACCCATCAGTGGTATCAGAGCCTTGATTGGTTTCTATTGTATTGATGCCTAGTACATTCATTCATGTTGTAAGATCGATTTTTTGGCCATCTTCCTGACAAACTCGCCGAGTTCCAATGTGGACTCATCGAGTAGGGTGAACTCGGCGAGTCCATACGGGGACTCGACGAGTTTAGCTGTCAGACAGGCGGATTTTCGGGATTTTTACCTATTTTGACTTAGGATAATTGCCATAATTGTTTAAAATTAATAAAATTCGAATTTTATTGATTCCTTATGATTATCTTTGTCAAAATAAAAGATTTTGGTCATCTAATTAGATAATTGTTACCTTATTTGATAAATGTTAAATTATATGAATTATTTGATCACTATCTTGCAAGAATTTGAACTAGATCTAATTAGATAACCACCAATTAATTGTTAATTGTCTTATTTGAATTATGTGATCTAGAATATTCTTGACAAAGTTTGGAAAAGTTTCAAATTAATCCCTTTAGGTTTTATAGTTTAAATTAGAACTTAAAAGTTTTGGTTTTGAAATTTAAATAAGTTAAACCCTAATGTTTTGAAATGTTTCAAAACTTGCCCTCAAGTTTTGGAATTTAAAAGTTGATTAAAAGTTTAATTTAGAAATGTTAAATTCTAAAACCCTAGTATTTTTTTGAAAAATTCAAATCACACTCTTATGGTTTTATTAATTAATTAAAGTGTATAATTAAGAGAGATTTAATAAATCCATAAAGTTTTGGTTTACAATTTAATTAAATTAAAAGTATAATTATTAAATTTGACCACCTAGTATTTTAAAAGTGTAAAATACACCATATATTATATATAACATTAAAAGTCTAATATATATGTATGAGTAAAAGTTAGTCTTACCGTTAGTAGGCCTCATTCACGAAGTTGGTCTATAAGGGGTGTTTAAGGAAATTGCCTATAAAATGGCAATTGAATGGGTATCACTCAAGCCCTTTTGGAAAGTACACATGAAGAAGGAAAGTTAGTGTGTTTTCTATAATTAATATTGCTAACTTTCCTTCTTCATGTGTACTTGCCAAAAGGGCTTGAGTGATACCCATTCAATCGCCTTTTGGCAACTATTTCGTTGACAAAGCTAGTGGGAGCATAAGTGTTATGCTTATATAATCATAATCATCATGATAGTGGGAGCATAAATGTTGTGCTTGTATGATTATTAAGGCAAGTATTGCAAGTTAGCAATATTAATTATAGAAAACAAGAGTTATACCTTGCAAAGTCGTAAGGGTTGAATAGTTGTTTTGCTATAACTAAGGGAGAGAATATTATGCTTCATTTCAAATCTAAAGGTTTAGGTTGTGGAATGTTAATAAATTTAGTCAACAGTACATAGTGCGTTCTCAAAATTTCGATTATGATTGTGGCATCCCTCTTCATAGTTCGAAATGTGAGAATGTGACACATAAAATATTATGGCAAAAGATTGATAAAGTATCGTATCTTTATCTAAGACATTATGCATCGTATCCCATACGCTTCGGGTAAAGGATCGATTGCAGATGCTATAATATTTGACCATTCTAAAAAATTTCCAAATGTCTAGCGCATTTAGAGGGAAAAAGGACAATAATCGGTTTTGACTAAGATAATTAAACAACTATCAAAGGACAATCCAAAGTTCGCTGAGGATTGGTCTTTTGTGAGTAGTTGGAAGTATGGTATTGGATGGACCATATCGACATTATTATGAATAGATAAGATTCTATTAAGAATGAGTTGTCATATGGCTAATATGGAAATGTTTCCACATTGGGAGTTGGATATTGAGAATCTATATCTAGATTAGAAAATTTTATGCAAGAAGGATGTTTAAAGGAATGTACTTTGAGTGAGAGACATCATTTCTATAGAATTGTTTCTTATAGAGATTAGCCAAGTCTTGATGATTTTGAGCTACGAATTTACGAAAGAATCATTGCATAAAATGTTAGAATCTAGCATGAGTAACAAGAATTTGATATTCTTATACTTATGATAAGGATTGGGAGTTGTGAAATGAGTATGATTTGAAATGTGTTCATTTGATCTATTTCACAAAGTTAGGACCGTAGGTAAACATTGTGTGCATGCTGAGAGCATGGGACAAGTGTAGTAATAATTCAAGTAAGAAATTAATTACCCGAAACAACAAATAATGAGTAATTAATATGGTGATTAAATAAAATGTTTTATTTATACCCAGAGTTTGGGGCCATATGGGATTAGTATTATTCTTGTGTTTCACTTTGCATGTTTTGACTTCCTGAATAATTAAATTGGTTTAGAACAATCAAATTATTCGAACGGACCACAGTCGTTCATATGATGGAAGTAGGTATGAATTAAGACTGTCGTGAATTGGTGTGTGGATTGTCTGAAGTGTATTAGACATGAGAAAATGTTTGTTGCAACTTTCATGAGTGCTTATGAATATGATTTGAGCATTAGATTAAACCCACGCTCACTTGGATCACTTCATTCTTGAAACCGAGATGTGCGAGTTGTATCTTGCGAGTCGGTTTCACATTGATAA
The DNA here is from genome assembly GCF_002870075.4 of Lactuca sativa. Taxonomy (NCBI): domain Eukaryota; kingdom Viridiplantae; phylum Streptophyta; class Magnoliopsida; order Asterales; family Asteraceae; genus Lactuca; species Lactuca sativa. The sequence continues at coordinate 211,843,553 of NC_056630.2, forward strand.
TATGTAAACGCACTAGTAACTTGGTGTCATAAAACATATTGTTGTGTGTGATGAAAGCGATATATGTGGTCCCCTCGATGATTTAGTGATGACATATAAGCGCTTGGCCAAGCCGGGACTAATTTGATGTGTTCAATTGTAGTCTGTTGTCAGTCGTCATAAATCGGAAATCGGGAAACAACACATATATGAGAGAATGATTTAAATCCATGTCTCAGTCTATACGATATCTAGAATGGTGGAATATATGGTCCCTTATCTAAAGGACGCTTCTGATAAGATCAGAGTTGACAACGGCTTTTGAAAGCTACAATTGCAGATCAGGATCTGAAGTCATATGCATAATAGTTATTAGACTTATCCAAGTGGGAGACTGTTGGATTAGTGCCTAAGTCCATAACTATTTTGGTATGTACTTGACCCGATGGTGCATGGTCCTTTTGGGTTGCCTTCATCAAAGCAACTTGAAAGGATGAATTATGGAGGAAGAAGATTAATTATGATTTATTAATATATTATGAGAATAATATATTAAAGGAGAAATCATATTGTTTAATTAATATTAGCCAAGAATTAATTGATAATTAATTTTGTGGCTAAAAGAGATTAATTAAACTTAAGGGACTGGAACTGTAATTATAAGATAATTGCATTTGGGCTATGGATCACCTTGGAATAATAGGTTGGACGAATTCTATGGGGAAACCCATTAGAAATCGTCCAAGGGATATTCTAAAAGGGTCCATGGGCTGCTTAGGGCTTAAGCAGTCAGATTAGGGTTTCCTAGTTGAAAAGCCTAATAGCCTACATGTATATATAGTACCCTTAAGCCCCAAAAACGTGGAGAAGAATTCCACTAGGGTTTCTGGACGTTTTGGGCAGCCACCTCTCTCCTTATTCTTCATCCTCTTGCTCTTGGTGTTTGTGAGCCATTAGAGGAGTGACAATTGTGACTCTAAGCTTTCTAAAGTCATTACAAGGATGACTTGGGATTGTTATTGATACATAACAATCAAAGGTAATTCTTGAAACCCTAATTTCAGTTTATAATATGTTAGATCTAAGATTGTAAGTCTTGGATACATTGCATGTACAATATAGAAACCTAGATCCAAGCATTAGGGTTTGCATGAGCACATAGGATGTTCCTATGGCTAAAAATCCATCAAATTTAACCTAAGAAAGATTTTGGATATTGATTAAGTGTTATTGTGATGATATTACCTAGGGATTCAAGGAAGCAGCCGATAGAGATTCCTTACCGAGAGATTCAACAACCAACATTGTGAGGTGATTTTTCTTCCAATAGGAACGGTTCGAAGGAACCAATGCCGGCTCGTTTATATATGTTAGTGTATGCCAGACTTTGGTCCGATGCCGGGGATAGCCCTATGTAGATTGTATGCTTCCGAACTTCGGTCCGATGATGGGGCAACCCCGAGGAATTCTTTGTATGCTTGATGTCTTCATAATTCTTGCATGTGTATGTTATATGATTCGGGCTTCGGTCCGATGTCGGGGCAAGCCTGAGGAATATTTAGCTTATATGTTATGTATTATATGTTCTAGACTTTGGTCTGATCCCAGGGCAAGCCCGATGAATGTTTATATGTTTATGTTATATGCTTGTTGATATGTTATATGTATACCGGACTTCGGTCCAATGCTGGGGCGGAGCCCGATGTAGTGGGCAAGGCCCAATGTATGCTATTATGTTTTTATGTGTTTGATATGTGATAGTTTAGGGAGACTCACTAAGCTTCGTGCTTAAAGTTTTCAGTTTTGGTTTCAGGTACTTCTGGTAGCAAGGGGAAGAGCTCGGGAAGATTGTAGTGCACACACCATTTCTCCTGCCTCAGATGTTTACACTATGATATTTAGACATGTGACTTTGATACAGTATTCTGATATGATGATTTTAGATACATGACTTATGAATTTTATATGATGTTTGATGACTTATGGTTTTTCTTAAATGCTTTTAAAACGAAATTTTTGGACCGTATTTTTGGGGTGTTTCAAGTTGGTATCAGAGCCTTGGTTTGAGGGATTCAGGCACACTCTCGGGTGTATCTAAACTCAATTTAAGGACTTGGTAAAAAAGTTTTCAAAAGAATATCATTTTCATAAAAAGAATTTTGAAAAGAGAAAAGAACTTTGAAAAGAGAAAAGGGTGTGGTGCATGCAATCAGCTGAGCTCAAGTAAGTACTCCCAAATTACCCATACAAGTTTATGCTATGATATGCTTATGAGAACTACATGCTAGATTAGGGCTAAGGATCTAGGAAGGATTCCTTATGTTCCTGTTATATGTGTATGAGCTTATGAACTGAATTAGTCAATGATATGATGGTCTGATTAATATATTATTGATTATGTTTATTCAATGCTTGAATGTTGCTTGCTTTGTGCTTTTAGGAGTTCTAGTTATCTTTAACTAACTAGCAAACAAATATGTTAAGTTACATATTGCGGGGACTAAATAATTTCAGAAGGTTAGGTTTAGCTCTATTTTGCAGCTCTTGTTTGATTCCAACCGTTGTAGGGTAGGACCTTTCATTCGAAGAATTATCGGTTCTTAGTGATATGTAATTGTATTCGCGAGCTAGTTAGGGGGAGAGAGCAGGGACTTCTTATGCAACTGATGGCAGAGAGTGGGTTGGTGATTACCCTAGGGCAAGCCTAGGATGAGATTAGCATGAGGACAACAGTAGTAGTAGCAGGGACTTGGTGGAGTCAAGGCAGTTCTTGAGGAAAGTACAGATAGATGTGGAAGGTAGTATGGGCCCGTACTACTGAAAGCAGAGGATCCGTACTCGAATCAAGGAAGGTTGAGATGAACCCAGGAAACTTGTAGTGTGTGAGATCCCTCGAGTGATGATATGTATATTGATGTGTTTTTGGTGGTACAACGCACTAGACCATTTGGCAGTTCAGGCACTGGTGAGGGATCAGGCTCGGGCTCTGGAGTCGGGCAGCTAGATGACCAGATGAGGGAGTTCCTCTTCTATGAGACGACGCAGAGTATTCTAGACCAAACTCCTTTAATCTTCGTCACAATCAAGGAGGGTATCTTAGAGCTTTTGGATGAGAGACTGAGTGCTTTCTTCACTGAGGTGGCGGCTGTGATGGGGTAGCGCACACTGATGTTCAGGGAGTTCAGAGCTTGTGGAGTTCCGGACTATCATGGGGCTCGAGACCCCATTGCTAGCACTAGATGGTTGGCTGATGTTGCCAACGCTTTCCGTACCAGCATATGTCCCAAGGGGGACATGGTCCGACTTGCTTCATCTCTTCTAAAAGATAGGGCACATGATTGGTGGGAGGAGGTCGGAAGAGCCATTGGAGATGATGTAGTTCTAGATGCGATGAACTGGAGTGATTTTTAGGCCAGGTTCAGGGCTGAGTTTGCACTTGTGATTGAGGTGTAGCTGCTTGCTAGGGAGTTCCAGGATCTACAGCAAACGGCTGAGACGGTGGCAGAGATCATCGCCATGTTCAGGGAGAGGGCCCTACTTATTCCGCAATACGTCGCAGACGAGGAGATGAAAAAGGCCCGATATCATGAGATACTGCGGAGTGATATCTGCCAATTTGTGAGCCAATCCAGCTGCAAGACGCTGGAGGATATGATTGCTAGGAAGAGAGAGAAAGAGAGAGAGAGAGAGAGAGAGAGAGAGAGAGAGAGAGTTGGATTTGGAGATGGAGAAGAAGAGGAACCCCGAGGGGGTTCAGTCAGGGAGATCGAGCAAGAAGCCCAAGGTGTCCGACCGCAGACCTAGGAGCCAGCAGGGCCGCAACCGTTGTGGCAATTGTGGCAATTTGCACGAGGGGACGTGCAAGGCAGGAAGTTCAGGCAGCTTCAAGTACAGCCGGGCTGGTAACGTGAGCAGAGATTGTACAAGTACAACCACCACCATGACGGTATCAGATCTGATTTGCTTTCAGTGCAATCAGAGGGGACACAGACAGTCCCAGTGCCGAGTTTAGCAGTGGCAAGGTAGATGGCAGCACCCGCTCCTGCTACATTGAGGATTACAGACGACTGTCAGAGCTGAGCAGAGGTGCCTGTGGCTAGGAGCAGGGCCTTTCAGTTGACATTAGAGGAGGCACGAGCAACTCCCGACTTGGTGATGGGTATGTGTCTTCTCCTTATCTCTCTATTTATATTCATTATTGCTTATGTTTATATGTTTTGTTATAGGATCGTTCTTAGTGAACGGTTTATCAGCTTTAGTACTGTTTGATTCAGGGGGCTACCCAATCTTTTGTGTTGCTCGCGCTTAGCAATCGATTTGTAGGGGCTCTAGGGGAGCAGGATTGCCCATTTGATGTACAAATAGCAGATGATTGGACCGTTCGGGTCACAAGGGTTCACCGAGGATGTGCACTATAGTTGTTTGATGAGCAGTTTTCTATGTATCTAGTCCCTATTCCCCTACGAGGGAATAAGGTTATGGTCGGTATGGACTGGTTGAGCCCCAATGGGGAAGTGATCGACTGCGAGCAGCAACTAGTGAGATTTTTGCCTCCTAGTGGGGGAGGGTTAGTGATTCAGGGTGAAAGGCCGCACGGTGGCCCGATTCTATGTTCAGCAGCGAGAGCGAGGCGCCACCTTCGGCAAGGTTGTGCAGGTTATGTCGCCTATGTTATAGATATCCGGTAGAGTACCCAGACGTACTCCCAGAAGATTTGCCTGTGATACCTCCTAAGAGACAGGTTGAGTTCAGGATTAACCTAGTTCATGGTGTGGCTCATGTGACACCCCCGAATCGAAATGGCGAAAATGTCTGGGGGTTCGAGTGGCTTCATCTTGTAATATCATCACAGTGTAAATAATTGAATCAAGACAACATCATCATCACACATACAATAATACAACCGCCATTGTTTACACCAGTGTGTTGGATTACAGATTACATTCCCAAAATATAAGTGTACAATGATAAGAAAAATACAACAAAATCCATGAGTTCTTGAAAGTCGACCTGCTTAACGGTTTCCTGAGAATACAAGTTATTTTGAAAATACTCAACTTATATAATGTTGGTGATTTCATAAGCATATTTGTATGAAAAGATTGTATCGCTTTGTAATCACCAGAAAATCCGATATTTTATGTTGAAAATGGTTTGAACGCTTCGTATCAAATCTTGTATTAAAGCATGTGTGTTTATGTTTTGAAAATGTATAAAGAGAGTATTCCATAAAATCCTATATTTCCTGCTTGTAAAAGGGTTATGGTATTAAATCCTAAGACCAAGTAACAATGTATGTATGATTTTGTATCACCAGAAATGTATATGTATTCCATAAATTTTACAGTGGAGTTAATTTCTATGTGATTCGTGATAACCATAATTGATATGACCGATCTGCCTGTCATGATGTTTTTCAGGCGTTGCTTGTTTAAGGTAAAACATTTGTCACCCTAGACTGGCCTAGTGTAGCGGTAGCGAACAACTCAGGTGCAAGGCTTTCAACCCGATATAGATCTATACACAAACTCTCGCTCTCCCTCCAAGAGACTCTGGTTATAACAATAGGACTGGAGGTTGTACACTAGGTAGGTACGGATGAAAGAACGTCTCACAAGAACCTTAACTATGTTTACGCGAATATTGTAACACACTATTTAATGTTTTAAATAATGTTTCCGTGCATGTATTTAGGTTACAAGGCCCAATGTGTATGTACATGAATGAATGAGGCCCAATAAGCATGAAATGACTATACAAGGTCCGTCAAGGATGTAGATGGGTTAACAAGGCCCACTAAACATGTAAGGAGTATACAGGACATATCAAGCAGATAAATGGGCCACTAAGGCCCAATAACATGTAATGAAAGTATCAGGCCCAATAAGCATGTAAATGGGTCACTAAGGCCTAATAAACAGGTTAAGAATATATCAGGCCAAATAAACATGTAAATGGACCATGAAGGCCCAATAATATGAATATGGGTAAACAAGGCCCAATATAACTGAAAATGACATAATTAGCCCGCTTGTTGTTATATTGTTTGTCTTAGCTCAATTATTTACCAAAATGACATAAAAGGCCAACTTTTGTAAAAATGACATTCTTGGCCCATTAAGTCGAGAATTTACAATTAAGGCTCATTTTTGGTAATAATGACACTTTAGGCCCATTAAGTTCAAAGGCTTACTTTTAAGGGCTTATTTGGTATAAAATGACATTTTGACCCACTTTTTAATAGGAATGACATTTTTGGTCCAAATTTTATGGAAATGACATTTTCAGCCAGTTTAGCCGAAAATTTATGTTTTTGGCCCATGTTTGTTTTAAATCACAATTTAGTCCATAAAAGTCAATAATTATCTTTTTAGGCCCATGAAATCGTGAGTTGCTAAATAAGACCCATTTTTTCAAACTTGACATATTTAGCCCATTAAAACTGTGAAGGCCCAAATAGAAGCCCATTTGTGAATAGTTACACTTTTGGCCTCTTTAAAACCATGAATATCATATAGATCCATTTTTATTTAAAAATGACTCTTTTGGTCCTCTCAAAACCATGAGTTAACATAAGAACCTCACTTTTTGTTTATTTTGTAAAATATGGCCCTTTACATGATTTTATTTAGTTTACAAACACTTTTAGCATGTTTAATCCTTTCCACTTCATAGTAAGTCACATAAGATGGTTTAGTTTACAAACATCACTGATTATGGTAGATATTTCGAGTTTAGTAGAGATCTAGCATGTTTTCATAACATAATCACAACATATAACATGAAGCCCAAAACTTAATTCGACTCATTATAATCAAAAGAGGTGGTTTCGGCCCAATAAGGCCCATGAAAACAAAGTGAGAAATTTTAGGCCCAAAATGATATAGTTTAATAATTGTGGGTCCAAATTAGGGCCCAAATGAGGTTCCTTAACCCAAAATAATCCATTTGAGAGTTTATTGGTCCATTAGGCCTAATAAGAGGGTCTTGGTCCAATAAGAGTTTAAACCGGGAAATTAGGGTTACAACCCAACAATGAGTGTATGAAATGTATCGAATTAGGTTTTGGGCTTCACAAGTGAGTTTTGATTTGAGTGTATAACATGTAGCATCAATCTTAAAGTTACGAGGTACATCAAGAGTTGATCATACATAAATAGAATTTCCTAGCCAAAATTGCTAGTTGTGACATCAATCCCCCGTTAGAGGGAATTTCGTCTTGAAATTCTTTTGAAAGTTATTCTTTGGAACTAGAGAAAAGGTGAGGGTACTTTTGCATCATTTGGTCTTCGCGTTCCCATGTGAATTCCGGTCCACACTTTGCGTTCCATCGAACCTTCACAATCAGAATGCGGATTTGTTTTGTACGCTTCACTTCCCTATTCATTATCTCAACCGACTCTTCAACGAATAGGAGATTCTCGTTTACTTCGATGTCATCCAGAGGAATGAAGAGGGTTTCATCTGATAAGCACTTCTTTAGATTTGACAAGTGGAAAACAGACTGTACGTTGTAGTGCTCCGCAGGTAGCTATAAATTATAAGCCACTTTACCAATCGGGGAAAGAATCTCGAATGACCCAATGTATCGCGTATTTAGTTTTCCTCGCCTCCCAAAACAGACCATCCCTTTCCATGGAGAGACCTTCAAGAGCACCCAGTCTCCAACTTGAAATTCCAAAGGCTTTCGCCGTCTATCAACATAGCTCTTTTGTCGGTCTCGCGATGCTTGGGGTCGTGCCTTGATTTGAACTATTTTCTCCGTCGTTTCCCGAATGATCTCGGGCCCTGTAAGAGAGTTGTTTGGTGTTTTCCCTCTTGCGAACTAGGTATCTCCCACCTCAGCCCAACAAAGAGGCGTTCTGCATTTGCGACCATACAAAGCTTTAAAAGGAGCAACCTTAATGCTCGTGTGATAGTTGTTATTGTACGAGAACTCAATTAAGGGTAAGTAGGTATCTCGTTCCTTGCCAAAATCAATCACACAGGCTCGAAGCATATCTTCAAGCGTTTGAATGGTTCGCTCGCTTTGGCCGTCGATTTGAGGGTGGTAAGCAGTGCTGATGTCTAGTTGTGTTCCCATTTCTTTCTGGAGAGACTACCAAGATTATGAAGTAAATCTACTATCTCGATCCAAGAAAATAGATATCGGTACCCCATGGAGTCTCACGACTTGCTTTATATAGATTCATGTTAACCTCTCCATTTTGTACGTCTCCTTTGTTGGTAGGAAATGGTCGGATTTGGTTAGCCTATCGACAATCACCCAGATAGCATCCAATCCGTCTGCTGTCTTAGGTAATTTAGTTATGAAATCCATGGCAATCCTTTCCTATTTCCACTCGGGTATTACTGGTTGTTGTAACAATCCCGAGGGCTTCTGATATTCCACTTTAACCTTGGAACAAGTGAGACACTTGTCCACGTAAATGGCAATTTCTGCTTTCATGTTCGGCCACCAATAATGTTGTTTAATGTCCAGGTACATTTTATCGGCACTTGGATGGACGAAGTATCATGTTTTGTGTGCTTCGTTCATGACCACATCCCTAAATCCTCCAAATTTTGGGATCCAGATACGTTCCATGAAGTAGTAAGCTCCGTCTCCTTTGACTTCCAGATTCTTATCCATTCCACGCAGTGCTTCATTAGCGGCATTCTCCGACTTCAATGCCTCTAATTGATCTTCCTTCATTTGTGAGGTTAGGTGAGAGCGGATGGTTATTGATAATGTTTTCAGCCGGCGACCTGAGTATTATTTCCTACTCAGGGCATCGGTCACAATGTTAGCCTTTCCTGGGTGGTACTTGATCTCGCATTCATAATCATTTAGCAGCTCAACCCACCTTCACTACCTCATGTTCATCTCCTTTTGATTTAGATTATGTTGGACGCTTCTGTGGTCCATGAAGATGGTGCATTTTGTACCATAGAGGTAGTGCCTCCAAATCTTTAGGGCGAAGACCATGGCTCCCAGATGGAGATCATGGGGGGTGTAATTTACTTCATGTGTCTTCAATTGCCTTGACACTTAAGCTATCACTTTTCCATGCTGCAGAAGAACACAGTCTAACCCTTGATTCGAAGCATCGCAATATACTACGAAGTCTTCGGTTCCCTCTGGTAAAGATAGCACTGGAGCACTACAGAGGGCTCGCTTCAAGGTTTGGAAAGAAGCTTCTTGTTTGTCCATCCATTTGAAGGGTACGCCTTTTGTGTTAGAGTGGTGAGGGGATTGGCTGTCTTGGAGAAGTTCTGAATAAACCTTCGGTAGTAGCCTACAAGGTCCAAGAATTGTCGGATTTGTGTTGGTGTTTTCGGAATTGTCTAGCCTTCAATAGCCTTGATCTTGGAAGGATCCACATGAATTCCCTCCACACTGAATGCATGACCCAAAAAGTTCACACTGTGAATCCAGAACTTGCATTTGGAGAGTTTTGCATATAGCTTTTCAGCTCTTAGAGTTTCCAAGATCTGGTGTAGGTGCTGACCGTGCTCCTCCTTATTTTGAGAGTATATGAGTATATCATCAATGAAGACGATTACAAAATTATCGAGGAATGGGCAGAAGACTCGATTCATGAGGTCCATAAATGTTGCGGGGGAATTTGTTAGACCGAAAGGCATAACAACGAATTCGAAATGGCCATATCGGGTTCGGAAAGCAGTTTTGGGGATATCTTCTTCCCAAACTCGCAGCTAGTGATAACCGGACCTTAAATCTAATTTAGAAAAATAATTGGCTCCTTGAAGCTGGTCAAATAGATCATCAATCCGAGGGAGTGGATATCGATTTTTGATAGTGAGTTTGTTCAACTCCCGATGGTCGATGCACATTCTGAAGGATCCGTCCTTCTTCTTAACAACTAGACCGGAGCTCCCTAGGGGCAGAAGACTCGATTCATGAGGTCCATAAATGTTGCGGGGGAATTTGTTAGACCGAAAGGCATAACAACGAATTCGAAATGGCCATATCGGGTTCGGAAAGCAGTTTTGGGGATATCTTCTTCCCAAACTCGCAGCTAGTGATAACCGGACCTTAAATCTAATTTAGAAAAATAATTGGCTCCTTGAAGCTGGTCAAATAGATCATCAATCCGAGGGAGTGGATATCGATTTTTGATAGTGAGTTTGTTCAACTCCCGATGGTCGATGCACATTCTGAAGGATCCGTCCTTCTTCTTGACAACTAGACCGGAGCTCCCTAGGGTGAGAAGCTTGGCCTGATGAATCCTTTGTTCAAAAGTTCTCTTAATTGACTGGATAACTCCTGCATTTCGGTGGGAGCTAACCTGTAGGGTGATTTGGCAATTGATGTGGCTCCCGGTATTAGGTCAATTCGAAATTCCACCTGTCTTTCTGGGGGTATTCCAGGAAGGTCTTCACGAAACACATCCAGAAAGTCACATGCCACTGGGATATCTTTGATGTTTATTTCCTAGTTTGCTTTATCCACAACGTGAACGAGGAAGGCATGATTTTTCTTGTGCAGACATTTTTGTGCCTCGATGCACGAGATAAGACAGAGATTGGCGCTAGGTTTATAACCGTAGATTATTAGGGTTTCGTGATTGGGGAGGTGAAGGCAAACGGCCTTCTCTTGGCACATAATATCAACATGGTGGGGGCTTAACCAATCCATGCTGATTATCACATCAAAAATCCTAATATTTACTGGCATCAAATCTATTTGAAGTTGAATGGTTGTTTAATGTTAATGTGCACCCTACATAAACATCTTTGGATGTTTTGGTTTTTCCATTAGCCATCTCCATTATGAAGGCTTCGCTTAGCTTTTGGGTTGTTGGTTAAGTAAGTGTTTGAATTTATTACTCACAAAACTCCGCTCAGCCCCACTATCAAATAGAATGCATGCGTAAGGGTTGTTGAGGGAAACGTACCAGTAACAACCGTCGGGTCTTGAACTGCCTCTCATTGACCCAAAGTCAGGACCCTGCCTGATCCTCCCGCTCTTCGGTTGTTGACCTTGGGGCAGTTTCACCTAAAATGGCCAGTTCCTCCGCAACCATAATAAGTATGAATGGCTCGGCATTGTTGTTGTTGTTGTTGGTGGTGGTGGTGGTGGTGTTTGGCTGTTGGTTTTGTTGGGCTTAAGATCTGAAATACCGGGCGGCATGCCACTTGCAGTTGTAGTTGTTACTCTGCATTTCTTTGCATTAACCATGGTGGTGGTAGTTGCATTTGTTACATTTCGGTGAAGTCCCTGAGTATGGCTTGGTAGTGGGTTGCGCAGTTGAGGCTGGAGCAGTTGGTGGAACTTGAGCGGTAGCAGCGTGGACTGCTATAGTTTGCTGCTTTTTGGAGGATCACTGGTTCTGTCGCCCCTTTCGTTTGTTGAACATATTTTTCTAGTTGTCCCCTTCCTTCATGGTCTCTGTTTTGGCGGTTTTGGCTCCTTTCTTGTTGCCATGGTCGTAGAGCTACTGAGCTAGTCTTTTCGCATTGTTAAAAGTCTTTTGGTTTGCCGCAATCACATATCCTTGGATATGGGAAGTTAATCCCCAAATGAATCGCTCGATATTCTTCCATTCTGATGTGATCATACCTGGGCACAAAAGGGCTAGTTCGCTGAATCTTTAGATGTAAGCCTCGATGTCTGAGTTTTGTACTATGAGGTTCCATAACTCCTGCTCCAATTTCTATACTTCCCCACGGGGACAATACTCTGCCATCAACATTTCTTTGAGCTCCTCCCATGGCATAGCATTAACCACTGGGAGTGTCATAACCTCCACATGACCATTCCACCACGAAAGTGCTTGGTCGACAAACATGCAAGATGCAAATTCAACCTTGCATTCTTCTGGACATCCGTAGATTTCAAAGACTAACTCGTTATTTTCCATCCATCGCTATAAAGTTATCACGCCTCCCGTTCTGTTGAATGTTCGAGGTTCGGCATTTGAGAAGTCTTTGTAGGTGCAAATTTTTGTAGGATCTTGGTTCATTCCTTGGTTCGAGCTTCCAGTTCCTTGACCGTTACCATCACCATTGTTCCCAGTTTGAATGTGTGCCAAGGCTGCTGTGACTGTAGCCGAGAGAGCTGCTTGGAAAGCAGCAGAGTTCACCTCAAGCAGAGGTGGTGGTCGTGGCGCCGTGTAGTTATTCTTGCAAATTAGTCTCCTAGGCATCTTTCTCATGAAACAGAAGGACGATGAACACATTGTTATTGTCTAGAGGTTGTAATGTTTTTGGCTATGCATATAAGTGAATTCATATAGCATCTTGAAACAAGGAAAATAGAACACATAACAGATAACAACATCACAAATAAAACATAGAACTATTTCATTAATGATAAACTTGGTAGTACAATGCGTGAAAATTCACCTTGGAAGGCGTACAGTACATAGAGACATATATGATCCGACAGCATAACGACTTTATGAGTAGTGTAGTCACTTAATCATAAGTCGATCCTACATACAATAGTACATAAAAGAGATCCATGACAATAGTGGTGGTAGGTGGAGCTGATCCTAGTCGCGGCGGGACGTGTCTAGTGGTGCTGATGATCAGATGCTAAAATGACGTACCAAAAGGTCAGCCAATTCACTCATCTCCCGTGTGATTTCGTCTCTCTCTCTTGCTCCGCTCGAACTACTCTTGCTTCCGCTGCAAAAAGTTGTTGCCTGAGAATGGAAACTACCTCCTCCAAGGAGCCCGTCCGGTCTGTGGGGTCCTCTTGTGCTATGTACGAATCTGGTATCATCTCTAAAGGGTGGGATTCACTAGGGACTTCCCTAACACCCTCTACCTCTTCAGTCTCCTCATTGGATCCCTCGTCCTTGTATGTCTCTAGATACTTCGTAGGTCCTATCCCTGGATCTGCCTCTTGAACCATTTTAGGTTTCTCCTCTATCCACCCGTAGGCCACCAAAGCCTGATAGTAAAGATCACCTTGCTGGTATTCAGCCATGATGTCTGCGCGAGAAGTGGAGGTGTAAGAGGTGCGTAAGGGGGTGTATGTAGATAGCATTTTAAAATACTGCTATAGTATTTTAATTGTTTATGTTTGAGTTCCTTAAACCTTTTTGGGTACGAGGTAGGTTTCTAGATTCATTGTCCACCATGATCACTCCCAAACACATGTTTGTCGTATTTTGAATAAATACAGTTGATTAGGCTATATTTATCTCCAATACGACTACATAACTGTCCGGGTTTAACCATGATGTTCAATTCCTCCATAACCTTTTATTGTTATTGTAATAATGCACATCTAGGTATGTATTCTATTTTTGTTAAGAATAGGTTACTCCTAATGTATTTATTGTTGCATATGTTGTATGGTTAGATATGCCAGTTCACTATAAACATTTCTCTGATACCAATCAGTCACACCCCCGAACCGGAACGACGGAAACGTCCGGGTGACTTCATCTTGTAATATCATCACAGTGTAAATAATTGAATCAAGTCAACATCATCATCACACATACAATAATACAACAGTCATTGTTTACATCAGTGTATTGGATTACAAATTACATTCCTAAAATATAAGTGTACGATGATAACAAAAATACAACAAAATCCATGAGTTCTTGAAAGTCGACCTGCTTAACAATTTCCTGAGAATACAAGTTATTTTGAAAATGGTCACCATATATAATGTTGGTGAGTTCATTAGCATATTTGTATGAAAAGTTTGTATCACTTTGTAAACACCAGAAAATATGATATTTTCTATTGAAAATGGTTTGCACGCTTTGTATCAAATCTTGTTAAAGCATGTGTGTTTCTATTTTGAAAATTTATAAAGAGAGTATTCCAGAAAATCCTATATTTCCTGCTTGTAAATGGGTTGTGGTATTAAATCCTAAGAACTAGTAACAATGTATGTATGATTTTGTATCACCAGAAATCTATATCTATTCTATAAATTTTATAGTGGAGTTAATTTCTATGTGAGTCGTTATAACCATACTTGATACGACTGATCTGACTGTCATGACATTTTTCAGGCGTCGCTTCTTTAAGGTAAGACATTTGTCACCCTAGACTAGCCTAGTCTAGCTATAGCGAACAACTCAGGTGCAGGGCTGTCAACCCCGTATAGATCTATCACAAACTCTCGCTCTCCCTCGAGGAGACTCTGGTTTTAACTACAGGACTGGAGTTTGTACACTAGGTATGTACGGATGAAAGAAAGTGTCACAAGAACCTTAACTATGTTTATGCAAATATTGTAACACACCATTTGATGTTTTAAATAACGTTTCCGTGCATGTATTTAATTTCAAGGCCCAATGTGTATGTACATGAATGAATGAGGCCCAATAAGCATGAAATGAGTATACAAGGTCCGTCAAGCATGTAGATGGGTTAACAAGGCCCAATAAACATGTAAGGAGTATACAAGACCTATCAAGCATGTAAATGGGTAACTAAGTCCCAATAACATGTAATAAAAGTATTAGGCCTAATAAACATGTAATGAATGTATCAGGCCCATTAAGCATGTATATGGACCACGAAGGCCCAATAACATGAAAATGGGTAAACAAGGCCCAATATAAGTGAGAATGACGTAATTAGCCCGCTTGTTGTTATATTGCTTGTTTTAGCCTAATTATTTACCAAAATGAAATAAAAGGCCAACTTTTTCTAAAAACGACATTCTTGGCCCATTAAGCCGAGAATTTACAATTAAGGCTCATTTATGGTAAAAATGACACTTCGGGCCCATTATGTTCAAAGGTTTACTTTTAAGGGCTTATTTGGTATAAAATGATATTTTTGACCCACTTTTTAATAGAAATGACATTTTTGGCCCAAATTTTATGGAAATGACATTTTCAGCCCATTTAGCCGAAAATTTACATTTTTTGCCCATGTTTGTTTAAAATCACAATTTAGTCCATAAAAGTCAATAATTACCTTTTAAGGCCTATGAAATAGTGAGTTGCTAAATAAGACCCATTTTTTTTTAAACTTGACATATTTAGCCCATTAAAACCACGAAGGCCCAAATAGAAGCCCATTTGTGAATATTTACTCTTTTGGCCTCTTTAAAACCATGAATATCATATAGATCCATTTTTATTTAAAAATGTCTCTTTTGGTTCTCTCAAAACTGTGAGTTAACATAAGAACCTCACTTTTTGTTTATTTTGTCAAATATGGCCCTTTACACGATTTTATTTAGTTTACAAACATTTTTAGCATGTTTAATCTTTCCACTTCATAGTAAGTCACATAAGATGGTTTAGTTTACAAACATTACTAAGTATGGTAGATATTTCGAGTTTAGTAGAGATCTAGCATATTTTCATAACATAATCACAACATATAACATGAAAACACACACATACATGCATAAATACATAGATCTAACACAATGCAACTTGTATTCTCTCTCAAAACATAGTAAAAACTGAAAACAAGGGGGGTATGAACTCACCTTGGGAAATGTATTTGGTTTTTCAAGAAGTGAAGAAGGTGCTTTTGGCCTAGCAAGCTTCTTGAATAGATTTTTGAACTCAAGTAGATTCTAATAACATGATCACAAAAACATGTGTGTATGAGGAATGATTTAGCTTAAATGGATGGTATTAAACCTTGAGTTTGGTTAAAACTTTCCAAGAATGGTTGAGCTTTGATGAAGTGTTCTTGAACACCCACACAAGTACACATGAAAATTTGGAAGAATGGAGGGAGGTATTTCTTGTGCTAGAGAGGAAAGGATGAGAGAATATTGTGTTTGAATGAAGTATGATGGTGGGGAAGTCCTTATGGCCGAGAATATGAAGAGAAGAGAGAGAGATACTAATATTGTTATTTATGGGGTAATTACCTTGCCTAGAAACCTGAGATTTCCCCATAGATACATGAAGGTTAAACATGTGTTGGCATGCACATGTTTAATCTTTCTCCACCTCTCCCTCTCTCTTATCTTTTTTAATCACAAACCGAGAACGGGAAGAAAAGAAAGGGAAAGAGTCTTGGGCTTGATTTAGCTTTGGCTCATTGCCCACCTATGAATTTACAGCCCAATGTGTTGAAGGGAATGGGTTTTCTGCCCATTATAATCAAAAGATGTGGTTTCGGCCAAATAAGGCCCATGAAAACAAAGTGCGAAATTTTAGGCCCAAAATGATATAGTTTAATAACCGTGGGTCCAATTAGGGCCCAAATGAGGTTACTTAACCAATAATAATCTAATTGAGAGTTTATTGGTCCATTAGGCCTTATAAGAGGGTCTTGGTCCAATAAGAGTTTGAACCTAGAAATTAGTGTTACAACCTAACAATGAGTGTATGAAATGTATCGAATTAGCTTTTGGGCTTCACAAGTGAGTTTTGATTTGAATTTATAACATGTAGCATCAATCTTAAAGTTACGAGATACATCAAGAGTTGATCATACATAGACAAAATTTCCTAGCCGAAAATCCTAGTTGTGACAGCTTCGACAGCCAAGGCACCATATCGGTTGTCTCCTCCCGAGATGTAGGAGTTATCTACGCAGCTGCAGGAGCTGTTACACAAGGGATTTATCAGGTTGAGCAGTTCACCACGGGGATCCCCGATCTTGTTTGTGAAGAAGAAGGACGGGTCACATCGTATGTGTATAGACTACCGGGAGATGAATAAGGTAACGGTGAAGAACCGTTATCATCTCCCAATGATTGATGATTTGTTTGACTAGTTACAGAGCGCATATTGGTTCTCTAAGATTGACCTGCGGTCGGGTTATCACCAGATGCGAGTCGGAGATGAAGATGTGCAAAAGACAACTTTAAGGAATCGCTATGGTCACTATGAGTTTGTAGTGATGCCGTTTGCACTCACCAATGCTCCAGCCGCATTCATGGACCTCATGAACCGCGTGTGCAGACCGATGATGGATCGGTCTGTGATAGTCTTCATTGATGACATCTTGGTTTATTCTAAGACTTAGGATCAGCATGAGGAGAACCCAAGGGAGGTGCTGGAGACATTGAGAAGGAAAATACTTTTCGCAAAGTTAGCCAAATGTGAGTTCTGGTTTTGCGAGGTGCAATTTCTGGGGCACGTTGTCTACCAAAAGGGTATTCTGGTCGATCTGGTGAAGATTGAGGCTGTGATGCAGTAGGAGGTTCTAAGGTCTCCAACTGAGATTCATAGTTTTCTTGGTCTAGCAGGGTACTACTGGAGATTCATCTAGGATTTCTCCAAGATTTGTGTTCTCTTGACCCGACTGACCAAGAAGTCGGTGACATTCTGCTGGGGGCCTGAGCAGCATGCAACCTTCGAGACTCTCAGACAACGATTATACGAGGCACCTATTCTGACCTTTCTAGAGGGAGTCAAAGACTTCATGGTTTACTATGATGATTTGATCACAGGAATGGGTATGGGATTGATGCAGCAAGGTCACGTGATAGCTTACCCGTCGAGGTAGTTGAAGCCTCACGAGGCGAACTATCCGACGCATGATTTAGAACTGGGGGTTATGGTTTTCGCCGTCAATATTTGACGGCATTACATCTATGGCATTTGTTGCACTATTTTTACACGGACCGCAAGAGTTTGAGCTACATCATGGATCATCCGATTCTGAACATAAGGCAACATCGGTGGTTAGATGTGGTGATGGACTACGATTGTGAGATGCTTTACCACCTGGGCAAGCCCAATATGGTGGCCAATGCCCTGAGCCGCAAGGTAGTGGCACCTCTAATTCAAGACATATGTCTGAGGATGATGGTGATTACCCCATTGCTGGAGTAGATCCGGGAGGCGTAGGTCAAGGGCCTGAAGGAGGAGAACCGTAAGTGCAAGTAGATTATAGGCTAAGTGGCATCCTTTGATTATGACAACCGTGGGTTCCATATTGGCACGGAGTACGACAAATTCTGATGGATGAGGCCCACAAGTTGAGGTTCTCTATCCACCCTGGGGCAACGAAGATGTATCGAGATCTTCACCCTGATTATCGGTGGCCCTGCATGAAGCGAGACATAACTTGGTACGTAGAGTGGTGCTTGACTTGCAGGAAAGTGAAGGCCGAACATCAGCGCCCATACGACAAGATGCAGCCGTTAGATATTCCTGTGTGGAAATGGGAAGATATCACTATGTACTTCATCACAAATCTTCCCAGGACCGCACTTGGAGTAGATTGGATATGGGTTATCATGGATCGGTTGACCAAGAGTGCTCACTTCATCGCGATCCAGGAGAGTATATCGGCTTAGAAGTTGGCCGAGATCTATGTACGTGAGATAGTGTCATGAAATGGAGTGCCTATTTCGGTTGTTGCAAACCGGGATGTTCGTTTCACTTCCATATTTTGGAAGCGGTTCCACGAAGAGATGGGTACTCGTCTCCACTTCAGCACCACTTTCCACACTCAGATAGATGGCCATAACAAGAGGACGATACAGACTCTCGAGGACATGCTACATGCATGTGTCTTAGACTTTGGTGATAGTTCGGATATGTATCTTCTGTTATTAGAATTTTCGTATAACAACAACTACCACGCCATCATAGACTGACCTCCCATCGAGATACTCTACGGGAGGAAGTGTAGGACCCCAATCTGTTGGGGCAAGGTCGGTCAGAGATTCATGGTGAGTACTAAAGTAGTATTCAAGACCACTGAGAGGATTGAGCAGGTTCGGAGCAGGCTCCAGACTGCTCAGAGTCAGCAGAAAAGCTATGCCGACAAGCATCGTTCAGACTTAGAGTTTCAGGTAGGCAACATGGTTCTCCTCAAGGTGTCACCTTGGAAAGGTGTCATCCGGTTCAGGAAGCGGGGAAAGCTGGGCCCCAGATACGTCGGTCCGTTCAGGATTTTGGCTTGGGTGGGCTGGGCTGCTTACTGTTTGGATCTCCCAGCAGAGCTCAACTAGATCCACAACACTTTCCATATCTCTCAGCTGCGGAAGTGCTTAGAGGATGACTTAGCGGTTGTGCCTCTAGAGGATATTTAGGTTGATGACAGCCTGAATTACATCAACAGGCCGATAGCTATTCTCGACAAGAATACGAAGGAGCCAAGGAACAAGAGGGTTGAGTTGGTGAAGGTGTAGTCGTAGAACCGCAAGGGTTCAGAGTGGACTTAGGAGCCTGTAGAAGAGATAAGGTAGCACTACCCAGAGTTGTTTCCAGATGCAGCAAACTTCGAGTACGAAGTCTAATACAAGTGGGGGATAATTGTAAAGCCTGGTTCTTGGTATGCATTTAATAATAATTTATGATTATTAAATTATTATAGAACTCGACGACTTGATAGGTCAACTCAGCGAGTTGAGTCAACCCAGAATGTTGACTCAGGATTTCTGACTTATAGAGCTCGGCGAGTTGATAGGTCAACTCAGCGAGTTGAGTCAACCCAGAATGTTGAATTTGACCAGAATGTTGACTTTGACCAGGGTGTTGACTTTGACCATGGGTAAAGTAGTAATTTTACCCTAAGAAAGATTTTGGATATTAATTAAGTGTTATTATGATGATGTTAGCTGGGGAGTCGCGGAAGCTGCCGATAGAGATTCCTTACCGAGAGATTCAGCAACCAGCTTTGTGAGGTGAGTTTTCCTCCAGTAGGAACAGGTTGAAGTCACCAATGCCGGCTTGTTTATGTATGTTAGCGTATGTCGGACTTTGGTCCGATGCCGGGGATAGCCCGATGTAGATTTTGTGCTTCTGGATATCGGTCCGATGCTGGGACATACCCGAGGAATGCTTTATATGCTTGATGTGTTCGTGATTCTTGCATGTGTATGTTGTATGTTCTGGGCTTCGGTTTGATGCCGGGGCAAGCCCTAGGAATTTTTAGCTTATGTGTTATGTGTTATATGTTCCGAGCTTTAGTCCAATGCCGGGGCAAGCCCGAGGAATGTATATATGTTTATGTTATGTGTGTATGTTATATGCTTGTTGATACATTATATGTATACCAGACTTCGGTCCGATGCCGGGCAGGGCCCGATGCGGGATTCGCCCAATGTCGGGCATGGCCCGATGTAGTGGGCAAGGCCCAATGTATGCTATTATGTGTTTATGTGTATGGTATGTAGTAGTTTGGGGAGACTTACTAAGCTTCGTGCTTACAATTTTCAATTTTGGTTTAAGGTACTTCCAGTAGCAAGGGGAAGAGCTCGAGATGACTGCAGTGCACACACGATTTGTCCAGCCTGGGATGTTTAGACTCTGATATTTAGGCATGCGACTTTGATACAATATTCTGATATACTGATATGAGATACATGACTTATGATTTTTATATGATGTTTGATGACTTATGGTATTCCTTAAATGCTTTTAAAATGAAAATTTTGGCATGTATTTTTGGGATGTTTCATCGCAAGTCCAATTCCAACACTAAGCCCCTTAAGTTTGAAATGACCATTTTGCCCTTCCCATGGTCCAAAACCGTAATTCTTGACCAAAGTTTAGAAGTCAGCAAAAGTCAACTTCCCAGCATGTACACTGGGCGCACTCCTTCTTACGCGAGGCGTACAACTCAATACACGACCAATCAGGAATGGGCTTTGCAATGCGGGGCGTAGCCAAGAGTACGCCTCTTGTACTCTGCCTGATGCATATTTAACAACTTTTATGTCTTAATTCGTTAAGACACATATTCCAACTTCAAATATGACCATAATAGCTTGTCTTGACCCATAAAGTCACCAACTTTAAGCCTTTGCATGGATAGAAAGGACCGAATACACAAAAATCTAACTTCCATCACACTCTAAGTCACTTAGTTGATGCATGGGCCAAGGAAATGATCAAGCAGCCATTTTTATGAATCTACAAGACCAGGAACACATGAAAGGACAACTATAACTCTCTTTAGCGCTCCATACACACAAAGGTCCAAGCTTTGGGATAAAAAGCTCATAAAAACTCATCTATGGAGATCTAAAAGGAAACACATTAAGGTATAAACTTTCTACCTTTAGAAGATGCACAAGGTGAAGTAGTTTCTAGATCTACAAGCTTGCAAGTAACACCTCCTTCTTCACTAGCCTTCTTCTTTAACAAATGAGAACCAAAATCACTAATAGGCTCCAAACTCTCACACACAAAGATTAGACTCGAGAATAGGGTTTATGACGGAAGGGTAGCTGATAAGAAATGTCCAAGCGAGGAATAAGATGGAATAAATAGGGAGCAAACCCTCAAAATTAGAGTTTAGAGGCCGAGCTAGTACACTCGACGTATCATAGGTATGCCTGACGTACTAGCATGGCTTCCGTGATCCGGGTTTTCACAAGTACGATATGCGTACCTCACAACTCCCATCACACAGGCTGAATTGTGACTCTTTAAACAGCATGGGACCAAATGTGCAAACTTTAAATAGGCTAAGGGCTAAAATGACTGCAAATCAGATGTTACAATTCTACCCCATGAGAATCAGTATCCTCCCTCGAAGTCATCCTCGGGAAACATATTAGGATAGTGCACGCACATATCAGACTCAGGCTCCTATGTCCACTCCGAGCCTTTCCGGTGTTGCCACTGAACTTTGACCAAGTTCACTACCTTGTTCCTCAAGGTCTTCATTCTCCGATCCAGAATTACTAGAGGCTTCTCGATGTAATTTAGGCGATCATCGACCTGAATATTCTCAAAAGTAACCATAACTGTGTCATAAATTATATATTTTCTTAACTAGGAAATATGGAAGGTATCATGAATCTGTCTCAACTCCTCTGGTAACTCCAGCCGGTAAGCGACCTTGCCCACACGGGCCAACATTCTGAATGAGCCAATAAAGCTCGGGCCCAACTTTCCTTGCATCCTGAAATGGATAACACCCTTCCAGGGTAACACCTTTAGAAGCACTAAATTCCCCACCTGGAATTCTAGCTCAGAGCGTCGAGGATCCGCATAACTCTTCTGGCGGCTCTAGGTCTTTAGTAATCTCTATCTGACTTGTTGTATAAGTTCGGCCGTCTTGAGCACTATCTCCGCGCTCCTCATGAACCTCTGTCTGACCTCATCCCAGTAGATAGGAGTCTGACGTCTCCTCCCATATGGAAGCTCAGAGGGAGGGTTGCCAATACTGGCATGCTGGTTGTTCTTGTAAGAAAACTCAACTAATGGGAGATCCAAGTCCCAACTCCCACCAAAGTCAATGATATTAGCACGCAACATATCCTTGAGCATTTGAATAGTCCGCTTGCTCTCCACATTTTTCTGCAGATGATATGCAGTACAAAAATGTAACCGGGTACCCAACTTCTTGTGAAACCTCTTCTAAATCCTGGAAGTGAAACGAACATCCCGGTCCGACACAATCGAAGTCGGCACCCCATGCCGAGCCACCATCTCTTGGACATAAGTCTCAGTGAACTTCTCTCCATAAGAGCCCTCATTAATGGCTAGAAAGTAAGAATTCTTCTGATGGGTTTTAGTCCTAAGAACATCCTATGTGCTCATACAAACCCTAATGCTCGGATCTAGGTTTCTCTATTGTACATGCAAGTTATCCAAGACTATAAACCCTAATTCTAGCATACAAGTAATCATATTAACATGAGAATAGGTTTAAGATGTTACCTTGATTGTTATGTAGCAATAACAATCCAAAATCTCCTTGTATTGACTTTGGAAGGCTTAGAGTCACAAGTGTCACTCCTCTAATGGTTCACAAACACCATAAGCATGAGGATGAAGAGGGGAGAGGATGGAGGCTTCCCTAAAACGTGTGAAACCCTAGGAGAAGTCTTAGCCACGTTTTTGGTCATAAGGGATCTCTTTATATAGGAGGCAATTAGGGTTATCTAACAAGGAAACCCTAATTTGGATGCTTAAGCCCTAAGCAACCCATGGAGCCCTTTCCTTAAGGCCTTGGACGATTTTATATGGGCTTCCCCCATAGAATACATCCACCTTATAATAAAAGGCAATCCATGGCCCAAATTGCAATTATCTTATAATTACAATTCCAGTCCCTTAAGTTTAATTAATCTCTTTTAGTCACAAAACTAATTACCAATTAATTATTGACTAATATTAATTAAACAATATGATTTCTCCTTTAATATATTATTCCCATAATATATTAATAAATCATATTTAATCCTTTCTCTCCATAATTCATCCTATCAAGTTGCTTTGGTGAAGGCAACCCAAAAAGACCATGCACCATCGGGATAAGTCTAATAACTATTATGGACTTAGACACTAATCCAACAGTCTCCCACTTGGATAAGTCTAATAACTATTATGCGTATGACTTCAGATCCTGATCTGCAATCGTAGCTTTCCAAAGCCGTTGTCAACTCTGATCACATCAGATATGTGTGTCCTTAGATAAGGGATCATATATTCCTCCATTATAGATATCATATGAGATATGATTTCAAATCATTCTCTTTGTACTATATCTCGATTCCCAATTTATGACGACTGACTAATTGAACAAATCAAATTAGCCCTAGCCCGGCCGAGCATTTACGTTTGTCATCACTAAATCATCGAGGGGCACAAAGATATCGCTTTTATCCTTCTTTGGATAAAAGAAACGGATAAACTTTGACACAATGCTTGCTTGTACTCACTCACCGAATCATACACAACAATATGTTTTATAACACCAAGTTACTAGTGCGTTTACATATTATCAATGTGCAACCGATTTGCAAGATACAACTCACACATCTTGGTTTCAAGAATATAAGATGTTATCGTCTCACCAATCACTCGTGATACAATTCATGGAGTGATCCAAGTGAGCGTGGGTTTAATCCAATGTTCAAATCATATTCATAAGCACTCATGAATGTTGCAGCAAACATTTGCTTATGTCTAATACTATTTAGACAATCCACACACCAATTCATGACAGTCTTTATTCATACCTACTTCCAACATATGAACGATTGTGGCCCGTTCGAATAATTCGATTATTCTTTAATAAATTCAATTATTCTGGAAGCCAAAACATGCAAATGTGAAACACAAGAATAATACTAATCCCATATGGCCTCAAACCTTTGAGTATAAATAAAACTCCTTTTATTTATCACCATATCGATTACTCATTATTTGTCATTTCGGGTAATCAACTTCTTACTTGAATTATTACACTTGTCCCATGCTCTTAGCATGCACACAATGTTTACCTATGGTTCTTACTTTTTGTGAAACAGATCAAATTAAACACATTTCCAGTCATTCTCATTTCACAACTCCAAATCCTTTTTCATAAGTGTGAGAATATCAAATTCTTGTTACTTATAAAATATGCTAGATTCTAGCATTCTACGCAATAATCCTTTCGTAATGTCACTGCACCAAAGTCACAAAGACTATTGCCAATGATATTACAAAGTCCTCTATCGGAGATTGTTACAATACAATTCCTTAGATATGATGTCTCTCACTCAAAGTACATTCCTTTGAACATCATTTTGCATAAAAGTTTCTAATCTAGTCATAGATTTTTTAATATTCAATTCCCAATATGGACACGCTTCCATATTTTCCATATGACAACTCATTCTTGATAGAATCTTTTCTATTCATAATAATGTCGATATGGTCCATTCAATACCATGCTTCCAACTACTCACAAACAACCAATCCTCGTCGAACTTTGGATTGTCCTTTGATAGTTGTTTAATTATTTTAGTCAAAACCGATTCTAGTCCCTTTTCCCTCTAAATGCGCTAGACATTTGGAAAATTTTAGAATGGTCAAACATTAAAGCATTTGCAATCGATCCTATACCCGGAGCGTATGTGACACGACGCATAATGTTTTATTTGCTATGTTCTCAAAAATCGAATAGTGAAGAGGAATGCCGTAATCATAATCGAAATTCTAAGAGCACACTATGTACCTTTGGCTAAATTTATTAACATTCCGCAACCTAAGCCTTTAGATTTGAAATGAAGCATAATATTCTCTCCCTTAATTATAGCAAAACAACGTTACAACTCTTGCGACTTTGCAAAGTATAACTCTAGTTTTCTATAATTAATATTGCCAACTTGCAATACTTTCCTTAATAATCATACAATCATAACATTTATGCTCCCACTATCATGATGATTATTATAAACGTAACACTTATGCTCCCACTAGCTTTGACATGTATTTAAAAACAGCTTAACTTTCAGAAAAACAATGCTTATTGAATTTCTTAAGTTCATGTTTCTAATACTTAGTGCTTTGATAATCTTTTATCTAGGCTTCTTGAACTTATACACCTTTTCCTTAGATAGTTCATATGTGTGTCTAAACAATTAAGACTAATTGCCAAATCTCACAATTCAAATCATGGAAAGGGATACCGTAACCATAATCGAATTTGAGAATGTAATTTTACAATCACTATCTTTTTAAAATCTTTCTTAGTGAAAGCATTTCCTCACAATCATTTTCATGAAGGAGGAAATCTTATGACACTTAGATTTAAATGGTGTATTTGTTCCTATCCATGTGAATTTTTCAAAATCAAAGTTTACGACAAATTCCAACTCATATGGATCGAACTTTCTTAATCTCAATTTCTTGCCTTATGGTAGCACAGCTGCCCACCACGTCTTCCAAGCAGTTAAGCAACTCACCTTTTCTTATCAATGTACTTTTCATTGATCAAGGTCCTTGCCTTTTATGCATTCAAATGAGAACTCATAGGGCTCACTTGCATAATTAACTCAATTGGAATGGCACAGAAACAATATTGTCAACACGATAGGTTGTAAACCTTAACTCGTGTGCTAGTGATGATCGATAAGGTTTATTTGATTTGTTCTTGAAACCTTTCAAGACCATTAAGACTCCCACTGACTCCTTAACATATAAGATTCTCTTGTCAATAACCATTTCTTGACAAACAAATATTCAAGAGTTAGTGTAGCTTTTATCAAAACATAACACTTCACAAAATGGTCCTAGTCGGTCTTTGTCTTATCCAAGACATCACAACTTTCCACATTTGATGAATGTTATAAACCTTTAATACTTATCACTCAATTTAGCAATCTTAACTCTAAGACTTGTTTTGGAACGAAGTATGATTGACTTCTTGATTTGACCATTTCTTCAATCCTTGATTCCTCTTCTTAGACATACAATTGTACTAAGACTTACTTAGAGGATCAATTGAGATATGGTTCTTAATCATTAAGACTTGTCATAAAGCATAAAAGGTACTCCCCCTTCTTCTTAGAATGGAGAAACTTTTATCTTTCTGCCTACATGATTATTCTTATTCGTTTTGCTATTGATTTAAACCTTTTTTAACCAATTCACAATTACACTTTATCTTATAAGTGTAATCATATTTACTAAACCTTTAGTGAATCATGACGAATATCATTGTTACTCTTATGGTGGACTTGATCAACACGCAACTTTGTGTGCTCGATCTCCTAGTCCTTCACTTGACACTTTGTCAATGAATTGTCTAGTTTCCAAATATGAAATTTCTCATTCATCGTGCAACCAAGTTGCATGATTCCAAGTTTTTGTCCAATTGAAACTTGGGTGATGAGAAACTCTCCCTATTTGGTAAACTCTCGACTTTCCATAAATAACATAATAAGAACCAAATCTATTATTGCTAATAATAAAAACATTCAAAACATCAATTTTTCATATACGCCATTGCAAGGATAAATAAATCAAAATTTATTTTATTGGGGAAAAATTTTGTCCTTACAATGCAATTCATTGAAAAACTATGCTAATACATCTTTCTTAGCAATCTAATTCTAACTATAAGTAGTAGCTCAAGAGTCTAATCTTCGAGAAATGTGGTCGAAATCCATTCCTTCATGGTTAGATTCTGCTCACTTCTTCCCTTAAGCTTCCTTTCTTTTCTTCGATCCTACAAAACATCAATTGTAATCTTATCACATTATGTATTAAGAATCTAGAATGGAAGCTTAAAAGAGTCAGTTAATGGATTTTACCTATATTAGAGCCATACGTTTCAACTCTCCCATCTCTTAGACCTCTTAGGTAAATAGGGCAACTTCGTCTCCAATGCCCCTTCTTTTGGCAATAAAAGCAAATTGACTCTTTTGGAACAGGACATGGAACTACTTCAGACATTGCCTTTCTCTTATGATCAAACTTTTCGATCATTGCATGTCTTTTGTTGCCATTGTCTATATCCATAGAGGTCTTGAAGGCAGATTCACCAAGCGACTTTGCTTTTCTATTGCGCCAAACCATTGCTGATTCCGCAGCAATAAGCATATAGGTGAGATCTATAAGGGTCACGTCGCGGTTCATCATATAGTGCTCTCTTACGAACTCACTATATGAGTTAGGAAGCGACTGAAGAACCCAATCAATAGCCATTTCCTCACAGACAACTGATCCCAACATTCATAACCTATCAATGTGTGACTTCATCCCTAGGACGTGCGCACACACCGACTTTCCTTCTTTATGTTTACTTGCCAGAAGGGCTTGAGTGATCTTGAACTTTTCAAGCCTTTGAACTTGTGGGTTAGGGAGAATAATTGGAGGAGGTGGAGGAAGTGAAGCATGATTTCTTGTTCCTCGATCGAATCTTGGAATATCATCTTCATGTGGAAAGCTTGTTCCACGGGATTTGGGAAGACCATAGTTGTCGAACTTTGACATCTATAAAACGGGAGAAAACGAATTCAAGTTAGTTGATTGATTGAGTCCCTAGTAAATCACCCAAATGAGATACTAAGGCTAGGACCCAACACAATATTCTACAACTCGGGAGAGGGATGTCGTAACCCAAATTGTAGAATATTTGAAGGTAAGTGAATGACGATTCACTAATTTCCACCACGAAAAACGAAAAGGAAATTTAAGTTTTAAATCTATGAAAACTCCTAGATCCTTTGAGATTCATTGAACTTTCAATGGCATGTTTAAATCTCGATATGCCCCTCTTGTTTGTGACTGGGATGCCGAGGATCACAAAGCGGGTGTGAATAACCATGCAAACTACATGGTGCCCCCACATATTACAGTCACCTATTCGATGTGCCGGTAAACCACACATGCTCCACCGAACTATGACAAAGATTGAGTCACCCTTTGCTACCTTTGCTTAGAACCATTTAGTGTGCCGGTAAACCACACATGCTCCACTAACGTCTTCGCAAGGGCAAAAAGTGTAATTTCATGGAGTTGCATCAATTCACTTTTGCATAAGTAACTAAGATTGAGAATTTTATTAAATCATTTAGTTACTTTAATAATTCATTATACTTATAATGGAAGGTTTCGTCCGATCCTACCCGTTCGGCTAACGACCCTCCACTAGTCAAGAGTGCGGTGGGTAAGAGTGGATACCCATTCAATCGCCATTTTATAGGCAATTTCCTTAAACACCCCTTATAGACCAGCTTTGTGAATGAGGCCTACTAACGGTAAGACTGACTTTTATTCATACCTATATATAATGTTAGACTTTTAATGTTATATATATAGTATAGGGTGTATTTTACACTTTTAAAATATTAGGTGGTCAAATTTAACAATTATACTTTTAATTCAATTAAATTGTAAACCTGAACTTTTATGGATTTATTAAACCTCTTTTAATTATACACCTTAATTAATTAATAAAACCATAAGGGTGTGATTTGAACTTTTTCAAAACAATACTAGAGTTTTAGAATTTAACATTCCTAATTAAACTTTTAATCAACTTTTAAATTCCAAAACTTGAGGGCAAGTTTTGAAACATTTCAAAACATTAGGGTTTAGAATTTAAATATACATCAAAATTAAACTATTTAATCAAAATTTAAATTCCAAAACTTGAGGGCAAGTTTCGAAACCTTTTTCAAAACATTAGGGTTTTAACTATTTAAATTTCAAAACAACAAAACTATTGGGTTCAAATATAAACTATAAAACCTAGAGGGGAAAATATGAAACATATCATAACACAAGGATCAAATAACAAATAATCTAAAATTAACATTTAATCACATAATTATCTATATTTGATTTATTTAATGATTTCTTGCAAAACAATTTATCAATTTAATCATAATAATTAATCAATTATCACATAGGGAAACAAATATTTTATTAATTGAAAAATATCTTCAATTAGATCAAGAATATAGTCAAATATATCATAAAATCGGATTTATATTGATCTAATATGATAAGGCAACTATCCTTAAGCAAAACCAGCAAGAAATCCCGGTTTTCCCTCCTTCTGATGAGCCAACTCGCCGAGTCAGGCATGGACTCGTCGAGTCAGCATGGACTCGGCGAGTCCAGCCTCCAGAACCACAAAAATCGAATTTTTCAATCATACAATGCATCAATACAATAGAAACCAGTCTAGGCTCTGATACCACTGATGGGTTTTGGTCCTAAGAACATCCTATGTACTCATACAAACCCTAATGCTCGGATCTAGGTTTCTCTATTGTACATGCAAGTTATCCAAGACTATAAACCCTAATTCTAGCATACAAGTAATCATATTAACATGAGAATAGGTTTAAGATGTTACCTTGATTGTTATGTAGCAATAACAATCCCAAATCTCCTTGTATTGACTTTGGAAGGCTTAGAGTCACAAGTGTCACTCCTCTAATGGTTCACATACACCATAAGCAAGAGGATGAAGAGGAGAGAGGATGGAGGCTGCCCTAAAACGTGTGAAATCCTAGGAGAAGTCTTAGCCACGTTTTTGGTCATAAGGGATCTCTTTATATAGGAGGCAATTAGGGTTATCTAACAAGGAAACCCTAATTTGGATGCTTAATCCCTAAGCAACCCATGGAGCCCTTTCCTTAAGGCCTTGGACGATTTCATATGGGCATCCCCCATAGAATTCTTCCACCTTATAATAAAAGGCAATCCATGGCCCAAATTGCAATTATCTTATAATTACAATTCCAGTCCCTTAAGTTTAATTAATCTCTTTTAGTCACAAAACTAATTACCAAATAATTATTGACTAATATTAATTAAATAATAAGATTTCTCCTTTAATATATTATTCCCATAATATATTAATAAATCATATTTAATCCTTTCTCTCCATAATTCATCCTATCAAGTTGCTTTGGTGAAGGCAACCCAAAAGGACCATGCACCTTCGGGTCAAGTACATACCAAAATAGTTATGGACTTAGACACTAATCCAACATCTTCTTCAAACGATCCACTATCACCCAGATAGCATCAAAACCTATGAGGAAATGCGGATTTTATCAAGGACAACATGACATGTTGATGGTTGGTAATGAAACACTAATATTCTGGGTTTTGCACCCTATTTGAAGGAATGTGGAGGCTAGGGTTTGTTCACCCTCAGCCCCTGTGATCCCCTCAAGCCTTGAAAGAAGCCCTAATAATATTTTCCTCCTATTTTTGAGTTAGTTTGGTGTTTTTGGAGCTAAGGAAGGAATAAGGAAGCAAAGATCTAGCAAACAAGCTCCCATTCTTTAGTCTGGCACTCTTCTGGATCTTGGTAAGTGTCCAAGACTCGATTTTTTTCATTCAAAGTTGCTAGATGTTGGGTTTTGTCCGTTTTGATTCATGTTCTTGGATGTTGGAATGGTTAGATCACATAAACTTTGTAACTCTATGAATCTCCAGGTCAAGGTGACCTAGTAGTGTCTTGGATTTGGTCTTTAATCGAGTTTTGATGCCATGCATAGAGATTAGCTCATAAATCCTCATTTTGACCTAATATGGATTCAAGACATGCATTGGACATGTATTTCTATAACGAACGAACATTTGGGATGGTTTTGATGTTAGACTCACTTTTTAAAAGGATGGACTTCAGACTTTAAGGATAAAGTGCTTATTGATAAGCCTTTGCATTTTTAAGCTTTATGGATTGGGTGTTGGACCCTTTTGAGTAGTCCTAATAGATAAAGTTGGAAGCTTTATCTCTACGGATCACATTTCGGCCTAGATCTTAGCTTTGGAGCTCTTGGAATCAAGGAAAACGGCTTGACATATAAAGCTGTTGGATCTTCGGCAAACACGACGTGTTCGAAGTCAACACGACATTTTTGTCGGGATTTTCCTAACTGTTTGGGTGTAGGCGGAACACGACGTGTTCTAGGTCAACACGGCATGTTGGGTCAACATGGAGATGTTGACCTTGACCGTTGACTTTGACTTAGATGGACCTTGAGGGTGTTTTGGGATTTTGATGAAATTGGTCACTCGATGGAAATGTATATCGGTTAAAGAGCTTACATTCGAACTCAATCCTCATTAGCTATGGATCAGATCGATAGCTGCATTTTCCTCAATGTACTTGCGGATCGAAGGCACCAAGGCCGGACCATTGGTTTGATAACTTGATATTTGCTGATATGCTGAGCATGGGATAGATATGCATGATTATGCTAGTTATCGATATGCTAGTCTGGAAAATCGGTATGACTACCTATGACTTTGTCTGCATGATTATATGTATATGTTGTTAATTGTAGACATATTGTGTTGGGATGAGGCTGTATTGGTTTTTGATCTAGCTAAGAAACCCTAGAGCATTCCATATATGAGATGAGGGCTGGGTGGGGCATGCTAGGCACATACTGAGGGCTTAGATGCATTCTAGAGACGAGTTGAGGATTGGGTGGTATGCCAGACTCGTATTGAGGGCTTAAGGGTATTAGAGCATTCCAGATATGAGTTCAGGGCTAGGTGGGTCATGCTAGACTCATACTGAGGGCTCATATGCATTCCAGATACGAGCTGAGGATCGGGTGGTATGTCGGACTTGTATTGAGGCCTTAAGGGTATTAGAGCATTCTAGATATGAGCTGAGGGCTGGGTGGGGCATGAAAGACTCATGTTGAGGGCTTAGTAGTATTCTAGATACGAGCTGAGGATCGGTTGGTATGCCGGGCTCGTACTGAGGGCCAAACATTTGTATTATAATCTGATTGTTGATTGGACTAAGAAGCAAGCCAGACATAAGTTGTGGGCCTCGATGGCAAGCCAAACTTATGCTGTGGGCTTAGGGATAATGCAATCTTTTAGATCTAGACCCTATTCATGTTTTTATTTGAATATGTTGTTTACTCGTGTGTTGGTATTTGGGGGAACTCACTAAGATTCATGCTTACAGTTTTGGTTTATGGTTTCAGGTACTTCAGTGGACTGTAGCAGGGAGAAGGCGTGACCGTACACATCCTTGGTTTTACCACTAATTGGATCTTAGGAGACTCTGATTTTAAATAATATTTTGAAATGATGGTTTTGTGACTTCTATTAGACAAAAGGTTAGTTTTGAAAAATTTTAAATTTGTTGAATTTTTGGGTTGTTACATTTATGGCCTCCGACTATGCTTCTTTGATAATCTCCAAAACTGGGGTCATCATAGTCATCCTCATACACACATCCCAAATCGAGGCACTAACCACTCTCTGACTCAAGGCGTCGGCCACCACATTGGCCTTTCCTGGATGGTACTGAATCTCACAGTTGTAATCTTTCACTACATCTAACCACTTCCTCTATGTCATGTTTAAGTTAGGCTTATCCATAAGATATATCAGGCTCTTATGGTATGTGTAGATGCTGTACCGAACACCATGAAAATAGTGGCACCAAATGCTGAGAGCAAAAACCACCGCCCCCAACTCCAAATCAAGAGTGGGATACGTCGCTTTGTGTGGCTTCAGCTGCCCCAAAGCGTATGCAATCACATGTCCCCTCTACATCAACAGAACACCAAACCCTTCAATTGATGCATCATAGTAGACCACGAAATCCTGAAATCCCTCAGAGGTGGTATGTACCGATGCCTCACCATAGTCACTGAGTCTTGAATGATGCCTACTGCTCAGGCCCCCAATTGAACACAAAATCCTTCCTCATCAACTTAGTGAGAGGAACAACAATCTTGGAGAAGTTTCGAATGAATCTCCGATAATATCCCACCAAACCAAAAAAGCTCTGAATCTCAGATGGAGATCTTGACACTTCCTACTGCATCACCGCCTCTATCTTTGCTGGATCGTCCAAGATACCATTTTGGTTGACCAGATGTCCCAGAAACTGAACCTTACACAACCAGATGTCACACTTGGAGAACATTTCATAGATCATCTCCATCCTTAGAACTCCAGGAATCTCGTGTAAATGCTCCTCCTGCTACTCTCTGATATTCGAATAAACCAGTATGTCATAAATGAAGACGATCTCCAATCGATCCAACATGGGCCTGAACACCCGATTCATGAGATCCATGAACGTCGCCTGTGCATTGGTGAGCCCACAAGGCATCACCATGAACTCATAACGTCGATATCTAGTTCAGAAGGCCGTCTTCTGAATACCTTCTTCTCTTACTCTCATCTGATGATAGCCATACCTAAAATCGATCTAGAAAAACCAAGATTCCCCCTGCAACTGATCGAAGAGATCATCAATCCTCGACAATGGATAATGGTCTTCATTGCCAGCTTGTTCAACTCTCGGTAATCAATACAAATCCGGTGTGAACCATTCTTCTTTCTGACAAAAAGGATTAATGCTCCCTAAGAAGAACTGCTCGGTTGAATAAACCCTTTTCCTAATAGATCCTAAAGCTGAGAGGATAACAGCTAGATATCAAGAGGTACAATATGGTACGGTGCTTTGGCAATCGAAGCTGCACCCGGGATCAGATCGATCAGAAACTCTACTTGCCTTGCAGGAGGCACACCCAGTTACTCCTCTGGAAAATATCAAGAAAATCTTGTACAACAGGAACATCAGAAATAAAAATCGGTCCCTCCTCCTCAATCCAATTATCCACTACACATGCCAAAAAACCCATACACCCATGCTGCAAACTCTACCTAGCCCTGGAGACATAATAGAAGGCTGATATGAACCTATTACCTTCACATTAGATGGTCAACACTGCCCACTAGTGTCTCGAACCATCACCATTTGACCCTCACAGTCAATTAGAGCCCCAAACTGGCTCAAACATTCTTTACCCACGATCACACAGACATCTCGCATTGCGATAGGGATAAGATCTATCGGATAACAAATATCAAAAATCTCTTACACACAACCCGGATAGATGTTAGTAGCAGAAACCGGACGCTCATAAGATATAGAGACTCTCAAGGGCCTACTCAAAGCCTCCTATGCAATACAAAAGTTGTGACAAAAAGATGATGACACAAAAGACCGACTTGTACCCGATTCAAACAAAAGAAGCGCAAGTACAAAATTCACAAGAAAAGTACCTACATAAATAATATCATAAGCAACAAAATAAATCACCATAATACAAAAGAATACATAACATCCATGACATCTCGAGCTGCTCGGGCCTCCATTTCTGTCAACTGAAATACTCTCCATCGAGCCCTAAGATATAGAGACTCTCAAGAGCCTGCTCAAAGGCTCCTATGCAATACTAAAACCGCGACAAAAAGATGATCACACAAAAGACCAACTTGCACAACAAGCGCAAGTACAAAATTCACAAGAAAAGTACCTACATAAATAATATCATAAGCAACAAAATAAATCAGTAGAACACAAAAGAATACATAGCATCCATGACATCTGGAGCTGCTTGGGCCTCCTCTTCTGTCAACTGAAATACCCTCCATCGAGCCCTAAGTGTCTCAGCCTGCCCCTGTCGACCTTCTGTAATATGTAGGGTCACTGGGGCCGGAGTCAGAACTATCCTAGATGCAAACTGAGGACACTCGACATTCAAATATCCTATCTGGTTGCAATTGAAGAAAACCTGAAATCCCTTAGGGCAATACCTAGCCAAATAGCCCTTTTTTCCATACAGATAACAAGCCGTCCCTAACCGACAGGGTCCCTAAAGCCCCTTGTCGCACTTTCTGCAAGTACGGCTGTTATGGCCTCTAGCTCTCGTGTCAGTAGGCTTGGGCTACTTATTCGCTGGTTGCGACTGTATTGGCCTCCAATCTCTCACCTCGGTCTCCCTCTCCTCTCTAGACTGGGTCTCCAGGTCGATCTCTCTCCTTCTGGCATAATATGCGGCTCATCCAATGTCCGATATATAGTGTTCACCATGAAATCATGGATATGCCTCCTCAGAATGCTTAAATAATGACTCACTTATGCCTGCTCAATAGACACATGCTCAGGAAAAAACAAGCCCTTCTAATGAAACTTCCTGGTGATCTCAGTCACCGTCTCTGTCTACTGCTTGAGAGACAGGAACTCCTGGGTTAACTTGTTTCTCTCAACCACTGGAACAAACTTATCTCTAAACATCTCAGTAAATCCGTCACGTGTCACCGCAAAATGTTCTGCGAGGGTATAATCGGTTGTCACAAACTTCCACCAGTCATTCGCACCCAAGAGAAGCAGGTTCAGCAAGAAACGGACCCTCAAATTCTCTAGACATTAGCAAGTCTAAAAACATCCCTCCACATCAGAAATCCATCTCATAGCAGCAATCAGATCTTGGGTCCCATCAAACACAGGTGACTTCGTGTTTTTGAACTCCCGGTACCACAACGAATCACCCCTCCAATCTCACAGCAACAACAGCTGTAGTGGCTGCGACAACAACATCCTCAGTGACGGCAACATAACACTCCTTAAAAGTCTCAATCAACATGCTCTTAATAGACCCAAACATCTCTGGAACAACCTATCTAATTGCTGCTGCCACCTCAGCGACAACAATCCTATGGATATCATCATCACCAACAATCAGCCTCTCAGGGTCGCTGGAGCTTGAACCTCGGGTAAACACCATACTGAAACACACAAGAAAACCATCAGAATCAAGCTAAAGTGCATAAATAAACACCCAAACACTCCTACAAGTTCCTTAGTTCCATAAGATTCATCAAGTGCTTTTAGTAGTACGGGCCCAGTACTACCTTCCACACCAACCCATATTTGTCTCAAGTCTTCCTCTCAAGACCCTAAGTCACAAGGACTCTATTGCCTTGGATCAGCTATACACTCACCTTGCTAGTTCCTTAGAACTACGACTAGGCATCTAGACACTAACTCTTCATTGCCCCCCAACACTACTCCGCCTCACAAGATCTCCGCTATCCTTGCCATTTGGTTCATACATGCCAACTGTACACAATACAAGACTCGATAGACATTTGTATAAATGATTCTACCTCAAATCCACAACCAAACGAGGAACAGGACGAAAAGTGTAACATCCCAAAATTTAAGGCCAAAAATTTCATTTCAAATTAAACAATTATAAAACCATTTGTCTAAAAACAATCATAGTTTCACTCGTATCAAAAGCGAATGTATCGCTAGTTAAAACATGTCATAATAAAATATCATCAAAGTATAAACACCAAAGATCTCTGTTGTGGAAAATGTAGTGTGGTGCGCTGCGATCATGCCAACTCCTTTCCATTCTAAGAGGAAGTACCTGAAACCAAAACTGAAAACTGTAAGCACAAAGCTTTGTGAGTTCCCCCATCATACCACACACCATACAATAACATAATGCTAGCAGATCTAGGTGCTGGCCTCCCCTTCAGTCTCTTTCAACCGATAACTTTCTAGCATATCTGGGTGTTGCCTACCCCTTCGGTCTCTTTCAACTGATAACTTTCTAGCATATCTTGGTGCTGGCCTACCCCTTCGGTTTCTTTCAACTGTTAATCGGGGACTATTTCACCCCTACTACTACTACCATATAATACCCTAGCATATACACATAAATCAGATACTAGCTAGAATATCTGGGTACTAGTCTCCCCTTCGGTCTTTTTCAACCGGTTACAGGGTCTATCCTACCTTTGCTACCACTATCGCATAATAACATAACATACTAGTACGGAAAGCATAACAACTAGTGGTATACCAGGCAATTATCACAAATACAATCATCTCAACTATAATCAAACACTAGTGGGCCGACATTGGTGCCTTCGACCCACTGTTACTGGAAGGCAACTCACCTCAAATGTCGTGAAGTAGCTGAACTGTCCTCGGCTCTGAAATCAACCCCACTCAAAATCCTACACATAAAAGATTTCCTTTAATTACCCCTTTCATATTCATAACCCCTTACGGATCAACTTTGGTCAAAGTCGAAGTCACAGTCAACACCCTGGTCGAAGTCAGCCTTCTGATCAAAGTCAACATCCTTGGTTCACTCAACTTGCACAGTTGATCCATCAACTCGTCGAGTTCCATGAATCATAAACCCTGAAATCGCGATCCAACTTTTCAAGGTCTTTCACAACTTGTCGAGTTCCTCCTATCCATAGAATCGGGATACTTCGACCCAACTCATCGAGTTCCGCTATGAACTCGCCAAGTTTTTTGGTCTTTTAAGCCCTTCTTAATGGTTGAAACCCATATCCTTCAGATCTAAGCTCCATACTTAGTATTCATACTAAAAATTTCCATTAAAGGGTAAAGTTTCCAACTTTACCCATTAATACCCTTCCTTTATGGATTTAGCTCAAACCCTAACTCTTTAAGACCTAGATCTTGATCCAAAGCCATAATACTTCAAGCTAAGGCATAAAAACTGAGATCTAGACCCTAGATACTACATGGACACGTAAAGTCTCTGACTTTCTTTCAATGCATGGCCTTTTGGAGCATAAAAGGCCAAAGTGACATTCTAAAGCTTGCATGGGGCTTTAATGACCATAAAGTGTGCACCTTTATGCCATGAAAGCACTTCTAGACCCCATATTTGAAAGGGTATTCACTTGGGACGTCCAAGTTCCAAAAGCTAACATTCTTGGACTAAAATATGGAGAAAATGCCTTCAAAATAGATCTAACCATAATATAGACAAGATAAGAGCTTTATACCTCTGATGAACCATAAATGAAGCTAGATTTCTAGATCTATTCTTCTCCAACACTTCCTTGCTCCTTCTTCAAGTATCTTCTTCTTCAAAACCACAAGAATGCAACAAAAATGGCTCAAAACTTCAGAAGTGTATTGGGGTTTCATGGCTAGGGTTTGGGACGATGGAGGCTGTAAATGCGGCCAACCATTGGAGGATAAGGTGTTTAAATAGGGTGAAAAACCCTGAAAATTAGGGTTTCATTCTGCCAGTCCTACTCGTCGAGTTGAGGCTCTTAACTCGTTGAGTAGAGTTTGTAACCCGCATCCAAATCCATTCCTACTCGACGAGTTTGGTGCCTCCAACTCCTCAAGTTTAATATAACAATGAATACATTTTTGAATTAAATACATACTAGGAATCGGACGTTAGAAAAATCTATTAGGCATTTTAAGGCTATAATATCCTAAGTATGTAGGGGTGTAAATTTATGACACGACATGACAAAAATACACGAAACGAAACAAAATCAGGATGAAATCAAAATTCAAATTTGTGTTCATGTCATTTCTATGTCAAGATTAAAAAACACGATGTCGTGTCGTGTCGTGTTTGTGTTCATAAATCGACACGAAATTGACACGATTAAGCATGTAGTTGTCGTGTTTTTCGTGTTTGTCTTTAAGTATGAACGAAATACACTAATAGTTATGTAATATTATCTTTGTCGTGCCGTGTCGTGTTGTTGTGTTTTAATTGGTTCGTTTTCATGTTAATAAAAAAACATGACATCGTGTTGTGTTGTGTTCGTGTTATGAAAAACCTTGTCGTGTCGTGTCGTGTCAGATAAAAACACGGCACGACTGCCCGATTTCACAGCCCTATAAGTATGTATAATTATACAATATACACCAAGCAAATAGCAATGAGAGATTCAATCTCATAGGAATGAACTCCTAGGCTAAAGGCATCACAAATCAGGAAACACTATCACAACATTCTTGTAGGATCCTTAGCCTACCACTATGCATGCAATTCTATCAGCTCATAAAATATCAGTTCTACACTACTCATAATATAAATTGAGGTGTTTTGGGAAACTACCGCTTGAGCTCTGGTTGATTGTAGACACTACTTCACTGGGTTTTTCTTCTGTAAAAATATTCATTTCTTTGAAAAGCTTTTATGAAAATCTTCAGATCATTAGTCTGAGTTTGGAATTAGCCTAGAGTTCATCCAAATCCCTTAAAACAGGGCTTCGATACCAGATTGTAACACCTCAAATTTTTAACCAAAATCTTCATTTTTAAATTACTAAAATATTTTTCATGAACCAAGTCATCCAAAAACATAAGTGTCAAATACAAATTATCATCATTAAATATCAGAGTATCACAGACTGCCGTAATAACAAACCTCCCAACGAGTATGTGCACTCAAACTTTCGCCTTCCCGCTATCCTTAGAAGTACCTGAAACACATAAATCAACAACTGTAAGTACAAATATTAGTGAGTTCCCGAAGATACCACATACAACACAACATAAATAAATAACTATGGGCTATCAGCAATCTTGGGGACTATCAACAGTCCCAGTGGACAACAACACACCCTATAGGTTATCAGCAACCCTGGAGACTATCCGCAGTCTCTGTCACACGTAAACGAAATCATATAAAATAACAGTTAGACCCAGTTGGTCATCACACATATAGCTATTCTACCATACATGTAAGAATAAGTGCGGAGACTCACCTAATACTAATGAGGGATAAATCTCACACCGGAACTGTCGGAACTAGGCTCAATCTAATAACACAACAATTGCACCTAATTAATAATCAAGGTACTCAAATCAACTCACAAGTCTAATTCCCACACTAATCCCCTCAAGGGAAAGAAAGTCCATTTTACACCTCCCACGGTCCAAAACCCTAATTCTTGACCAAAGGTCATAAGTAAGCCATAGTCAACTGCCCAACATGTACGTTGGGCATACTCCTTCTTACTTGGGGCATATAACTCAATCAGTGACCAATAAGGAACGGGCCTAGATATGCAAGGCATAGCCAGGAGTACGCCCGACGTACTCAACCTGATCCACATATACCAACTTTTACGTCTTAATCTATTTAGACACCTATCCCAACTTTAGATCTGACCATAATAACATGTCTTCACCCATAAAATCACCGCATTTAAGCATTTGTATGGCTAGAAAGGACCCAATACACAAAACTATAACTTTCATCACATTCTAAGTCACTTAACTCATGTATGGGTCAATGGAAATGATCAAACAACCATTTTTATGAATCTACAAGACCTAGAATACATGAAAGGACAACTACAATGCTCTATAGTGCTCCATACTCATGATGGTCCAAGATTTGGGACAAAAAACTCATAAAAACTCATCTATGGAGATCTAGAAGGAAACACAGAATGTGTAAACTTTATAACTTTAGAAGATGCACAAGGTCAAGTAGTTTCTGGATCTAGAAGCTTGCAAGCAACACCTCCTTCTTCACTAGCCTTCTTCTTTAACAAATGAGCAACACAATAACTAATAAGCTCCAAACTCTCACATACAAAGCTTAGGCTTGATTTTAGGGTTTATGAGGGAAGGGTGACTGATAAGAAATGTCCAAGGGAGGCATAATGCAGATTAAATAAGGGCAAAAACCACAAAATTTGGGTTTATAGGCTGACCTAGTATGCCCAGCGAACTAGCATGGCTTCCGCGATCCAGGCTCTCAAAAGTATGCTACATGTACCTGACGTACACCCAACACACATGTTGAATTGTGACTCTTTAAACAACATGGGACCAAATGTGCAAGCTTTAAATAAGCCAAGGGCTAAAATAAAAATATCTGCAAATTGGATTTTACATTCTATCTATTGTTTCTCTGTCAATATTTTAGGTTTTCTTTATACAATGTAGGATCTTGGGGATATAGCAATATGGCTTAAGAAAAACAACAAGGCTTCTAGATGGAAAGATAAATCCAAATGGTGTGCCTACGATAAAGAGTTTGGGCAATTTATCGAAGATTGCTTTGGCCTGAGAAAGGAAATCAACCACCTATTGAGCAAATAACACCTAAAGGAACTCTTAGGAAGAAATAGAGACAAGATCAACCAGAAAGGCCAAGATCCCACGAATCTTCCCCAATGAATAGAGTCTCCACCCTCAGATGCCTAGGTAATTAAATTTATCTCTTATGGCTCTTCAATCTGTGGAAGTTCTTATTCTTCAGCCAATAGGCACGTTAAGTGCTCTAAAATTCAAAAAGAAGAGATTCTAAGAAATAATACTTTCCTGACAAACAAAAGGATATATCCTTAGAAGGAAAGGACATTGAAGATGTGTTGGACCCCCTTCATTATGGTCTAGTCATAACATGCCGAATCACTTTGTCCAAAGGATCTTAATCGATGGTGGTGGTTCAGTCAACATCATTCTCTAAATATTTTTGGTCTTAGTAGGATTTTTGTTGCGAGACCGAGAACACCATTGGAGAAATCAAGTTGCTGACATATATATATATATATATATATATATATATATATATATATATATATATATATATATATATATATATATATGCTTTGGTCAAAAATCAACTAAGTAGAATCAAACCAAATTGTATGAGAGGCTTTGATGTTCATGATAAATCAAGTAGGAAATAATAATCAATGTGACACAGTTGAGTTACAAGGAAGGCCCTTGATTCTTGATAGGATCTCCGACATAAAAGTTTGGGAGGTGATAATGATCAACTGCATTGTTGATTTTATTGATATAAAATGTTAAATACAAGAACGAATGTGTAAATGTAAGTACAAGTATTGTGGATGAGCTCAGTGTTTACCTGGTGTGCTGACTACATGTGCTATTTATAGTCTAATACTAATAACAAGAAATTTGATAATTCCTGGATCCACTTGAATCAACATATAAACGTTATTTGACTTTGTATTCCTAGTATTTTGCCTGCTTGAGATGATTCTCTATTGAGAATGGGTCTTTGTGTTGGCTCTTTCTGCACATGTGAGAAAAATAAGGAAAATATAGCCATTATAAGTGTTAGAGATATTAGCGGTAATAGTCAGGATCCCGAGATATGCTTAAGGATCCTAAGGCTTCATGAATATTTTGAAGATCCTGAATATGAGTCAATCCCCCCAAAAATTGCCCCAAAATTGTACTTCTGAAATATTGA
Organism: Lactuca sativa; assembly: GCF_002870075.4. Lineage (NCBI taxonomy): Eukaryota > Viridiplantae > Streptophyta > Magnoliopsida > Asterales > Asteraceae > Lactuca > Lactuca sativa. Next base: position 211,885,461 of record NC_056630.2, read on the forward strand.
GGTTAGTTGTCCGTATTAAGGGTATAATTTAAAAATAATAGATGGAAGAGATAAAAATTTTTAAATTCTAAACCTTAATCCGATAGGGTTTATCTGACCAAGGTCAATCATCATGCGGTCAAATTATAGCCTCTCTCTTCCCTCTTAAATATTTTTACTTGCCCCAATACGTCTCCGACTACCTTTTCAAGTAATTTCTTTCGTTTATTCTTCCTTTTGTAGTTTTCCTATCTCCGATATGGGCAAGCAAATAGTACTTTGTCGTTCAAGCATTACAGCTCCGCCAGAGAATGTCTTTGTTGATCAGGGGCTTCTGGCCCATGATAAGGTTTGTTCTTTCAATGATGATGATATGAAGTCCCTTAAGGCCAATGGAGCTTTTCCCTCTGATATAATCTTCCGGTCGTTTGATCCTTCTATCTAGCCTGATTTCATTTCTTCTTCTTAGTTATGCTTTCCTGAAAATCCCTTTTCTCTGGGCCTCAAATATCCTTTTTCGGGTATTATTTCCAATTTCTTCTAAGCCACTAAGCTTTCCTATTTCCAAGAAATTTCCATTATTTGGAAGATTTTGTACTGGATTGAGTGAGTAAATCATTCCCACAATCTAGACATTGGCATTGCCGAGTTAGGTTTCATTTATGATCTCTGTACTTTTGGGAGACTCGTTTTCTTATTAGGGCTAATACCAACAGATCTCCTTTTATCTTAAAAACCAAACACAAAGATGGATCCTGGAAGGAAAAGTTCTTTTTTGTGAGGCGAGATTCTATCGATGGTGGGGATCTCTTGCCTAAAGCCTAGGTTGAAAAGTGTAGGATCATATTTATTGATCTTGAGGATCCAAGGATTTATGTTTCTTATTTTGTTCATTTTGATGCAGGTTGCAATTCTGGTGAAGCTTTTCCTACTGCTAAGGATACCGAAGACAAGGTGAGGCATTTGCTTGCTTTACCTGTAGACATCAGATCATTCGAACTCGAGTCTCTTAGACTTCAAGAGGGTTCTTCTACCACAACTTTGATGAACAATGGTAAGGATCCTTCTCGATGTTCTTATCTATTCTATCATGATGATCCTAAACTTATGAGGATCCTTCTTAATGTGTAGGATCCAAATACACCCGCTCTAGTGCCCAATTTGTCTTGTCTGAACTTGAAGACGACATGTCTAGTCGTTTAGTATAGGATGAGAATATCCATCCTTAGCTTTCTCCCAAGAAGACCCAGATCTAACTCACTGTGAAGACCCCGACATATCGCAAGAGAAAACCAACTGATGCTTGAGATTTTGAGAATGTCGGGACAGAGGAAGAGTTAAAGAAGTGGATTTCCTTCTCCCAATCTATGAGCATTCCTATGTTTTTTTTTTGTTTTAGATTTATTATCTATTTACTGTTATTGCTCTTACGTTATTGATCATGTCACTCGATCTAGTGAGGTCTCAAAGCCAAACTCACTCAAACAAAGCATGCTTTCAAGGAGCAGGAAGGAGTCAATTAGTAGTTCCAACAGAGAATGGAGAAGCTGCCCAGGGAGAAGGCTGAAAGGAAAAGGAACATGTGGCTGAGATTGACAACATGATTGGTGAAGTGAGGATGAGTGCGAATGTTGCTGTTTAGGAAGCAAAGATCAAGCTTGCGGAGGATATCGAGAATGTGCGATCCTGGAATATAGCAGGGTGGCGTGAAGCTTTAAGAAAACTAACTGGAAAGCATGATAGTACCAATCAGGATCCTAAAAAGCAGCAATAGAAGGTAGGTGAAGAGGAAATGGTTACGGGCGATGATAACTAATCCACAATTTATTCTTGTGTAGAAAATACATTTTCAATGGTTTTTGTTTGGGGTTGTATGAAAATTAAGGACATTTTTTAGGAGGGGCTGGTGAGCAACTCTCTTAATGCTATGGTTTTTTTAGATTTCTATCTGTCTGGTTGCCTTATATGCTTGTTATAGTCATAGATCTTCTGATGATCCCCACGTAATAGGATCCTAAAGAGTATGAAGTCTTTAGATATGGATACCATGATACAATTAGTAATTAACTTGGTGTTTTGGTTAAAAATTACACAGATATAAATCAACCAAATTGAATGAGAGGTTGTGATGTTCGAATTGTGCAATAGATAAAGGTAAAGAAAGTGACACGATTGTTTAGAAGGAAAGCCATTGATCCTTCCTAGGATCTCTGGCACAAAACCTTGGGAGGTGATAATGATCACCTGCACTGATGATTTTATTAATATAAAATGATTATTATAGAGAGTATTTTAGTAAGAACAAGTGAAAAAGTTGGTAGATTAAGGTAAGAGTAGGTAGAGTGTGTCGTGTGTGAGATATATCTGTCAATTTATAGTCTAAAATAGCTAACAATTTGTTCGATATTACTAGGATGCTCTATGACCAGCTTTGTGAATGTTGTTTGACTTGGTGTTCTGGGTTTTTAGCATAGTTGACCTGACTCTCTGTTGAGAATAAGTCTTCTCTTGACTATTTCTATACATGTGTTAATTAAGAACGAAATATAACCATTACAAATGTTAGTAAATAATAATAATGGTAATAGTCAGGATCCTAAGATAGTTCACGATCCGGAATATCTGATGAGGTTTGAGGATCCTGGCCCTAACAATTGCCCCCAAGTTATTCTTGAAAACATAGGAGTTAATTTTGAGAATATTAAAGGGATAACTTAAAAATAAATTAAAAAGAGGAGATAAAGAAAAGTTTAAAAATTGTACCTTAATGGATAAGTTTTATCCATCTCGAGGTAACCGAGAAGTAGTCAAATTATCTTTTTATCTCTTCTTTGCTATAAATGTGGGCTTATGGTAATTTCTTCTTTACTCTATTCAGTCGTCATCATATTATTGCCAAGGTGAATTTTCCTATTACTTGTTTTCTTCTGTTCCTCTGTTTTTCCTTGTCATGGTTAAAAAAACTTGTCATTATCGAGCTAGCAGTGTTACTTATCCTGAAAAGGACTTTAGTGATCAAGCAAACTTATCTTATTATTTGGTTTTCTCCTTCGATGATGAGGATATGGAATCGTTGAAAGCCATTGGGGCTTTTCCTTTCGATGTAGTTTTTTGACCTTTTGAGGCCACCGTTGAACCGGATTTTGGTTCTCCGACGTGGGTTTGCTTTATCGAATACCCATTTACTCTAGGTGTAACTTATCCTTTTAATTGTATCGTTCGTGATTTGTTTTCAACTACAAAAATTTCATATATCCAAGCTATGCCTATGGTTTGGAGGATCGCGTTTCTTTTTTTGCTAATGTTTGCGTTTCTTTCAGGTCTCCACTCATGTTTCTCAGTTCACATATGATGTCAGGATTTGTGCTGAGAAAGCTGAGTCCACTCTATAAGATCAGGAGAAAATATGGAGGACCACCAATGAGGATCTTTTCCGGGGGTGGAGTTGTTGAAGAAACAGAAGGCTAAGAAGTAGGAGGAGCATTATGCGGAGCTTAAGGAGGAGATTTCCGATGCGAAGGCAAGTGCTGCAGTGGCTATCCTAGAAGCTAAGGTCAAGTTGGCGAAGGATCTTGTGCATTCAGGATCCTAGAGTGTAATAGGATGGCGCGAGGCACTATCCTAACTAATTGGCTAGCCTATCACCACTATTGAGGATCCTACACTGCAGCTAGAAGTGGATAAAGAGGAGAAGAAGGCCGATGATGAGTAGGCTAAGGTCTAGGCCTTTTAGGTGGTAAGCCTTTTACTCTTGTAGGACTGTAAGCCTTTTATTTTGAATACAATGGTTAATATTTCCTTTATCTTTCTATGTTTCCTTTACCTGGATAATATGATACTAAGATCTTGGTATTGTTAGGATCCTAAAACTAGTGAATAATTTTCAAAATAAAGTTCTTTTGGCAAATAATAGATAAAATGATTTGATAAGGATTGAATTAGTTAAACAACTAAAAGTAATAACTTAAAATAATAAGAACTGACTTTGTTAAGCAACTTAAAATGTTAAAAGTTTCTTTAAAGTTTTATGATTGACTTGTAATCCTTAAGAGTTTCAAATAATTTTTATAATAAAACAAGTATAAAAAAAATTGTTAAGAACTAATTTTGGTAAATCTAAGTTCTTTAAAACTTCTTTAAAGATATCAATTTAAAATAGTAAATGACTCTGAAGTGATGAAAGTTTATAAATCACCAATTGGTTTAGGATCCTGTAAAGTGTAAGATCCTTAATTTTACTTAAAAAATTTCAATGTTAGAAAGAATGAAAGATGGAACCTGATTGTCTTCGAGTTTTTCCTTAAGCTTCATAAGTTTTTCAATCTTAGAATTTACTGAGGATAAATCTCAACTTTGGAAAGAAATTTGGATCACTGTTGACTTCTGATGATAAGATTCTTACTGATGAGGATCCTTACCGATGAGGATCCTTAAGGACGAGGATCCTTAATGATGAGGATCCTTAATCATAATATCATATGGGGGAATTACCTTCTTAGGATAACCCGTTTAGGTTTTAGACTTTGACAAAATTGTTAGGTAACACAATAACTTCAATTGATAACATGTTAATGTTATATACTGGGTAGGATCCCAACCTGTGACATATTTTATGGGAATGATCCCTACTTACGATAACATGAAAATGTTATGATTTGTGTGTATTTGCTAGGGAAACATCCCAACGTGTGATAACATGAAGAAGTTATAAACCTTATGTAATTTGTTGGTAAGATCCTAATTTTAGATAAAATGAAAATGTTATAAACCTTAAGGATCTTAATTTATTTTCAAAGATAAGAGGGTTGCCAAGCCACTGCATCGTGAAATGATCCCATTATTCGTATCCCATAGTAAGATATCATGTGTTCAAGCGAGGTGTATAAGCATTAGTTTGTGTGAAAGAGGTAATTAGCCCTTTAAACCTTAGAGGGGATTAAGTACCCTTAAGCTTAGGAGAGATAATGATCCTCTTGCTTGTGTATATGAAAGTTTAAATAACATATCGTTGATATAATGGAATTGTCCAAGTGTTTAGATGCTAAGATCTTCATGTGTCAAGATCCTTTTGTTTCCGGATCTTCAACCTTGAGGATCCTTATGTTTAAAGATCATTTCTTATGGAGATCGTTAGCTATATGTTGTTCTACATAGAAAATGTTAGCTAAGGATGGGCGTTAGTCTAGCTAACGCCCCTCTGATGCTTAAGTTAGTAATGTAATCGAGGAGAAAATTAGTAATGATGAAACTTTGAAGGTAAAGAACATGTGCACCTCGGTTTTTGTTGAAGATCAATTGATCTTATTTGTATATAGTATGCTTTGAGATGTATATCATTCTAGGATCTTGGAAAAATGTCTCCTTCTAGTGTTGCTAGCCAATATGCTCCTTTTCCTGCTTCAACATCTATGAGATATGGTCTTTCCCAATTAGGAGCTAATTTACTTGCACTAGGAACCTTGGTGTTTTGGAATGTTTTCCTTAATACCAGGTCTCCTATTTGGAATCTTCTGACTTTAATTTTCTTGTTGTAAGCATTGGTGAGCACCAATGCGTGTGTTGGTAAGATCTCTAAGTTCGTCAACAATGTAAAGATCCCGGGCTAGGATTGTGACAACCCGAAATTTCTATCTTGTAATGTCGTTCAATTCAATCAAAAGCCAAACTTTTTTCTGCTATCTTTTAGAATTGTTAAGGGTCTATTAGAGTGTTCAAAGCCTAGTACATTCAAGGATCAGGTGTTAGGAAGTATCTACTAGATTTCATTGTGCAACATTCAAGTCGGAAAACTCCATCAAATGGAGTTTACGGCCGTAAACTAGAGCTTACAGCCATAAGATTTTGTTTGGCTGTGAACTAGGCTCTTAAGTATGATATTCCTTCATTATTCTTCACTTCTCACACTTCCAAGTCAAGAACAATTATTTCTCTCTCAAGTATCATCAAGAACACTTCCATTTCTCTTCGAAGTTGTAAGTGATTCTTTCTATATTAGTTGATATCCTTCTTGATCTAGTAAAACCCCATGATTTCATCCGTGAATTCATCTCTTTTTGGGGTTAGATCTTCAAGAACACTAAGAACACCAAGAACACACACAAGTTCTTTGGGCCGAAATCACCCCTTTTAGCTTCCAAATCGTAAGTATCCTTTCCACATACTTGATATTCATTAGAAGCTCTTGATTAGCATACGAGAAACAACCATTTTAGCAAGAACATCAAGAGTTTATGGTCGTAAAACCTTCTTGATTTATGTTATGGTCGTGAACACTTTTAAGTCTTGGCCATAAACCCTAGCTATTTCATGTGTTGGCCGTAAACTCATTGGTCTTGAACACATCTAGGTCGTAAACACACACTTGTGTGGCCGTGAACACCATTAGTACAATCATATGTGATTGTAGCTCTTCTTTCCAACTGTTTCCTAGTCCTTAAGGTTGTTCTCTAACATGATTAGTTGTTATATACACTAATTATATACATATATGTGTCATTATATACTTAATAGGATCCGTTTGTGCTCGAGACTTCACTTGACACTTAGCATCCTATATCGATCTTACATTCGAATCACCCACTACAGGTGAGTTCATACCCCTAAACTTATATTTTAAATGATTTTGATTGCTTTTATGGGGGGAATACAAGTAGAAAACTTTATAGTTATAGTATCAATGGCATGTGATTTATAACTATCAAACAAGAGGATTGCATATACTTCAAAACATTGTTATAAAAAAAAACTGTTTCAAATCATTTTATAAATTGACATCAAGTCATTGATAACCATTCAAATGGTTAAAGCTCTTTTATACAAACTCTTTATTGTTTTACAAAACTCTTTTAATCTTATATATTGTCAAAATCATGTCTATATAGATATAGTTATATAAATAAGGTTGAAAGGGCTTAGGATTGATAACTCGCTTTATTTCCCGTTCCTTGTATGGTTGTGGAATTATATTATCGGTTGTTTGTCCGAGTGTGGTTTGAATCTTAGTTATATATTATGTATATGTGTGTAGATATAAAATTTCATCCAATCAGGTCAATACCTTAGGGTAGCAAAGGTGTACATACATGATCAGTCATTCAAACAATAGTAATAATAAACTATAATAGGTATAGTTTAGAGGATTACTAGTTACTAATTCTAAGAACAATGAAACTTATAAGAGTCAGTTCATACATGATTCAATTCAAACATACTATATCAAGAACATAAAGAACATACGATACACTAGAGTAGAAGGAACATACTATACACTAGAACAGAAGGAACATACTACACTAATACAAGAACAATATAACATTAATGCGGTCCTCTACTTCATGGCATGGCAATATACTGCTTTGTTACGTTTTGTCAAGAAAGTCTCATGAAGGGAGAACATGATTTTGTGTATAGATCTATACAGGATTGACCATCCTACACCTTGCTGCTAGCTAAAGTGGGACCTTCCGGTCTACGGGTGACGAATGTCATATCATTTTGACGTCTTTGATCGTTGTGTCTTACTAGTGAATCAATTATGGTTATAATCTCATCGCATTTTACCTTAGTTACACAATTGGTTTAAGATATTTAGTACAATGGTAGTTACTATATACAATACTACAGTACATCGTCATTTTCCTATTGAATTCATATGGTGATCTTCTCACATAAACGGTAACGTTAACTATATTTTTGGTAATGATAGTCATACTTGGGAAAAAGACTCACTTTTACAAAAGAACAAACAAATAGAACAGTCGGATCTTGGTAGAAGACTACATTTCTTTATAAGTAGAAAATATAGGATTTTCTAGGAGATACAAACATTAACACCAAACTCTTACAAACATTTTACATCGAGCATTTACAAACACTTACATCAAACTTATACAAACATTGACACTAAAATACTTATGAACTCACCAGCGTAAAGGTTGATCTACTCTTTCAATATAACTTGTATTCTCAGGTCACCAGTAGACAGGTACCCTAGACCAGGTTTTAAGAAGACGGAGCGTGTTCAAGACTCATCTTTTATTTTGATTCATATTTTGGTGTCTTTCAAAATTTAAAAAGAACACACTTGTATTAAATTATATTATTAATGCAATGAAAAATACTTTTGCTTATTTTCTATTGTGCACTGTTATGATACTGAACATGACGTCCTCCAGCCCCGAACATTTCCGTCGTTCTGGTTTGGGAGTGTGACAGATTGGTATCAGAGCTTTGTTTATAGCGAATTGAGTATATAAACCCATAAAAGATATACAAATATAAACACATCGGGATTAAAATACTCTGACCAAGAGTTTATACTTTTTAAATAATAAAATATTTAACTAAAGTATACATACAAACATTCATACTAGGATCAGTTTCATACTAGAACAGAACAAAAGTATTACGGTTGTTGGACAACACAAGTAGGCTTGGGGACATATGATCAGATCTGGGAATGATATAGCCTGATCAACTATATATTTCCAAGAAGTGATTAACACATGCCTAGGAATGGTTGTGGTGTTGCAGCAAGTCTAAAAAGTTACCAACACTACTACAATGAAAACTTTAGAATAGAACATAAACTTAAAACACTATAGGAGTATTTTGTGATACTATAATTGCTTATTTGAGAACTAAAAGGTCTTTATTAGTATGTCAATAGTTACTGAGTGGATACGCTAAGCTTATGTGTGACTAGGATGTCATAGAATTAGAATCTGTGATCTTTGCTTTATTTCATGTTCCTTGTTTGGTTGTGGACTTCGAGTTAGGGTCACTTATTCGAAGGTCTATTCTTTTTTTATTACATATGACTGGTATGCACTACGCATGTATTGAAGTGACTAGTAAGGATCATCCTATAATTATCTTAAGTAGTATGTCTATTAACTATCTTTTCCATCCCTTTTCTCGCTTAGATAACATGGATGGATTCCATCTCCTTGGAGACCCATACTTTCCCAACCAAGGAAATGATGGATAGCTCGAGGCGGAGCCATAAGAGAATCATGCAATTCTTTTAGATGATGACTTCACATAAAACTTCTCTGAGGATTCTAACTCCGAGCCAGAAGTCAATGATCTACCATTAGTGGCTCCAATCCAAAATCCTAACCCTCGTCCGACTTTTCAAAGCCCGACGTCTCTGTAGGCTGAGAACTTGGGCAGATGGAGTCAAGATCATGGTCAACCCTTACTCTACAACGGAGACTGAAGCTTGTATAACATAAGCGAGGGAGGCTCTGTAGACAGAATTCTTCCCATCTTGGTTTGCTGAGTGGCTTGAAATGTAGAGCTGGGAATGATAGCCATTCAACAGACCGTGGAGCTTGATGCGGACACGAACGCCAATATAGATCTTATTCAAAATCTTGAATTTGCTCATGGGAGGACTATGAGAGACAATGAGGCTCTACAATAAGAGCTAGCTGCAACTTGAGTTGAAGTCATACAACTACGAGCATGCCAGGCAATGTATGAAAGACACCTTCTTGATGTGGAGCGTCAGCTAGCAGGCTTGAGGGTTCACCCGAGGGGTACCTATCGCCATTAGAAGACGCTCTACTCATCCTTTCTTATGGTTTAAGAAATAGCTTTCTTATCTATGCTCGAAGTAGCACTTTTTCGTGTAAATATTCCCATCTTACAAGTACTGTTTCGCTTGGTCTTTATGCTGTCAAAATTTTCTTAGTTCTGGTTTGATGTGAGACCTACTTCAAGGTTATTTTCCCGAACTCGTTACATCATTTATGCCAATATTTTTGGGAGATATCTAATCTTTTGGGAAATCTTTATCCAAATGCTTTCATTCTTCAATTGTTAGGTCCCTATTTCAATTATACTCCCATCAATTTGTTGAATGATGGCGAGTTAGTTCATGCACCACTCTCATTATTCTTACTATCATCTTCATCTTTGTAAACTTTTGACAAAACTGCACAAATTGTCCCTGTGGTTTGTCAAAAATTGCCACTTTGGTCCAAAAAGGTTTGGACTGGCACCAGAGGTCCAAACTTTTCAGTTTTTTGCGAGTTTGGTCCAATTTACTATTAACTTTTTCATAATGATGATTTTGCCCTTATTTTTTTCTTTTTCATTTTTTTATTATTTAAAGATTTTTTTCAGATTAAAAGAATTTTTTTTCCTTTTCTATTTAATTTATATAATTTTTATAAAAGAAAAAATAGAAAATAAAAATGCAATATCTCTCTCTCTCTCTCTCTCTCTCTCTCGGGTGAAACCTGCCATTGGAGATGGAGTCTCCGGTTCTCTCTCTCTCTCTCTCTCTCTCTCTCTCTCTCTCTCGGGTGAAACCTGCCATTGGAGATGGAGTCTCCGGTTATCAAAGAGCAGGCAATTTCCCTTCACTGTTGATTAGCAAACCCAAAACCCCTCTTTCGATTTATGTGATCCCTGTTGATATCTACAACCCCGTAGATGGCCAAAGTGGAGATGAAGGCCACCAAAAAAGACACAACCATCATCCTCTTTATTTTTCCTTTCTTTCTACTCATCGATACCTGCCAAACACCCAACCATCGACTACTAATACGGGTGGATCCTTCTGATTTGTTAGTCGTCATCGATGAGGAGTAAAGCCACAAAGGAATTTATCGGAGACCGGTTGTCCCCCTCACTCTTTCTCACTTTTTCTACCCCGGAAATCATCATCTCCACATGCCACCTGCTATGTTTCCTCAAATTAGATTCACCCTCTATCTCTTGAACATAAACAACAAGGTTGGAGATGAGTAGAAAGAAATGGGAATGGAGCAGTTTTTGTACCACCAGTTCTCCAGCGAACCCTAACCTTAACGCCTCCACCACCATTTGGAAACCCTAACCCTAGCACCGTCAAACCCTAAACGACCGATTGGAGCAACGAATCTAGGGTTTTTGTAACTCGTAGATCGTTGTCTCCATCGAAGAAGGATAGAGACGAAGAGAGAAGAAGGCGAAGCTAGGTTTTTGAAAACGACCGATTTGTGTTGAACACATATTCATCCCAAGTCGTCTCTCTCTCTCTCACACACTCTCTCTCTCTCTCTCTCTCTCTTTGATGGCTTAGTTTACATGTTGCCTAAAAAAATGCTGGCGGTGGTGTTGAACTGGTTGAGATGGTGCTCAGCTAGTGGCAGTGGTTTCCGACAAGTGGTGGTTGTTCATATTTTTCCGTTAGCCGATGGTGGTTATGCTATATTCCTTTTTATAAAAAAAATCAGAGAAGTAGAGAGAGAGAGATAGATGGGAAGAGAAAATGGGTTGAAGTTTTTTTTTCTTTTTTATTTTAATATATTTTAATAAATAAATAAACATAAAAAAATAAAGTAAGGGAGAAATGGTCATTATAAAAAATTTCAAAGCAAATTGTACCAAAGTGGCAACAAAATCAAACTTTTGGACCACTGGTGCTAGTCGAAATCTTTTTGGACCAAAGTAGCAATTTTCGACATACCACAGGGACCATTTGTGTAGTTTTGTCTAAACTTTTAGTTGAACAATGCCTCCACGTAGAGTAACAAGATGCAATCTCCCAATAACTCCTACTCAACCACCTCCTCCACAATACGATCCTGCAGCTCTCCAAGCTGCACTGGTTGCGATTGTTACGACAGGGATAGCTCAATATTCAGAGATAGTGGTACTAGCGGGAGTGGAACAACTATACATTCTACTCAAGGTGATGCTCCAGTGTGCTCTAGAGAGTGCTCGTATAAGGACGTCACCAACTGCAAGCCCAAGACCTTTATCGGGACTAGAGGAATCATTGCCCTCTCGCAATGGTTCAAAAAGACGGAGTCGATCTTTGAGATCTGATCCTTTCTAGAAGGAATCAAAGTAAAATTTGTTGCCTGCACCTTCTCGTACAGAGCCCTAACATGGTGGAATAGCCACGTCAAGTCACTAACCCTAATAGTGGCTAATGCAATGGGCTGGTAAGCTCTGAAGGAGCTCATGATTGAGGAGTATTGCCCGAGGGGAGATGTTCAGAAACTTGAACAAGAACTTTAGAACCTAACCATGAAGGGCTCCAACATAGTTGCCTACACCACCAGGTTCAGCGTTCTGGTGGCTCTATGTCCAAGAATGGTCCCTATTGAGGGAAAGAAAGTCGAGAGGTACATTTGGGGGCTGGTGCATCCATTCCAGGGGAATGTCTTAGCTTCAAACCCCACTACTTTCGATAGTTCCAAGCGTTTGGCACAGTGGCTCATTGATCATGGAGTCCGCAACCTGATAACAACAACAACCACAACTATCCCAGAACCATCCAAGGCCGCTGACAACAAGCGGAAGTTTTAGGATGACAAGAAGGATAAAGCGACACTGAACTCTGCCAAAAAGAAGCAGGTCGTGGCTATTCATGCTGCGATAACACCTACTAGTACTGCACCAATGAAGCAGTATGCTGGAAGCTTTCCCAAATGCAACAAATGCACCTTCCACCACAACGGGTGCTTCCGGGAAATGCAATGCGTTAACTACAACAGGAAGGGGTAGACTGCCCGTTTCTGAAAAGCTCCGGCTAGGCCAATCACCCAAGTCCCCGACGTCGGAGTGGGCCAGGCTTGCTATGGATGTGGCAAGGTGGGTCACGACAAGAGAAACTGCCCGAAGGCAGGGAACACTAGCGGAGTGGGAAGAGTTTTGGCTATAGGCCATGAGAAAGCGGTAGTAGACCATATAGTGGTCACTGATATGTTTCTCCTCGACCAATCTTATGTATGCACAGTATTTGATAGTGGAGCAGGGAGGAGTTTTGTGAACCAGAAATTTGCTCACTTACTAAAACAAAAACCATGTGCACTGAAATAACTGTTCACTATAGAAATGGCTAACAGAAAGACTGAGAGCACTAGCAGTATATACAAAGGTTGTACCCTAACTCTAGATAGCCATTCATTTCCAATCGAGCTCATGTCGGTCTCAATTAAAAGTTTTGATGTCATTATCGGCATGGATTGGTTGAGTCTTCATCGTGCTGAAATCATGTGTTATGAAAAGGTTGTTCATCTTAATATACCATCTAACAAAACTCTAGTTATCTATGGCGACAAACCGGACACGAACCTTCGTGTCATCTCGAGTATACAAGCCCAAAAGTACTTACGAAAGGAATGTCATGCATTCGTTGCTCATGTGGTTGATATGAGCCAAGAGACGAAAGACATAAAGAACATCCTAGAAGTACGCGACTTTCCCGACATCTTTCCAGAAGAACTACCAGGATTACCACCACAACGTCAAGTCGAGTTCAGAATCGACTTAGTCCTAGGGCCTATCCCAGTAGCCAAATCTCCCTATTGTCCAGCACCAGCTGAGATGCAGGAGCTATCCGGTCACCTGAATGAACTGCTTAGTGAGAGATTTATTAGACCAAGCTTCTCAACCTGGGGAGCACCGGTCTTGTTCGTGAAGAAGAAAGACAGATCGTTCTGTATGTGCATCGACTACAAAGAACTAAACAAGCTTATCGTAAAAAATCGTTACCCCTACCTCGCATAGACGACTTGTTCGACCAACTGTAAGGGCTGAATTACTTTTCGAAGATAGATATGAGATTCGGGTATCACTAGTTACGAGTGTTAGAGGAAGATGTTCCCAAAATATCCTTCCGAACTTGTTATGGACACTACGAGTTTGTAGTGATGCCTTTCAGATTGACCAACGCAACCACATTATTCATGGACTTAATGAATCGGGTGTCTCGTCCTTACTTGGGTCAGTTCGTCGTTATTTTCATCGATGACATACTTATCTACTATCGAAGTAAGGCGGAGCATAGTCAACATCTACGTCAGATCTTAGAAACACTACGATCGGAGAAGCTCTATGGGAAGTTCTCTAAATGCGAATTTTGGATTCAAAGAGTCGAATTCTTGGGTCACGTAGTTAGCGAAGAAGGAATTCACATGGACCCTTACAAAATAAAGTCCATTGAGAACTGGTCAGCACCGAAGAAGCTTACAAAAATTCGTCAATTCTAGATCTCGCAGGGTACTACCGCAAGTTGATTCAGAACTTCTCTAGGATCGCGAAACCGCTTACAACATTGACTCAGAAAGGCGTGGCCTTTAACTGGGAAGAGAAACAAGAAAAAGCGTTCCAAACGCTGAAGCGAGCCTTATGCAGTGCACCGATACTATCCCTCCTAGAAGGGATAGAAGACTTCGTGGTTTATTGTGATGCATCCAACCAAGGGTTTGGCTGTGTTCTTATGCAACGAGGTAAGGTCATACCCTATGCCTCAAGACAATTAAAGACACATGAAGTCAATTACACCACACATGATCTTGAGTTAGGAGCAGTGGTATTTGCTCTAAAGATCTGGAGACACTACTTGTATGGTACAAAGAGCACTGTCTTTACAGACCACAAGAGCTTTCAACATATATTCGACCAGCAGGAGCTTAATATGAGACAACGAAGGTGGGTCGAGCTACTCAATGACTATGAATGCAAAATTCATTATCATCCCGGTAAGGCCAATGTGGTAGCGGACGCCCTAAGCCATAAAGAATAATCTGGCCGTAGAATTAAATGAATGACTATGACTATCCATTCGCAGTTGTCTACACAAATTAAGGAGGCTCAACTTGAAGCTTTGAAACCTGAAAATGTGGCGGGTGAATCCCTGAGAGGGATGGATAAAAACTTGAAAGTTAAGGGTGGCAGGGCCTTATATCTCATGGATTGGATCTGGAGAGACTTGGTCATGACCAAAGCGCACAATACTAGATATTCCGTCCACCCAGGCTCATAAAAGATGTATCTCGACCTCTAAAAGTTATATTGGTGGCCTAACAAGAAAGCAGAGATTGCTACCTTCGTGAGTAAGTGTCTTACTTGTGCCAAGGTTAAGGTCGAATACCAGAAAACCTTAGGTTTATTACAACAACCGGAGATATCGGAATGGAAGTGGGTTCAGATAACAATGGACTTCATAACCAAGTTGCCCAAAACGACGGGTGGTCTCGATAGCATTTGGGTGATCGTAGATAGGTTAACAAATCCGCACATTTCTGCCTATCAAAGAAACCGACAAGATGGAGAAACTAACGAGAAACTACATTAGAGATATCATACGACTGCATGGTGTTCCCATATCCATTATCTATGATAGAGATAGTAGATTCGCTTCAAGGTTTTGGAAGTCGCTAGAAGGTTCGCTAGGAACTAGGCTTGACATGAGTACAGCCTAACATCCGCAAACCGACGGACAAAGTGAGAGGACTATTCAAACCATGGAAGATATGTTGCCAGCCAGTATGATAGACTTTGGAAAAGCATGGGATATTCATCTACCCGTTGTCGAGTTCTCCTATAATAACAGTTATCACACGATCATAAAGGATGCTCCATTTGAAGCCCTCTATTGCCAGAAGTGCAAATCGCCTCTGTGCTGGGCTGAGGTGGGTGACACACATTTAGCTTAAGGACAAGTTCCTAACAGTACTATCACAGGTCTGAAGATCATTCCAGAAACGACAGAGAAGATCGTTTAGATTAGTGACTGATTGAAAGCCTCCAGAGACTAACAAAAAAGCTACGCTTAGAAGTGAAGGAAACCATTGGAATTCCAGGTTGGTCACCGTGTTCTATTGAAGGTCTCACCCTGTAAGGGTTTGATATGCTTCAGAAAGCGTGGAATGCTAAATCCAAGATACGTAGGACCTTTCGAGATTCTCGCTAGAATCGACCCTGTATCTTACAAACTCAAACTACCTCAAGAACTTAGTAATGTACACTCTACTTTTCACGTTTTGAACTTGAAAAAATGTCTATCTGATGAGGCTCTTGTAATCCCACTTGACAAGATCTAGATCAACGAGAGCCTCAACTTCGTGGAAGAACAAGTAGAGATCATGGACCGAGAGGTCAAGCAAATGAAGCAAAGTCGTATCTCGATAGTTATGGTTCGCTGGAATGCCAAGCGGGGACCTGAATTCACTTGGGAGTGCGAGGATCAAATGAAAATGAAATATCCTCATCTTTTTACTTAGTTATTTATAATTGCTTAAACTCTAATTTCGTGACGAAATTCTCTCCAACGGAGGGATGATGTGACAACTCGTACTTTCTATCTTGTAAAGCCGTTCAATTCAATCAAAAGTTAGACTTGTTTCTGCTATCTTTTAGCATTTTTAAGGGTCTATTTGAGTGTTCAAAGCCTAGTACATTCAAGGATTGGGTGTTAGGAAGTATCTGCTAGAGTTCCTTGTGCAGCATTCAAGGCAAAAAACTCCATCATATGGAGTTTACGACCGTAAACTAGAGCTTACGACCGTAAGCTCTTGTTTGGCCGTGAACTAGTCTCTTAATTATGATATTCCTTTATTATTCTTCACTTCTCACACTTCCAAGTCAAGAACACTCATTTCTCTCTCAAGTATCATCAAGAACACTTCCATTTCTCGTCAATTTTGTAAGTGATTCTTTCTATATTAGTTGATATCCTTCTTGATCTAGTAAAACCCCATGATTTCATCCATGAATTCATCTCTTTTTGGGGTTAGATCTTCAAGAACACCAAGAACACATACTAGTTCTTTGGGCAGAAATCACCCCTTTTAGCTTCCAAATCGTAAGTATGATTTCCATATACTTGATATTCATTAGAAGCTCTTGATCAGGATACAAGAAAGAACCATTTTAGGAAGAATATCAAGAGTTTACATCCGTAAAACCTTGCATGGCCGTAAACCCTTCTTGATTTCTGTTATGGCAGTGAACCCTTTCAATTCTTGGCCGTAAACCCTAGCTATTTCATGTGTTGGCTGTAAAATCATTGGCCTTGAACACATCTAAGCCGTAAAACACACACTTGTGTGGTCGTCACACCCGATTTCTGGTACACAGTTAGTTCAAGCTTTCTTGTGTTTTCTCTGGGACTCGACGAGTTGGAGGCCCAACTTGTTGAGTAGAGTCAAGATCCACGGACAGTTTAAGTGACCTACTTGACGAGTTGGAAGACTGACTCGGCGAGTAGGTGTTGTTTGGGTAAAACCCAAAATTCAGGGTTTGCACCCTATTTAAACACCTTATCTCACTCTCAATTGTCCCATATACTCCTAGAAGACATCATATCGAAACCCAAGCCGTTGTTTGTGTGTTCTAAGGCCATTTAGGTGCTTTTTGGTGGATTGTGAAGCTTGAGAAGAGGAAAGGAGCTTGTGAGACCAAGGGGAAAACAAAGAAGATCCAGAGTTTGGAGCTCATTTTCAGCTTATTGGTGGTATGAAGTTGAACCTTTGTCTATAGATCTTGATTTATGGGCCTTTTCCATCATCTTTCTAAGCCCTAGAGAGGTTGTATTCGGGATTTAGTGTTGGAAGTCAGTGTATGCTTTAGATCCAGGTCTATTGGGGCTTTTATGGCATAAAGGTGCCCATTTTGTTGCCATGAACACCCCATGCACCTTGGAGGCCATCTTTTATGGCTTTTTGAGCCAAAGACCCCTTGCATGCGTACCAAGTTTGTAACATTACATGTAAAATGGACATTAGGAGGCTAGATCTATGGTTTTGGTGTGTTAATTCCCACTGAAATCGACTGTATAGTATTGGCCAAGGAGAGACTCGGCGAGTCAAGACGCTTTTTCCCCCCAAAAACGTCTTCTGGTTGACTTTGCCTGGTTTTGGGATTGACCAGGGTTAGGGTTGTGTATTCTGTTTGACGCCTAGAGGGTTCTCGTATAGGGATTAAGGAGTTGAGGATAACCGACATTCACGGCAAGAACAGTTCAGACACTACACGGCATCGAGGTGAGTTACCTTCCAATAGAAGTGGGTTAGTTGGGACGATTATCTTTGTGATAATTGTATGGTCTGTTATCGTGGGGTATGTGAGTATGCTAGATTGCTAGATATGTGAGTATGCTAGTTTACTAGTTGCTATGTTATGTGAGATAGTAGCAGTAGAAGGGGGACTAGTCCTCGATTTGGTCACTAGGACCAATGGGTAGGTAGGACACCCCAGATATGTCTGACATCATGATTATGATATGATATTATGTGTTAGTAGTAGGGGGTGAAATAGTCCCCGTGTACGGTTGAGATAAACCGGAGGGTAGGTCAGCACCCCAAAATGGCTTGACATGGGTAGGTCAGCACCCCAAAATAGCTTGACATGGGTAGGTTAGCACCCTAGAATGGGTTGACATGGGTAGGTTAGCACCCAAGAATGGCTTGACATGGGTAGGACGGGTGCCCTAGAATTGCCCGACAGTATGTATGCTTTGTGATTGTATGGTATGTGGTGTGATAGGGGAACTCACTAAGCTTTGTGCTTACAGTTTTAGTTTCAGGTTTTAGGTACTTCTTTGTCTAAGTGGAAGTAGCCGGCGTTGTAGCAGCGCATCACACACACACACATGATTTCCGCTTAGAGTTTTCTAGGATTGTACTCTGCTATTTTGTTACTTCAAGATGATTTGGTTTGAAACATGATATTATCTTGGCAATGTTTTGATAAACAAATGTATAAATCACTTAATCAAAGAAACAAAATTTTTAGCCTCAAATTTTGGGATGTTACAAGTTGCTATCAGAGCCCTGGTTTGACGGATTCGGACACACCCTTGGGGGTGTCTGGACTCAAACCGAGCAACTAAGAGTTTTTTTTTTCACAAAGAAAAAGTTTCTAAAATTTTATGTTAAAGAATTTTGAAGAAGGACAAGGTATGTGATGCGTGCAACCGGCTGAGCTCAAGTAAGTTTTCCCCAAGATACCCATACTTGTTATGTTATGTGTGTGATTTATGATTATGAGAACTGTATTCTAGATTATGGTTGAGGATCTAGGAGGATTCCTTGAATGCCTGTTGTATGAGTTGTATGTTAAGGCTACTTAGCCAGTGGTAGGATAGCCTAATTAGGTTATGCCTGATGTGGTTTCTCAATGCACAAATGCTGCTAGCTTTGTGCTAAAGGGGTCCCGGCTAACCTTAACTAACTAGTGGACGGATATGTAACAGTATTCGCGAGCTAGTTAGGGAATGAAGGTAGGGACTCATAGTGTAGCTGATGGCGAAGAGTAGGTCGGAGGGTGCCCTAGGAAAGCCTAGGATGAGATCAGTCGAAAAGGGATATTGGTATGGGCACTTGGTGAAGTTGAGGAAATCCTTGAGAAAAGTACGAATAGATGTGAAAGGTAGTATGGGCTCGTACTACTGCAAGCAGAGGATCCGTACTCGAGTCAAGGAGGGTCGTGATGGAACCAGGGAACCGGGGGATTATCGAGCTGATGGAGGATTGTCTCCGAGCATTCAGGAGAGATTTGGTGTCTGGCCAGGCGGGTACACGCACACTGTCGTTCAAGGACTTCAGAGGGAGTGGTGCACCGGATTTTCATGGGGTGAAGGACCCCATTGCTGTCAGGAGATGGATCGCAGACATTGAGTCTGCGCAGTTGACGAGCTTCTGCCCGGAAGAGTCGAAGGTTTGCATTGCTGCAGGATATATGAGGGATAGGGCTAGAGACTAGTGGGAGTCGATTGGCGACTCGTTGGGAGCCCCAGCCGTCGAGGCTATGGCGTGGTAAGATTTCATGACTAGATTCAGGGCTGAGTTTGCGCCGGCTCTGGAGCTTCAACAGTTGGCCAGGGAGTTTCTGGATATGAGGCAGATGACTGAGACAGTGGCGGAGATCACTGCCAAGTTCAGGGAAAGGGCCCTGTTGGTACCCGAGTATGCGGGGGATGAGGAGATGCGGAAGTCCCGCTATCACAATATGTTGAGGGCTGATATTCTGGAGAATGTCAGCTATTCAGCCTGCCCAACCCTGGAGTCCATGATTGCCAGGGCGTGGGAGAGGGAGCTCGATTTGGAGCACGTCCGGAAGAGGAAAGCATAGACTGAGCCGGTGACAGGGGTTTCGGGGAAGAAACCCAAGGGATCCGACGCTAGGTCGAAGGGCCATCCGGGCCAGAGTCGTTGCAGGAAATGCGGCAAGCCGCATGAGGGAGCTTGTAGAGCATGATCGTCGGGCTGATACAAGTGCGGAAAGACGGCGCACTTTGGCAGGGATTGTACTTCCCCCACCCCCACAGTGCATATGTCATACCTGATTTGTTGTCATTGCAATCAGAAGGGCCATAAGAAGGCCAACTGCTCTAGATTGACAACAGCGACAGCAGCAGTGCCAGCGGCGTGCCGACCCCAGCGTCAGCACGGGTCACGGATGGCAGTAAGGCCAAGGTAGATGCTCCAATGGTGAGGAGTTGAGAATTTCAGTTGACAGCCGAGGAGGCACGCGCTGCACCCGATTTGGTGACGGATACGATTTCCTTCTTATGCTTTTATGTTATGTCGCTGTGATTTTGATATGTTATGTATGTGCTTTGTTTAGGATAGTTCCATGTGAACGGTATCCTAGTTCAGGTATTGTTTGATTCGGGAGCTACCCGATCGTTTGTCTCTAGAGGTCGAGATTACAGACGACCGGTCAGTGCGAGCATCAGAGGTCTACCGAGATTGTGTTTTGAGGCTGTTCGAGGAGCGTTATCTTGTAGATCTGGTTCCTATACCTTTTCAGGGGAACAAGTTTATTATTGGTATGGATTCGCTAAGCTCTAATGGGGCAGTGATTGACTGCGCGCATCAGTTGGTGTAAATCAGGATCCCAAGTGGGGGAGATCTGGTAATTTAGGGTGAGAGGCCACAGTAGGGACCAGCTTTATCTTTAGCAGCGAGAGCTAGGCGCTACCTTCAACAGGGTTGCGCAGAATTTGTCGTGTATGTTATGGATACCCGGGAGGTGGGTAAGGCGATGGTGGGTGATGTGCCTGTGGTGCGAGAGTTTGTAGATGTGTTCAACGAGGAGTTGATTGGGATACCTCCGGAGAGGCAGGTAGAGTTCAGGATCGACCTAGTCCCTGGTGCGGCTCCGATAGCCAAGGCACCGTATCGGTTGGCTCCTCCTGAGATGCAAGAGTTGTCTACACAACTATAGGAGCTGTTAGACAAGGGATTCATTAGACCGAACACTTCACCTTGGGGAGCCCCGATTCTGTTAGTGAAAAAGAAGGATGTGTCGCATTAGATGTGTATAGCCTACCGGGAGCTGAATAAGGTAACGGTGAAGAACCGTTAACCACTCCCAAGTATTGATGACCTCTTTAACCAGCAACAGGGAGCGTCTTGGTTCTCCTACATTGATCTGCGTTGAGGATATCATCAGATGAGGGTCAAAGAGGAGGATGTGCAGAAGACTACGTTTCAGACGCGTTATGGTCACTATGAGTTCGTGGTGATGCCTTTCGGGCTCAACAATGCTCCTTCCGCATTCATGGATCTCATGAACTATGTGTGAAGACTGATGTTGGATCGGACTGTGATAGTTTTTATCGATGACATCTTGGTTTATTTCAAGACATGAGAGCAGCATGAGGAGCACTTGCGGGAGGTTCTGGATACTTTGAGGAGGGAGAGCCTCTATGCTAAGTTCTCCAAGTGTGAGTTCTGGTTGCGCGAGGTGCAGTTTCTTGGGCACCTTGTCAACCAGGACAGGATTTCAGTTGACCCGGCCAAGGTGGAGGCCGAGATGAGGTAGTAGGTACCAAGGTCTCCATTTGAGATTCAGAGCTTCCTGAGACTAGCGGACTACTGTCGGAGATTCATTCAAGACTTCTCCAAGATAGCCGTGACCCTGAATCGGTTGATGAGGAAAGCTGTGGTCTTTTGTTGGGGGCCTGAGCAGCAGGCTGTGTTTGAGACATTGAGATAAATTGTGTGAGGCGCCAATCTTAGCCCTGCCGGAGGGCATGGAGGATTTTGTTGTATACTGCGATGGACAGTGTATGAATGAAAACTTTGGTTCATCCACCAATGTAGAAACTCATACCTTCTAAAACCCACGAAACATCAATATAGTTAAATTTGGAAGCTATTATGGCATGGGCCGAAGTGCATTGTTGTAAATGTCAAAACACGTACACACTTCACAATTAGAAAATAATACAAGGTAGTTGTGCCTTAATTAGAAAATTCCTAAAAATCAAAATCCACACATCATCATATAGATAAATAAATATTAATGTAATTTCAAAACACACAGATTCGATTATCCTATGGGAACCAATATACAATAGTCCATACTATTCAAAAATTGATTTAAGTGTAAAAAGCTTGAATAGATAATGAAATGCGTGCAACTATCCCAACCATTGTCTATCTCGAAATTTTAATCTTACAACGATAAGTGGAAGTGGACTCTTTACGATACTCCCATCATGTTGCTAGAGAGGATGGTACTCCTATCTTATAATCTCTAGGAAAAGGGTACTCCTCTTTTCATTGTATTGTTAAGTGGGACTCCAACCATCGATCTAGGAAATAGGTAGCCATGTCCCCAATTCCATATGAGGGGTAGCTAGCCCATATATACACATGAGGATTATCTAGAAATCTACTCACAACAACTCAACACGTAATGGATCTAGGACATGAACACACAAGTGTCCCATTCTATTATGAATGAATGGATGCCAAAATCACATTCTAAAAAATAAATCCTTTTTTCTTTCGAAACCAAATCACTTCCAAAATTCCGGTTCATGAATGCACACATAGTTCCATATAGCAATGAAGGTTCATATATAACTATCATGTCCTAGAAACCTTCAATCTAATCAAAACATAATAAGAAAGGAGAAGTTTATTTTGGGTGACTCAAGATGTGAGGTCAAAATGGGTAATAAACATGAATATCATTTTATAAGTTAAAATTGTTGGGTTTTGGTATAATACAACATCCTATGGTGCACATACAACCCTAAATACCTTGGATCTATGTGTTTTCACTTTTTATACATGC
Source organism: Lactuca sativa (assembly GCF_002870075.4). NCBI lineage: Eukaryota > Viridiplantae > Streptophyta > Magnoliopsida > Asterales > Asteraceae > Lactuca > Lactuca sativa. The sequence continues at coordinate 211,908,261 of NC_056630.2, forward strand.
AAATGGGTTCCAAGGCATTAAACCTATAACTAGCATGCATTTTACATAAACCATATAATATACTAGTTAGGGAAACATACCTTTTATGTTGCTTGAAGTCTTGATGTATTTGGCCTTAAGAGCTTAGCACCAATAGTATGAAATGCCTCAAATGGAATCACAACACACCTAGGACAAAGGTGGCTCTTGAGAGAGAATTCCATGCACCAAAACACCTCCATATTTCTCTAAGAAAAGAAGTGGTGATTTTGGCTATGGAGTAACCTATTTATATGTAGGATTCCAAGGGTCATGGGTATAACCCATAATCCATACCCATGGGTTTTATGATCCATGGTTCATGTGGCCCAACTCTTTATGTATCTATACATAAACTTGGTCCAACATGGATCGTAAGCCCAACACATATAAATATAACTAATTATCATATTTAGTCCCCATAGATTTAATTAGTCTCTTTTGATCACTAAATTAATTCCAAATTAATTCTTGATCGATACTAATTAAAACATATGATTTGATATTAATATATTATAACTTATAATATATTAATAAACCATAAATACCCTTCTCTCAAAAGTCAATCCTAACAAATTGTTCTGATAATATGCAACCCAAATGGACCATGCTACTCTCGGGTCAAGTACATACCAATAATAGCTATAGGCTTAGACATCTAATCCAACAAAAATCCCCTAAAATAAATTTTTATTTTCAAAAATATGTCCTTAGACTTATAAAGTACATCACTCATTTAAAAAAATATTAATCGATACAGAATGTAAGACCATCAATGTTGAATATGCATATTATAGCACATAAAGAAATAATAAATCAAAAACTCAAAGAATAGGGAAAAATGTTCCAAGTTAGAAGTACTCACCTCGGTTTTCTAGGTAGTTGAAGTACTCCTTTCCACTAATGAAACTTTCTTCAATCACCTCCTATAAGATATAGCTTTAGTTATTAAAATGACAAAAATACCCCTAGGGACATAAAACTCATTTTGAATGTCTTAAAATCTTATATGTACTTATATGAGGGTTTTAGAAGAAACGGAGCACAAAAACAATAAGTTAAACTCAAGATATCAATTTGTTATTTCCCGATTCCCAATTTATGACGACTGACTAATTGAACAAATCAAATCAGTCCTGGCCCGACCGAGCGCTTCCATTTGTCATCATCAAATCATCGAGGGGCCCACAGATATCACTTTTATCCTGAAGATAAAAGGAATGGATAAACTTCGACTCATATGGCTTGTTCTACTACTTGTTGAATCATACACAAAGGCACGTTTTATAACATTTAGTTACCAATGCATTTTCGTGCAATCAATGTATAACAAACTCATAGTAACAACTCGTATCTCTAGGTTTGAAGAATATAAGATATTATCGTCTCATGATCGCTCGTGATAAAATCCATGAAGTGATTCCAATGAGCGTGGGTTGAATCCAATACTCATAACTTATGAGTACTCATGAGTGTTGTAGCACCACCTTGTCCAACATCTTAGACCTCTACAAACCCAACCCATGACAGTCTTGATTCATATCTACTTCCAACATATGACTGACTATGGATGGTTTGAATAACTTAGTCAATCAGAACATTAACCTAGTTATTCTAGAAGTTAAAACATGCAAAGTGAAACACAATAATAATCGAATCCAATATGGTCTCAGAACTTATGTATATAAATAAAACACCTTTTATTTATCACAATATGATTACACATTATTCATTGTATATTGTTTCAGCTATCAACTTTATTCTTGAATTAAAATAATAGTTGTCCCATGCTCCAAGCATGTACACTATGTTTTTCTAAACACTAGTCATGCCACACACCAAGTATGCATACTATGTTTGTCTATGATCTTTACTTTGTGAAATAGATCAATTGAACATAACTCCAATGATTCTCATTTCACAGTCCCAAATCTTACTGCAAATGCAAGAATTCCAAATTCATGTCATTTACTGAAATCTGTTAGATTCTAAACTTATATGCATTGATCCTTTTGTAATGATTATGCACAAATTCACAAAGACTTGGCAACAATCATTACAGAGTATTCCAAAGGAGATCAACTCCTTGGAAACATCCTTCTTGCATTAAGTTTCCTAATCATACAGATTGAATACTTTCTAACTTTGAAGCATTTCCATATTCCATTTTGACTATCACTTCTGAACAAGAGTTGCCTCCTTACAAATTTTGTCAATATGGTCCTTCTAGAATTAATACTATACTTCCAACTGTCCTTGAGCCACCAATCTTTGGTAAACCTTAGATTGTCCTCAATAATTCCTTAATCATTTTAGTCATATCAATTTCTAGACCTTTTTCCATTCTTTATGCCCCAGGCATTTGGAAAAACTTAGAAAGAGTGAATATAGCACATGTATTCGATCCTATATCCGAAGCATATGGGACACGACTCATGATGTCTCACATAAAGACTAAACCAGTCTATTGATATAATATTTCCATTTCTATTTTCCAAGTTCTCATAATTCAGATTATGAAAAGGGATGTCGTAATCATAATCGAATTTTAGAACGCAAATAATGAACCCATATATAGAATTTCCTTATGTTGAGCCATCCCAACATGAAAGTCATATATATTCTTGACTAAATATGATTAAGACCTCAATCTAAGCTTTTAGATTTGAGATGAAGTATAATTTCCTCTCCCTTAATTATAGCAATACAACTTTTTCAACCCCTGGAACCTCACGAATTGAAACTTTTGTTATCTATAATTAACATTGTTAACTTGCAATACTTATAATAATTATCATGCTCCCACTAACATGATGATTATTAGCATAACACTTATCCTCCCACTAGCTTTGACATGTACCCAGAAATCAACTGAACTTCTAGAAATCAGTACTTTATTGACTTTCTTACCAAACTTCAGATTTCTGATAGTAGATTGCCTTGATAAGACTTTATCAATATCATACACCTCTCTTAGATAGCTCACATGTGTGTCTAAACAATTATGAAAAGGGATGCCATAATCATAATGTTTAGACCTTTTGTCATTCCCACAATTGCTATCTACTCAAAACCTACTTAGTGAAAGAGTTTTCTTACCATCATTTTCATGAATCGAAGAGAAACCTTATGACACTTAGATTTAATGGTGTAAGTGTTATTATCCATGTGAATTGTCAAAACCATAGTCACAAGACAAGGATAATGACAAATCCAAACTCATATGGATTGAACTTGTGCAATCTTAACTTCTTGCCACCTGGCAGCTCAAGGGCCTGCCATTGCTTCCAAGTAGTTATGCAAACAATTGAGAACATGTAGAACTCAAATGTATATCCAACTTAAATGGAATGGGCATAGAAATGTTAGCACGATAGGTTATAAACCTCTACTTGTGTGCTAGCGATGAAATACATGTTTTATTCTTGAGTACTTCTTGAAACCTTTTTCAGGATCTTTTAGACTCCCACTGTCTCCTTGACCTATACGAATTTCTTGCCAAATATTCAAGAGATACTGTGGATTCTAATCAAGACAGACACTTAACACAATTAGCCTTAGTTGGTCTTTGTTTTATCCAAAACATCACAACTTACCAATTTCAAATGTACAAGAGTAGAAAACTTTCACTCTTATATTTGACAAGTGTTTTTAAACCTTCTTTAAGACATGTCACTCAAGTTACAATCTTAGAGGATAACTTTATGAATTGTTTTGGAATGAAATATGAATCATCTTCTTGATTTAACCACTTCAACAATTCATAACTCCTCTTCTTAACTATCAGAATGTACTTAGAGGATTAATTGTGATAAGGTCTCAAAATCATTAAGATAACCTTAAAACATGATACTAAAGTACTCTCCCATCTTTTCAGATTTGAGAAACTTTTATCCTTCTGCCTAATATGATTCTTCTTATTCGTTCTGTCGTACATTGAAAATTTTCCAATGTTTCTGAATTATACTTAAGCTTGTAAGTATAAGCATATTTACTAAACCTTAGTAAATCATGACGAATAGTCTTATCCATCTTTTATGGTGGACTTTGACAAGTGCACAAGAAAGTGTACTTGATCCCTTAGTCCTTGTCTTGACTCACACATCCATGTGAACAAGTAGTTAGTCTTAATTTTTCCAATGCTCGAAAGTTCTCATTCATCATACTATACAACTTGCATGATTCCAAGTTTCGGTCCAATTGAAACTTGGGTGATGAGAATGTTTCCTTATTTGGTAAATTTAGACACTACCACAAATGAACGAATCAAATTCATATTTCCAATATTGCTATAAACATACAAACATCAAGTTTTCATGAATGCCATTGTAAGGAGATAAAAATAAAGTAAAACAATCTTTTATTTATTTTAAAATGTGGAAATTTTTTTTCCTTACAATGTAACTTGAAATGAAAACTATGTTATTACTTGTTTCCTAGCAATCTATCATAACTCCTAAGAGTAGCTCAAGAATCCAATCTTCAATCAAGGGATAGAAATCCATCTTCGCGATCAGATTCAACATACTCTTTCTTTATGTTTCCTTCACTTTTCCTTTGATTCTTAAACATCAACATGTGAACTAGTCACATCTTGTAATAAGAATCTCAGAATAGAAACTTAACTGAGTTAGATAGTGGACCTTACCTGAAATAGAGTCAAACTTATTGACTTTACTAGCCTTATGATCTTTCAGGTAAAATTGACAGCTTTGCAACCAATGCCCTTTCCTTTAGGAAATAGGACCATATGGACCCTTAGGTAATAGTACATGGGACAATCTCAGACTTAGCCTTTCTCTTTACCATTTGGTCAACCGAGTTGACTATGGCCGATCCCTTTCCATTGGGAAGAGAATGCTTTTCTGGATTTCCTGTGTCACTATTGTCCTGTCCATAAAGTTTTGGGAAGTTGATCTCCTAATAAAATTTGCTTTACTAGTACATTAAATCATTTCTGATTTAGCAGCACAAAGCAAATAGATAAGATCATTAAGGGTCTTATCATAGTCTGTTTCATAGGAGTCCCAAGGAACTCACTATGTGACTTAGAAAGTGATTGAACCACTAACTTTCTTAAGACTTTGACACCCAACTCTCCCGGCTTGTCAGTATGTGACTTCATCTCCAAGATGTGATCACACCTAGACCTTGCCTTGCCAATAGGGCTTGAGTGACCTTGAACTTGTGGGTTAGGGTGAATAATTGGAGGAGGTGGAGGAAGTGAAGTTCCAAGATATTTGGGAAGATCATAGATGTCTGAACTAGATAACTTTTGGGAGATATTCAAGATAGTTGATTTAAAGTCCTTAATATAACACCCAATATGAAATATTAAGGCTAGGACCCAACAAACTATTTTATAACTTGGAAGAGGGATACCGTAATCCAAGCTATAGAAAATTTTAAGGTAGGTGAATGACGATTCACCAATTTTCACCATAAAAAACGAAATAATTTATTAGGTTTTAATTGGATTTGAAACTCCTAGATCTTTTGAGATCCATTGAACTTTTCAATGACATGTTTCAATCTCGAGTGTGCCCTTCAGGTTTTGTGACTGGGATGCCGAGGATCACAAAACAAGGTGTGAAGTAACCATGCAAATTACTTGGTACCCTTAAGTGTTTACCTCTCAATTGATGTGTCGGTTAACCACACACGCTCCATCGATACTATGATAAACATTAAGTTACCCTTTGCCTACCTTGTTAAATACGAGTTAGTGTGCCGGTTAACAACACACACTCCACTAACCGAATTAAACAAAGTGTAAAGTGTAATTTCATGGATTAGCACCTTATTCACATTTTCCTAAGTAACTAAGATTGGGTATTTATAAAAGGTTTAGTTACTTAGTATTTATCATTAATACTTTTAATGAAGGGAGAATTATAGTTCTTGTCCTACCCGTTCGGCTAACGACCCTCCACCGGTCAAGGAAGCGGTGGGTGAGAGTGGACACCCATTAAACTGCCATTTTATAGGCAGCAACCTTATACCCCCTTATAGACCTGCTTCGTGAATGAGGCCTACTAACGGTAAGACTGACTTTACTCTTATACATATATATAAATATTATTAACTTATAGTATTATAAAGTATAAGGGTTGAATTCTAACTTTTAAAATTCTAAGGTCTAGTTTGGAATTAAAGTATACATGGGGGTAAATTTACAAATTTCAAAACTTGAGGACAAGTTTTGAAACCTTTCAAAACTCTTGGCTTTTTCATAACTTATGAGTTTAATTAAGGTTTAATGAAAAAAAAAATTCAAGTTCCATAACTTGAGGACAAGTTATGGAAGACATTAAATCATTTAATGATGACATTAAAAATAGAGACTCTTCTATTTTCATAACCTATGAGACTTAATGATATTTTAAAAAGAAAAACTCTTCACGTTCCATAACTTGAGGACAAGTTATGGAGTTCATAAAAACCATTAAGATCAAATATCCCAATTAACACAATAATAGAATAATTTTTCTATGATCTAGATTAAACTCATTAGTAAAGATAATTCACATCAACAACTTTCAAGAAATTAGATAATCATATAAACTAATACAAATCTTGAAACTTTGACAATTATCCTTTGAAGACTCTTGGACTTCATAACCTAAAGAGTTAATAAATGAGACATTTCACATCCATAACTTATAGAAGTTTTAAAACTCTTAAGATCATAACTTTAACAAAAACTTTTGAGTTCCAAAATTATATGACAAAATCTGTAACTCCTTAAAACCACTTAGATCAAACTTTTAAAACAAATAAAATAATCATATCATTCTATCTTTTAATCAATTGACCTAATTCAACTCTTGTAGTAAAGTTACTCAAATTTTACAAATAATTAGTTTTCATAAAATCAAGTAATTATCATAAAATTTGACAAGCTTCATGTTTCTTTTTTCTTTTTTTTTTTTCCATCAACTTGGAAAAAAAACATTTGCATCAAATATAGTAGAAAACAACCCATGGCTCTGATACCACTGTTGGGTTTTGGTATAATACAACATCCTATGGTGCACATACAATCCTAAATACCTTGGATCTATGTTTTCACGAATTATACATGCAATTGGTTTCCAAGGCATTAAACCTATAACTAGCATCCATTTGACATAAACGATATAATATACTAGTTAGGGAAACATACCTTTTATGTGGTTTGAAGTCTTGAAGTATTTGGCCTTAAGAGCTTAGCACCAATAGTATGAAATGCCTCAAATGGAATCACAACACACCTCCATATTTTTCTAAGAAAAGAAGTGATCATTTTGGCTATGGAGTAACCTATTTATATGTAGGATTCCAAGGGTCATGGGTATAACCCATAATCCATACCCATGGGTTTTATGATCCATGGTTCATGTGGCCCAACTCTTTATGTATCCATACATAAACTTGGTTCAACATGGATCATAAGCCCAACACAAATAAATATAACTAATTATCATAATTAATCCCCATAGATTTAGTTAGTCTCTTTTGATCACTAAATTAATTCCAAATTAATTCTTGATCAATACTAATTAAAACATATTTTTTCATATTAATATATTATAACTTATAATATATTAATAAACCATAAATAACATTCTCTCAAAAGTCCATCCTAACAAATTGTCCTGATGATATGCAACCCAAATGGACCATGCTACTCTCGGGGCAAGTACATACCAATATTAGTTATAGGCTTAGACATCTAATCCAACAAAAATCCCCTAAAATAAATTTTTATTTTCAAAAATATTTCCTTAGATTGATAAAGTACATCACTCATTTAAAAAAATATTAATCGATACAGAATGTAAGAACAATCAATGTTGAATATGCATATTATAGCACATAAAGAAATAATAAATCAAAAACTCATACAATGGGGAAAAATGTTCCAAGTTAGAAGTACTCACCTCGGTTCTCTAGGTAGTTGAAGTACTCATTTCCACTAATGAAACTTTCTTGAATCACCTCCTATAAGATATAGCTTTAGTTATTAAAATGACAAAAATACCCCTAGGGACATAAAAATCATTTGGAATTTCTTAAAATCTTATTTATACTTATATGAGGGTTTTAGAAGAAACGGAGCACAAAAAGAATAAGTTAAACTCAAGATATCAATTTCTTTCTTTCTTAGATCAAAACATAGTTTTGTAAATTATTCCTTGTCAAAAACACAATCATGTTTTCCTAATCAGCTAACACAACTGCCATACTCTCGTCCGACATCAGAAACATCGGGTTTTGTGATGTTTATAATGCATCATAGTCATTGAACATACATTGGACAATACATAACTATGGATATTATTTTATCTTTTAACATTACAATATTATTCAAATTTTACAATAATTTGTGCTTTTGACATTAAGCTACAATACATAATACTATTCTATAAGTCATTTCCACTTTTCATCTTGAATTTCGGGTAAGCCGCTTCCTTGTATTGGTTTCTGAGGAATCCAAGTGATTTTGAAAACGTCAACATAGTGTTGGTGAGTTCACATCTTTTTAATTGTACTGAAAATACTCTTATATTAATGGTATCTTTATTGAATATGTTCTGTGTATCAAAAATATTTTATTGAGGATAAATTCTTATAACACTGTACGAATAAATTCTTTTTCCTGATGTTAGTGTTTCACTGTTCGTGGACACTAATTTTATTTCTTACAAACTGAGCTTAGCTTTCATGGTGGCTCATGACTTATTGTTATTCTATTATCCCTTGTCGGTATACTATATTTATTCCATAAACCTCAAACATCATCTGATGTAAGTGATATATAAGTATACCACAATTTTTCTTTAGGTGTACCCCTACATTTATAGAACCTAGTATCGTTTTTAGGCGTCCCTAGAGTTTTATTTAGTTGTGTAAATATTTTGATTTATAATACTAGGGTGCCTTTTAACTCATAAGTGATATTCTACCATTTTAGGGACTGTAGTTTTTTATACTTCATCTGTTGTTCATGGTATAATTAATATGTTAGGCGTTCCCCTATTAATATACACATATACACATTATTATTCTTTTTAAGGCCCGTCGGACAATGTTACAATGAGTTCGCGTAATTGAGCTTATGAAAAAATAAATATCCCCTATATGACCCTTCATCAGATGTGGTAAATAGTTTAGAAATTTATACCCATTGTGACTCATCACCATGGTTATAGCTAGCAACTGCAGGTGGGGGTGTCAACCTCATCTAGGTCTATACATAACTCTCCTACTCAATTAAGATTTAACAATTATAGTTCGGGTTATATCAAAAAAATTAATTATCTAAAGTTGATTAATTTGTTGTCTCATTTAATACTTGTTTTTTTGGTCTTAAAATGTAATTGCATTGATAATTATACTATTTTAATTACTATAAAAATAAATGGCTAGAGTAACGACATAGTATAAAGCTTTCCTCAAAAATCCGATAGAGTAAGACTATGCATAATATTATCTATAAGATTCATGTAGAGTAACTATCAGGCATAATATTATCCAGAAATATTTGGTAGAGTAATGACTAGTTATGATGTTATTCTATAAACTTAGGCAAAGTAGCAACTAACAATGTTATCCATAAAAGCTGGATAGAATAACGATTAGTTCATGGGCTAATGATTTCCAAATTTTATATCGAATAGTATTTTAGATAAATAAATAAAAGATAATAGTTAATTTACGATGTATATCATAAAATAATATGTTATTTAAGCCTGTGTTCTCCCCTACGGAAAAACTATAAAAGGAATCGTGAACTCACCCTTGGAGCATGCTCTGACTTCCTGGGGTTTTGCATCGGGAGAATCTAGGCTACTTGGGGAGACGAAACGCTTTTCATTCAGAATTTGAAAGAAATAACGGATGTTTTTGGTTTGAGAATGCAAGGATTCAACCCTGCTATTTATAGTTACTAAGGTATGCACAATGATTTTTATAAGTGTGCGCCGTAGACTAGCTCGTTGGCTCCACCTAGAGAATGACACGTGTCATTCAATCATTATTCCACATTGACCAAATCTCAGTGAATCTCCATCGTCCGGGTGCCATGTGACGCTATGAGGGTGCCACATCATCCTGGCAGGATAAATTCGCGAATCTTTGAAAGGCCATTACTTTTGCACACTAGTTTCTTTTTCGACATTCTTCATATCCAGACATTGCTATCAATGCGTACTACAACTCTGATTTATATTGTTTTGGCTAATTTCAACATTATATTTAGCTCATATTTTGTAGGAGTTTTCCATAAATAATTTTGCAAAAATCACATCTTTGTCGTACGAACCCTATTTTTGGTGTTCTCTGTCTCATCAGTTTTGTAACAAAGAGTACTTTGATTCTCCTTCATATAGTTTTGCATAAAATTCAACTGATTTCCTTTTCGTTAATTACGACACTCCTTTCTTGTAGGGCCGAATTAATAATTTTAGAAAATTCATAAGTTCTCCATATGACATCAGATTTTTCTAAAATTTATATCTTCGGGATCGCGACGATACGTAGTTTTCAATTATGTTATCATTTATCCATAATAACACAACTATTTGCACATTTAATTTCTTAGTTTTCGGGTGATTTGGTCGGTCTATCTATTATATTTTATCGTTGAAGATTATATTTTCATTAATATTTATATTATATTATCTTTTAAGATTAAAACTTTGTAATTTAGTCTACAGTCATTAACCAACTTTCGATAGTTGTCATGAGAACAATGAGGATTTTCCCCTTTTAAGCATTATACTTTGTTGTCCTTGATTCCGTTCTTCACCAACCTTTAACATGGGGTCTTAAGGATCTAATAGAGTGTTTTAACAATTTTCCTTAATACTTTAAAATCTTAATCCATTCGTGGCTTATTCATTATGACATTTTGGATGTTACAAGAGCTATATGAAAGCATTAAATGACAAGTTGGCCATTAAGCTCTTAATGGTTCTCATCTAACATCATTCTAGACCACTTAAAAAATGTTAGTTATCTTCTTATGCATCATAGTTGACATTGAAGTAATCAATATATTCATTCCAAGGGTTGGAATTGATGATTTTATACTTGAAAATCATTGAAAAGCTTGATTCCATAGTTTTACATTAAACTCCTTTAGATTAACATGATAAATCAATCATTAATACTCAAACACTTTAATTCATGAATTATGAATTTAATTCATGACAATCCTCAAACTAATCCAAACTTCCAAATACTTAATTAATCCATAATTAAATCCATATGTACAAGTATTTGCTACATTACAACTCATCGTTGCCAAAGTTCAACTCATATATGAATCTAGAGTTCGAATTAACCATTATCACCATTAATTGATGGATTGAAATCTTTCAATGATGATTTAACAATCTCATGGTGTTCAAGAAGGTAATTCCAACACTCCACAACTTATTAAAACTACTGAATTAGGATTTTCACCATTTATGGGTTTTGAAGCTCCAAACTCAGTCCAATTCCCCATCAAACCAATTAGAGTTTGGTTTGATGAAGAAGGAGAGCCTAATTACAAAATCCTTACATGAATCTATCATAAATTTGACAATATGAACATAATAATTGGATATTGGATTCAAACCCAAACTATAGGTCCGGACTCATCTAGAAGATGGGTAGAAAATTATACCTCTGATTGCGCTAATGAAGCCCAAGCTAGAGAAATCCTTCAATTTTCACAAAACTAGTTCTAGATCTCCACGAAGCCTTGAAAATATCCATTTGAGTGTTCACCACTCCTCCCAAACGTCTTCTTCATCAAATGGGAAGAGGATCCTTCTATCTAGCTTCTAATTTTCGAATTTTTGCATAATTAGCCCTTCTTTTTCATTTTTTCTCATTATTGACACATTTTGGACAAAGATCTGAATGATCTTCTATATGGCTTTCCTTTACTCAAATGTTCCTTCACTAGTCAACCCTTGAATTTAAGTATTATATTTAGCAAATGTAGTCCTTATACATTTAGAATTTTAATTGAGATTTAATAAAATTTCATTCAAAGTTAGAACTTTAAATATAAAATTTTGTCGAAAAATTATTGTTATGGGTATACATTTTGACTTACCACTTTTATCTTTATTTGAACTAACATTCCCGGCAACCCAGGATCTAGGATTTATTCAGTATCTTGGAATGCCATAATTTTACTTGGAAAATCTTGTGCATGATCTCAATGCTTAATGAAAAAGAAGTAGACCAAGTCAGATACACGTGGTCAATGTCTCATGAACGTTTAAGATCCTTGGGAAAGCTGGGTCAAGGAAAGATCAAGGAGAATCCCAAGAATCTCAGAGTCTTAGTTATTATTATTATGTATAAATGACTAACTGATCTATGCGCACATGAACACTTCCACTTGTTCCTTTTCTCTGATTCTTTCAACACTTGAGCCCAAACATATTCTTTCTAAGATCATATAGCACTTGTAACTTTTATATACGAATTAATATATGTTTTAAGACAAGTAAGTTTGTCACCAACCGATATTTTATGTCAAAGAACCAAATGGATTAAGGGATTTCCTCGTATCACTGTGTTATTGCATTGATTTTACTTATTCATGATTGTTTAAACTATTAAAACACTTTTTACTTATTAATTTGATTGTTTATTTTCCTTAACATCCATTTATCAAGAAATTACGTGGTATCTAGATACCTTTTGGGGTATCTTACAACTTCTTTGCACAAAATTACCTATTAACCATTTTAGCACTATATTTGTCCCAAATATAGTGCTAAAATGAAAAAAGAAGTTGAAAACCCTGTCATATACTCGTGGTCAATGTCTCATGAATGTTGAAGACCCTCGAGAAAGCTGGGTCGAACAAAGATCAAGGATAGTCTCAATAATCAAGGATAGTCACAATAATCTCGAATTTTTAGTTATTCTTGTTATGTATAAATGTTTATTAACGCAGATATGAACACTTCCACGTCTTCTTCTTCTTTGATTCTTTTGTCACATCCCGATGTTTTATGCCGAAGATCCAAAAGGATTAAAGGATTTCCTTGTATCATTGTGTTATTGAATTGATTTTACTCATTCATGATTATTCAGACTATTAAAACACTTTTTACAAATTAACTTGAATGTTTATTTTCCTTTATATGAAATTATCTAGAAATTATGTGGTATCTTGATACTTTTTCAAGTATCTTACAACTTCTTTGCACAAAATTTCCTATTAACCATTTTAGCACTATATTTGTCTCAAATAATCCAAATATACTCGTTTAAACTTTAAAATGAATAAGATTTTATTGAACAATTTTTTAAAAATAACTACTTTCTTCCTAGGATTTTGGGTACAACCAACATCTTCGACCTATTTCAAGAATCTTAAGCAATCTAGTTTTCTAAATCTTATTTTAACATCACAACACACTACCTAATTTGGTTACGAAATTAGTTTGTTAATTTTTTGACCAAAATAATTTAGCGCCATCCGTGGGACAAGTGGTGTTATTATATTTCCGTCTTTAAAATTTCTTGAAAAGTTTTTTTAGATTTTCAATCACGTACACATTTTGTACCAAAATTGTCAAAAAATCCACTTCTACCACTATCCCATCCATGTCAGCTAGTTAGATCCTTCCCTTACCTCTCTCCACCACCTCGTAAAGAAGTAATGTTGAGATCATCCTTGCTAATCCAATACTTAGAAAGTGTAACTCAGGAAATACTTATTTTGGACTCAAGCCAAGAGTTCATAGCGATGTTGACCGTAACGGATCGATATATCACCGAGTAAAGTGAAACCAACAAGATGATATTTGATTCGATGGGAACATTAGGCTAAAGTTTAAGAGGACTCGTGGAGACTACACCAACTCCAACTTCAATCTTACAGCCCAGGATCCTAAAATTCGAGATTGGAGCATCTTCGAAATATCAAGTAAGGGACTTCATATCAAGCCAGGCTCCCATCTTCATAGATAGAGAAAATCCTAGTATGGGAGGTCTTGCCGCCCAAGATCTTGAATGGATATTCAACATCCCACCAAGTACCCAACATCGTGGGATAAGTCCAATCATGGAAAAGGATCTCATGCAACTAAGAGAAATGATATCAAGTTTACTAGGTATTATTGAAACTATACTGGAACCACGAATCCCGAGGAGCATGTCGCCTAATCCAGCGAATACATAACATTGATGTTCCCAAGAGGTTTTAGGCACCAAACATAAAGATGTATGCTGGAACCACGAATCCCGAGGAGCATGTCGCCTAATCCAGAGAATACATGGAGATAGTTCCGATTCCACAACTTCTCAAGGAAGCTTGCTTATGCAAGGGGTTTGGTTTAACCCTTAAAAAATCTGAACTATAGTGGCTCCTAAATGTCCCCCTTACTCTATTACTTCCTTCACACATTTGCTTAACTTATTTAACAATTAGTTTTCTTGCAACGGATGTTTTGAAAAGGCTTAAAAGTGATATTTATAGAGTAACTAAGGCCCCTCCGATGTTTAAGTTAGTAATAGTATTCGAATAGAATAAATAGTAACAAAAATAAAGGGTAAAATGTAAATATCATGCCTACCTTAAGTGTTTTGGGAAACTACTAACCATAGTTACATAAAATAGATTTTGATGTATAGCATTCCAGGATCTTGGCAAGACGTTTCCATTTGGGGTGGCCGACCGATATGACCCGTTTCCTGCTTCGGCATCTATGAGATATGCCCTTCTCATTTAGGTTCCAGATTACCTACTCTAGGATACTTGGAATTTTGGAATGTTTTCTTTAGTACCAAGTCTTGTATTTGGAATCTTCTGACTTATATATTTGTATCGTACGCCATGGTGATCCTCTATTGATGAGCAGCAACATAAATCTTGGCAAGATCCCTAAGTTCATCTATAGTGTCAAGATCCTGTGCCAGGATCCTGTTGTTGTCCTCTTGGTTTTGAAGTACGTATGTTGTTGTTGGGATCACCACTTCAGTGGTAATCATTTCTTTCGTTCCAAACACTAATGCATATGGGTTTTGGCTTGTTGCTACCTTGGAAGTGGTCCTATTTGCCCATAATATGAAAGGAAGTTATTATGCCAATATTACTTTATTCTCATCCAGCCTTTTCATCATGTTGTTGACTATTATTTTATTGCACGATTTTTCTTGGCCGTTGGCGTGAGGGTAGGCAGGAGAAGACATTACCATCTTGATTCCCCAACTTGTGCACAAGTCCCTTGTCCTTTTGCTTATGAATTTGGATCCATTGTCGCATATAATTTCGATAGGGATCCCGAACCTGGTCAAGATGTTACGTTTGATAAAGGAAACTACCTCCTTGTCTCTTACTTGGACTAAGGCTTCAACTTTTATCCATTTTGAGAAGTATTCAGTCATCACTAGCATGAAGAAATTTCCTCTAGGGGTACTAGCAATTTACCCACTATATCCATTCTTTATTTCATGAGTGGCCAAAGGGAGATGATAGGATGTAGATGTTCTACTGGTTGATACAGGATGTTGCTATGTATTTCACAAGCATCATATTTATGGGCATGAAGGAAGGAATATTTTGCCGATGGTTGGTCAGTAGTATCCTATCCTCAACATTTTGGAGCATAAGGATTTGACCCAATGTGGTTTCCGCATTCTCCTTCATGTATATCCCTTAGAACCTCTACAGCTTCATGATCTTCTAGGCACCTATGGTATGGACATGCTATAGATTTTTTTGTATAACTTAAATTTGATTATAACAAACCTTGAGATCCATGTTCTGAATTCCATTTTGCTTTTCTCTTCCTTAGGGATCATGCCATTCTAGAGGTATTCCATAATAGGATCTTGATGCTGAATCTTCGAATCAGGATCTTCGATTGTGGCGATATCACATGATTTTCGGGATCCTTCGCTCACATCGTCGGATCGTCAATTGCCAGGATCAATATGTAGATTATAAGGACCCTCGTTTCTTACGGGATCCTTAAGGAAGATCTGCAGCTATAGTGCTTAACTTCACAGACTTTATCTATCCTTCCTAGCATTTTTGGTTTTCTTATAACATTCTTAATGGGATAGTTAGTTCTTACAGTTATAGGATCTGTTTCAAAATAATATCTTAATTTAGTAGAAGCTATTACTATTTCAATTATAATTTTTTCAAGGTAGGAATACATGGTCTCAGGATCCAGGAGACTTTAACCTACATTGTAGATGGGATGTTGGTCCCCGTTGAGATCCTTAGCTAATATTGTACTTACCGCATTCAAGGATACTGAGAGGTAAACAAGGAGTGGTTCCCCGTCTAATGGGTTTACCAATACTTGTGGTGAACTCAAATATATTTTAAGTTACTGGAAAGCATCTTCATGTTCCTGGTTCCATTCAAATCTTTTTTTCTACTTCAAAATGTCGTAAAAAGGCTTGCATTTTTATGAGGATCTTCAACCTGTTTAGATGTGACACTCTTCCTTTTAGTCTTTAAATATCTTTTGTTGAGGATGGTGATCTTAGATCAAGGATGGCCATGATTTTCTATGGGCTTGCTTCAATTCCTCTATTGGTTACCATGTATATCGGGAAGTTACCCAATCTCATCTTAAAGTGGCACTTGGAGGTATTCATCTTCATGTTATACTGGTCCAGGATGTCGAAGGCGTCTTCGAGATACTTGAAGTGATCCTCAACTTTTTTGTACTTGACCACCATGTGATCAATGTAGACTTCCATAGTGTCCCCCAGTTTCTCTTTGAACATCTTGTTGACTAGTCTTTAGTACATTGCACCTGCATTTTTTAGTCCGAATGGCATGGCAGTGTAACAGTAGATACCTTATGGATTTATAAATGTCGTGTCCTCTTGGTTAGAGGGTTCCATATG
Organism: Lactuca sativa; assembly: GCF_002870075.4. Classification (NCBI taxonomy): domain Eukaryota; kingdom Viridiplantae; phylum Streptophyta; class Magnoliopsida; order Asterales; family Asteraceae; genus Lactuca; species Lactuca sativa. The sequence continues at coordinate 211,925,148 of NC_056630.2, forward strand.
GATCTGTTGGAATCTTGTTGATGCGTCCATGAATGTTAGTAATTCATGACCCGTTGTTGCATCTATCATGGAGTCTATGTGTGATAGAGGGAAAGGATCCTCGGGACAAGCATTATTAAGATGAGTGTAATCTACACACACACTCTCCATTTACCGTTATTCTTTTGTCCCATGACCACATTAGTTAGCCATCTTGGGAATTTCACGTGCTTGATCATGCCAGTTTTGAGAAGTTTTTCTACTTCTTTTTGTATAACTTGGTTTCTTTCTGGTGCAAATTTCCTTCTTTTTTATTGTATCGGCCTGAAAAATGGATCAATGTTAAGTTTATGAGTTATTATTCTTTTATCAATACATATCATGTCCTCATGCTTCCACGCAAACGTATTCCTTCCAGCCTTGAGGAACTTTATGAGTTCATGTTCGACTTGTTTAGGCATTGAGGATCCAATGAGAACTTTGGCTTCAGGATCCTCAAGGTTCAGGGGCACTTCCTTTATATTATGCTCTCTTTCTTCTAGCATGTCTCGTGTCGTCTACCTTAATTGCTATGCTTTTCGTGGTACTATTGAAGATTTCATCGAAGTTTTGTAGCATTCCATGGATTCTTTTTGATCTCCTATGATCTTCATTGTCCCTTATGGGGTGGGCATCTTTAAGCATTAATGATTCGTTGATGGAAAAACCTTCATTTCGTGCACCCATGGTCTATCTAGTATGACATTATAAGAGGATAATGTATCAGTTACACCAAAAAAGTTGTACGAATTTTACACATTCTATGTATATTTTTAGCTTTATCTCGCTGATGTTGTGCTTGTTTTCGTCGCTGAATCCGATCAGCACTTAGGATCTTGTGACTATCTCAGACTCCAGGATCTTTAAATGCATCCAAGAGTATGATGTTAACCAAGGATCCTCCATCAACGAGGATCCATCTGACGAAATGGTTAGCGATGTAGAGAGTAATCATTAATCCATCATGGTGAGGATCTTGGATGTCTTGTCAATCCGCTTCGTTGAAGGTAATCTCCTTTTCGTTTGTGATCAATGTGTTCTTCTGTGGTCCTTCTTCCTTCTCCGTTTTAGATACCTTGGCGTGCCTCTTTGTTGTAGAGTAAGAGGTACCACAAATGTCAGATCCTCCAGATATCACATTGATTACCTTGGTATCGGTATGGGGGATCCTCGTCTGTCGAGGTTCTTATGAGGATCGTGGTGTATTTCTTTGGATCTCACCTTTCTTCGTCCAACGATTTCTTTGTGGTATCCTTTTCATAGGAGATAGCTGATCTCCTTCCTGAGAACTATGCAATCCTTTGTGATGTGAACAAAGTCTTCATGATATGCCTACCATTTGGACTTTTCTTTCCAAGCGGTGGATTTTTCTCCTTTTCTTGGCCATCTTAGTTTGTCTCCATGATCTTGTATATAAAATATTACACCTGAAATATCCACAGAAAAACAATAGTCAGTAATCTTAGGAAAATCTTCTTCCTCTTCCTCATCCTCAAGGGCAATAACAAGGTGATGGTCAGGTTTGGAATAAGGCTTGATTTATAGGATCTTTGTGCCGAGGAATCGGCATTCCTATTGGTGTGATCATATGAGCTTGGTGGGTTTCACCTCTTTTGAATGTCCTCATCTTCTTCAAGCCTGATGAACCTTAGTGCTCTGCTTCTGACTTTGTCTATTCTCTTGCATGGAGTCATCACGAGGTCTTCATTGAAGGGAGAATCCTTCTTTAAATCCATTTTAAAGGCTTCAACTGGAATTTCCATGTCAATGTTGGGGATACGTAGAGCTTCCTTGCCAAACCTATTCTTAAAAGTCCTAAGGGATTCCTTAGGATCATGAACTAACTGATAGGGGTTAGTAGTGATCTTTTCGATGTTCTGCAACAAGAAAATTGATTATTAAATAAATTAATCAAATGAGCAAATGATGTAATTGAATAAAGAGGAATGTTAAGAAGCCATTTTTGAGTCAATACTGTAAGGGTGGAACCAAAACCCTTACACATGCAAGCCTCTTTCAAGTGAGTGGGCATGGGAATGACCTCCATCCTTTCTCTGTATTGTGCCACGTTCTCCTCAGGATTCGTAGTTCCGTTGTAAGACTTCATGTTGGAGGTCTGAAAGTGCTTCGAGACATCGATATCAGCTATTGCTGGAACGAATCTGGAGTTCCTATGGCTCATGGGGGATACTTTCGGTGTAGACTAAACTACTCCGAGTATGCTTGAGATCATTTGTCTTTGTTGTTGTAGTTCTTTAGCTATTATCAGGCTTAAACCTCTATCAAGATCCATTAAGTTAGTAGTAAGGATATTATTGTTGACGGGGTTAGCTGGATCCTTATTATCGGGAGTAACAAAGGTTTTGTTGGGATCCTGGATCATATGGGCATGGTTTCTCAGAATCATATTCCAAGCGGGACTAGAGGTCGGTGTTGAGAATCCTATCTCATGATGAACTGCTGAGGATCTTGGGTAATCAATGTTCAGGAACTTGGGCTGCAAGATCATGGGCGCTGCTTCCTGACGATTGTGGATTGTCTTGTTATCCTCCTGTTGCTTGGAGACTTGTTGTTCTAGTCCTTTACTATAGCAAAGATTTCGTTGTTAGAAATCAACACAGAAGGATCTTGGAGTCTTGGGCTATCGACTGGAGAGGTGTTTTTCTTCGGTGTTTTTGAGACTTTCTTAAGAGCTCCAGCCGGCGGTTGTGGATGGTTTTTGGAGGAAATGGGAGGAATGGAGGAAGAGGATAAAGTCGATTGAGTAGACATGTTTTTTCGAAGGATTGGGAACACCACGAACCCACGGTGGGCGCCAAATTGTTGTGGTCAAAAAATGAACAAGAAAGAATCAACCAAAGTGTATGAGAGGTTGTGATGTTCAGAATAATGCAAGTACAAAATGTTGATGTACGTGAAACAAGTTGTTTACAAGGTAAGTTGTCGGTCCTTTCTAGGATCTCCGGCATAAAACCTTGGTGATTTTATTGATTGAAAATGTCGATAACAGAGAAAATGTAAAGAGTATAAGTACAAATGTTGTTGTTCTGCTAAGTGTCATGTGTAGTGTGATCCTCCGAGATCAACTTATAACAAGAACTCCGTGAACTCCGGGATCCTCCGAGATCAACTTATAGACATTACTTGATTTGGTATTTCGGGTCTCTTGCATGGTTGTGATAACAAAGTATACAGTTGTTATAAATATTTAGAAAATAATAGTCAGGATCCTGTTCGATGTTTGGGATTCGGGGGTTTGAGGATCCCGAGGTTTCAGGATCATAGCCCTAACACATATGTTGGGCTGAAGATTATTTTGAAGTGTTTCGTCGTTGGGCTCGATAGTTTATTTATTTTGTATTCCGGTTTGGGCCTGTCCAACCGTGAGCCCATTATGTTTAATATAAAAGTATATGCTTGCATGCATATTAGGTTAACGATTCTAGCGATTCATCTAGAGCATAACGATAGCATTTACAGGTTTCTTTAATCGTTCTTGTAACCTATCAATCCTCTACAGTTGATGTTCTTAATCGAGCTCTTCTGGGGATTTTGTTTAATCATTCGACACGTTTGATTCACTCTTGTCTCGTTCTTATTTTCGTGTTCTTACAGTTTTATATTTACTTACTTGTTCAAGATCTAATCGATCTTCATAGTTTAAAGGTTATTAAATCTCATCAATTGGTATCAGAGCGGGAGACTGTGTAATCAATACACATCTTTTCTGTGAAAAGGTTTCAATTAGGGTTTTGCCGCAACTACCGATATTTATTGAGCCGTCATCTCATTATTGACGTATCTTGATATTTATTGTTTTGCCCTAATTTGCTTTATTACAAGTCTGATCTTTGAACAGGTTTTTACGATCATAATGGACGAGTCACAATCAAATCCAATCAATATTTCTAACAGCATCGGTTCAACCACGAAGATTCCAATTCTATACACCCATGACTATGAAGTATGGGCGCATCACTTCGAAGACTGCGTGATTGGATCTGAGGATAATGGGTACCTCATATGGGAAGCTATCATTAATGGACCGTTTTCTCACTCTGCAACGTCCAGGACTATTAAGACACAAAAGGAATACAATGATCTGCTAAAGGATGTGAAGGATATTGCACAAGATGAAAAGGACAAATTTCAATGCAATATCAAGGCGTTAAGGTTGATCAGATTCGCCCTTCAGTCCGACACCTTCAGGTTGGTCAGCTCATGCACGACGGCAAAGGAAGTTTGGGATAGACTTCGCGAACTGTATTCTACAGACGAGGATCTTGAACATTCTATCCAAACTTTGCTCTTATCTGAGTTTGGAGAATTCAGGCAAGGAGCCGAAGAAACAGTAACCCGGACGTTCGATCGCTTCAATCATCTTCTCAGCAAGATGATCAAACATGACATCGAAAGGAAGCTTATCGAGCAGAAGGTTACTTTCTTAAATGGTCTAAGGTCTGAATGGAGAGCAGTGGTGTCTACAGTCAAAGCCCATGAGCAGTTTAAATCATACTCTTTGGCAAAACTGGTGGGTATTCTCAAATCCCAAGAGAAGATTGTGCTGCAGGAGAAGAATGTTGTGTCAAGACTTGGTTCGTTGGCTCTCCTATCAAAGAGTAAAGCTGTGATGGAGGATGAAGACCTCAACTTGGAGGAGTATGACCTCACGTCTGAGGATTATGCTATGATGGTGTCTAATCCCAAAAGGTTCATAAAGAAGAGATTCCCCAGCAATAAAAACCGAAACTGGCAGGGGAGTTACAGTTCAGAAAAGGTGAACAATGAACCGAAGGTTGAGGAGCCCAAGAAGGAACCGAAGCTGGATGGCGATTCCGGAGTAAGCTGTTACTACTATGGTGGGAAAAACCACTATGCTAAGGATTGTGTCCTTAAGAAGATGGCTGAAAAGGATGATGGAAAGGATGAGGAAGTTGTGTTGCAGAAAAGGCTGGATGAGTTGAGAAAGAAGAAGTCTACCGCTAACCCTTCTATTAATGCTCTTATTGTGCAGGGTTCGGTTAATGATGACGAGTTCGGTAGCACGGAAGTTTGGTCTACCGACTCAGAAGACGATGAAGTGAGGAAACCTACTCATGGAAAGGCTTATGTAGCAAGGGAGGAGAGCAGTGGAGGAAGATGCTTCATGGTGTCTGATGTATCTCAACTGAGGGGATACAACACCGATAGTGGAAGCAATGAACCGAAGGTGCAGGAGGACATGTGCTTTACGGCCAAACCACTCAGCCAGCAGTTCAATGAGCTTGATGAACTGATAAAGAAGGTACAATTGGTTTTTGTTTCATTTAAAGTGCCACAATCCTCATATGAGAAAGAACTTAAAAATGTTAATACAAGAATTTCTCATCTAGATAGTAGCTTAACTCAAACTCGAGTCACCAATTCTAACCTAACTGATCAATTAAGCAGGGTGTCGTCGAAGAGTGAAGAGCGGCGGATGTGGATCGAGTTGAAGGAATCTGAATTAGTTAAAATAAAAGACGAAAACATTTATTTACAAAGAGACAATTTGAAGTTGTTAAAACAGCGAAATGTTTTTTGTTTAATTGCAAAACGTCTATATTCTAATATTACTCAACTTTACTTGGACTGTGAAATAGGCCAAAAGATCCATCGCATGATCTTGCCCTTCCTTGAGTTTAAGGAGGATGAAATCGATGCTGAAGCCTATAATTGTGAAAGTGTGATATCGTCTGATGATGTCAATCCGACCTACATGTATGGACTGGACAAAATAGAATCCTTCATTAAATCCAAGGACCACAAAGACATGCTTAAAAATCTTTTGGATGAAAATGATAGAATTAAACTGAGAACCGAAACCATACAAAAATTTGACTCTTTAAACGCCAACGTAAGCTCAGAAAACAAAATTGATGTTGAAAATGCATCTGAGCTTAACGAAGACGATAACATGAGTGAAATTTCTGTAGAGGACATTGTTGACTGCTCAGAATTTGCTAAAAGCGAACCTGTAAACCACAAGAATCTTATTTCTGAAAATTCAGTGGAGTTCGCCCGATTGTCCCAACAAAAGTCCCCGATCTTAGCATAGAAAGCAGTTGTGTATCAAAAGGTCAGAACCACTCCTAATCAAGTATACAAGGTCACTGGAGTTACCGAACATCAGACGGCTGAACTCACAGATATTGTAAACGAAGACAATGCTGATGGCTGTGATGAGTACTTCTGGTCAGCTCCTATAGATAATGCAAACGAAACAGTGGGCTTGTCTGAAAGGACCTCCTGGATGAGTAAAGGTAGATACATACCTGAACCCTTGAATAAGCCGGATAATTTCGATGAACCAAGCACCAGTGGTACGAAAGACATTCCCCAGGAGGATGAATGTTCGGCAAAAGAAGACGTTCCCTCCACTCCCTCAGCTCAAAGTGAAACTCCTTCAGACATTCCCTCCACTCCCTCAGCTCAAAGTGAAACTCCTTCATACATTCCCTCTACTCCCTCAGCTCAAAGTAAAACTCCTTCAGTTCAAAAGGAACCAGCCAAGGAAAAACCGAAAATGAAGGCAAATATTCATCATCAACCAAAGCAGATGAGGAACAAGAAGTGTGAGAGGAACCAAAGATACAGGAAGAATCTCTCTGAAAGGATACAATTCTGGCAATCCCAGAATGCATACTTCTCACATCAAGACAAGAATCTGAAGTATGAAAACAATCCTGTAGGAAAGCCTGAGAGCAACAATAACCGGAAGCCAAGGTTCAGTTCACAAGAAAATACCAACCGAAAGCAAAGGTTCGGTTCTGAGAATGACTTCAACCGAAAGCAAATGTTCGGTTCAAAGAACGATTCCAACCGAATGCAAAGGTTCGGTTCTGAAGTCAAAAGAGAACAAAACTCTAAGGTCAGTCCCTCCAATGATCAAAAGCAAAAGGGTCACCTAGAGTCTCCAGCCAAGAAGTCCTCTCAATCCAAACCCACTCCTTCTAGTTCTTCTAATTCTTCCACTTCCACTAATTCATCTCCATCTTGCTCTAAAGCTAATTCTGTTCGTTCTCAAACATCTCATTCGTCAGCTGAACAAAAGGGCAAACAGAAGGTCAATGAATCCAAACCAGAGTCCAAACCGAACGCACCCAATCCTAATAAGATAAAAGTCTTTACCATTAAAAAGAAAGATGAAACAACACTCATAATACGAACATATCTTGTTGACATCTCTCTTACTGTTCCTGTTCCCATGAAAAGCTCACGTGGACCCAAGAAACTTTGGGTTCCTAAATCTGCTTAATTTTTGCAGGTTATAAGTGACGAGCAGTTCGACGAAGAATGGTACATCGATAGTGGCTGCTTACGTCACATGACAGGGAGGAAAGAGGAGCTCAGGGAATATAGATCTCTTGCAAATGGTGGCAATGTCAAGTTTGGAAATAACTCTTTCGGCACCATAAAGGGATACGGGATGATAACAAATGGTGACTTTACTATAAGGAAGGTGGCTTATGTGGAAGGACTCCAACACAACCTCATTAGTGTATCTCAGCTTGTTGGAGGTACAAGGCTCAAAGTCTCTTTCGATGATGAAGGTTCTGAAATTATTGAGAAGAAAACAAAGAAGGTGATTCTTAAGTCGGAGCGAAAGGGTGAAATGTTTCCTCTAAACATGAAACCCATCAAAGGAAACCCAGCTATATGCTTATTATCAAAAGCTCAATCTGACGAAAGCTGGTTGTGGCACCGAAGACTCTCTCATCTCAACTTTAAAGATATCAACTGACTTGTCACAGGAGGTCATGTTAGGGGCCTTCTATTGCTCAAGTTCGACAGAGATCATTTGTGTGCTGCATGCGAAATGGAGAAGCAGAGTCGTCAAAGTCATCCATCTGTAATCAACACAAAAGTTGTTGAACCACTCGAATTACTTCATATCGATTTGTGTGGTCCTTCATCTATCGAAAGCATCGGTGGTAGCAAGTATATTCTTGTTATTGTTGATGACTTTTCACGATTTACATGGGTGTTCTTTCTAAAGCTCAAATCTGAAGCGACTCATAAGCTGAAAATGTTCATCAAGCAGATTGAAGTACAGCTGAAGAAGGTCGTTCGCAACATTAGGAGCGACAATGGTCTGGAATTCAAGAACAAGGAGTTTGAAGAGTTTCTAGCAGAAAAGGGAATAAGTCACAACTTCTCAGCTCCCTACACACCTCAACAGAACGAAATAGTCAAAAGACGAAACCGATCTTTGTGTGAAGCTGCCCGAACTATGCTAAGTTTCGCTTCCTTACCTCTTTATTTTTGGGCTGATGCTATTTTTGCTGCTTGTTTTACACTGAACATGTCTTATCTCAACAAGCGATTCACGCTCACACCTTATGAGATACTAAACAACAGAAAGCCCAATGTGAAGTTTTTCCATGTGTTCGGCTCACGGTGTTTCATCTTTAACTCTAAAGAACACCGCAACAAGTTCGATGTCAAAGCCGACGAGGGAATCTTTCTGGGTTACTCGCTCACATCCAAGGCATACAGGGTCCTAAACAAGCGTTCGAGAAAAATTGAAGAGACATACTATGTGACCTTTGACGATAGCTATGTCAAAAAGCTACAGGTCAAAGAAGACACCGCTGGGGAAATTTTTCCTCAAACTGGCCAAGCCACAGTCTCGATCGCTAACCTATACGATAAATTTCTGGAGCTCTTTGATGAACCAGAGAAAGCTTCTCTCTCAGAAGCAGGAGCAGCAGACAACAAGGTTGACCACATGAAGCAGATTGTCGAAGAAGCTGCAAGGAGAATGCATGAAGGAGGATCGACTACTGATGACCCTCCATCCAACAATACTTCAGTCGAGGGGGAGCCAAGCTCAAACATCGAGAGGGAGCCAAACTCTCATGTCGAGGGGGAGCCAAACTCTCATGTCGAGGGGGAGCCAACTTCTACAACTCCAACTGAAGGTGCTTCTCCAACCGAAGGTGCTTCAACGCCTGAAAGCTCAGCACCACAAGAAACCCCTGAACCTCAAGTTTCTCAGAGCTCATCAATCGAGGGGGAGCATGATGATATGACGCTTGATTATGATAGCCAATCTGAGCCAGAAGAAATGATCAATGCTGAACTAGACCCAACCTTTGATCCGAATTACCCTCTTCTTACCAAATGGACCAGAGATCATCCTATCTCTCAAGTAGTTGGTGATGTATCTGAAAAGGTTCTGACCCGATCACAACTGAAGGCAAAACAAACATCCTTATTTTCAAAGGTTGAGTTTTGTATGTTTAACTCATTCGTATCAAAAGTTGAACCGAAGACAGTTAACACTGCCCTCGATCACTCTGATTGGGTTCAAGCAATGCAAGACGAACTGAACGAATTTGAAAGGAACAAAGTCTGGCGCCTCATTCCAACTCCTCCAGATGCTTCGGTTGTTGGTCTCAAATGGGTTTTTAGGAACAAAATGGACAAGGAAGGTAACGTTATAAGGAACAAGGCTCGTCTGGTGGTAAAGGGATACTGTGAAGAGGAAGGGATAGACTATGAAGAGACTTTTGCTCCGGTAGCTAGGCTAGAATCTGTTAGAATATTTCTGGCTTATGCTGCTCACAAAAACTTTGAAGTTTTCCAAATGGACGTCAAGTGTGCATTTCTCAATGGAGAACTCGAAGAAACTGTATATGTGGAGCAACCTCCTGGGTTCGTGAACGAAAAGTATCCAAACCATTGCTATATTCTGGATAAAGCTGTGTACGGCGTCAAACAAGCTCCGAGAGCCTGGTATGAAACGCTAACTAAATTTTTAAAGATGTCTAAATTCAAACAAGGTTCGGTTGACCCAACCTTCTTTCGCAAAAAGGAAGGTAACCACCTTATGATAGTTCAAATTTATGTCGATGACATCATCTTTGGCTCCATGAATCCCAGCTTAACAGCTGAATTCAGAAAGCTGATGGAAACTAAATTTGAAATGAGCTCAATGGGTCCTATTAACTTTTTCCTTGGATTGAATATTAGACAGGGATCCAAAGGCATCTTTATTAATCAGGAAGCTTACACGAAGACTCTCCTAGCAAAGTTTGGCATGATGGGAGACTCAAAATTCAAAGTCCCAATGGCATTCGGCACCAAGCTTACCCCATATCTAGACAAACCGGCTGTCGATATCACGCTCTATCGTCAAATGATAGGCTCACTAATGTATCTTACTGCTAGCAGGCCTGATATCATGTTTTCTGTGTGTTATTGTGCTCGATTTCAGGCAAACCCACGCGAACCTCACATGCTTGCAGTGAAGAACATCTTACGCTATCTCAAGCGAACCACCTCCTTAGGTCTATGGTATCCATCCAACTCAGGCTTCTTCGTTCAAGCCTATTCTGATGCTGACCTTGGAGGATGTGGACTCGACAGAAAAAGCACAACTGGTGGCTGTCAATTCCTTGACGGCAAGTTGGTCAGCTGGCAATCCAAGAAACAAACGTGTGTGTCATTGTCTACTGCCGAAGCGGAATACATTGCCGCTGCATCCTGCACATCACAGGTGATTTGGATCCAAAGTCAACTTCGAGACTATGGACTCAATATGAAGAAGATCCCACTATACTGTGACTCTGAAAGTGCAATTAGGATTTGTCATAACCCAGTGCAACACTCTAAAACCAAACACATAGCACTGAGGTATCACTTCATCAAAGATCATGTGGAAGATGGAAACGTCGAAGTTCACTTCGTAAGAACCACTGATCAACTGGCTGACGTCTTTACCAAAGCTCTTCCTGAAGCATCATTCAATAAAATATTGCAAGGGCTAGGTATGATGGAATCAGAGTCAGTACCTCACACTACCTCTCCACCTCAAACGTAAGAAGCGAAACCAACCGAAAGTTCGGGTTCGGTTAAACCATCTGACTCGCTCATCACTTCAAAGGTAGTTTTTCTCTGTTGTGTATTTCTTGTACAATTTTGTTTTTCTTTGTGTTAAAAGTATATTCCAATTGCATGTCTAAATTCCTTGGTTTCTCAAAATTTTCCAAAACCGAAAACTACCGAAGGTTCGGGTTCGGTTTTTCAAAATTTTGTTGAACCGAAACCAACCGAAGGTTCGGGTTCGGTTTTTCAAAATTTTCCTGAACGGAAACCAACCGAAGGTTCGGGTTCGGTTTTTCAAAATTTTGTTGAACCGAAACCAACCGAAGGTTCGGGTTTGGTTTTTCAAAATTTTCCTGAACCGAAACCAACCGAAGATTTGGGTTCGGTTTTTCAAAATTTTCCTGAACCAAAACCAACCGAAGGTTCGGTTCGGTTTTTCAAAATTTTCTGGAACTGAAACCAACCGAACGCTCGGGTTCGGTTTTTCAAAATTTTCTGGAACCGAAACCAACCGAACGCTCGAGTTCGGTTTTTCAACTTTTTCCCAATCGAAACCAACCGAACGTTCAGGTTCGGTTTTTCATATTTTTTCCAAAGTTTTTTTTTTTCTTACTTATTTTTTTATTCTTTTTATTTTTTTTTTATTTTTTTTTTTATAAATCTCAAAAAAACTCCAAAAATATTTATTTATTTATTTATTTTTTTGTATGTTCATTCGTTTATGGGGGTATAATTGATGAATTACTTAAGTGTCCCTAGAAGCATGCTGCTGTATGTGTCCCAAGCCTCATAAGATTTTGAATAACAGCCTTCATGACCTGGTATACACAAACCTTGTCTTCCCAATAAGGCTAACACATTTATTCTAATCGTGAGCTACCTCACTCTCTTCTCACATGAGTTAAGAGTTTCCTGCTTGGTCCTTATTTTCGCAGCAGAGGTACTATGTTTTCTTACACCATCTCCATTTTACTTCTCCATTACATTCGTGTCATCATCGTAACCCTTGATACTCTCAGAAATTACCACTGAGGTTTATGGTTGCACAACATCTGTGTTTATGATCTTAGTTTCGTGTCACTACGAGCTGAGTGAAACCCCAAATTCAACACCTAATGGATTGACGGTGAACAAATTAATTTGCTCAAGTTTTCACCAAAGGATTGACGAATGTACCCTAATGAAATTGTTAAACACCATAACATTTCTTCCCTTGGGATCCAGTTTTTATTTTTTTCTCTGAGATTTTATAATTTTCCAAGCCAATTTAAAATAAATTCCTACCTACTTGTTCAACAGGCTACACCGGTGTCACAAGTACTTTGTTCACTTTCTTTCTTACTTCAAGAATAGAATTGTTGAATCAAAGCGAAAGCCACCCTTATTTAGCCTAATTAAAAGAAGCCTTTCAACATTTATTAATAAGTGTTTGATCATAATTCAACGGGAATCCACACTAACACTTTAAGGTCTCTCTTGACCTTGAAGGAAGAGATTCGTGCCCGGGATCGTCAGTTTCATGTCATTATTGACATCACAGAATATCCTTAAGAGAGTTGCTTTATTTCTTTTTCTTTTACACTCTTTGCACGAAAATCTTTGATTTTCCAAAATTCCGTTACTAAATTTTACAGGCTGTATTATTACTTGGTGGTTAATTATGGAGCTGTGGTAAAAAACGATCCACGTGGGCATTTAATTCAAAAGATGCTGTTTAAAAGGATAAGACGAAAGGTTGCTAACTCGGCGGGAGTTAAAAGGATTGAAATTCAAACGACGGTAAAAAGGGGGCGCGTGTGAATTTGAAACGGCCATGCTTTTACTGACATTGTGGACGCATGTGCGAAATCCAAGCGTCATCACTCTGGTAATTAAAGACGCGTGAGGAATTGAAACGGTTTTCTCTCTGAAACGGCACTTGTTGGGCGGCGTGATCCTAGGAATCTGACATTCTCTCTCCTACGTGATCATCGCACGCCTCAACTGTCATCCATCTGTCCCTCAGGAAACCTTTTCGTATTTCCTTAGAAGATTTGAAACGATTTTTCTCTCTCCTATCACCCACTATAAAAGGCCGTCTACACCACCTTTTACCTCTTTACTGCCTCCGAAATTTCCATAGAACACATACTCCCAAACAGCTTCACTGTTCATCATCTTCTTCATACCTTCAACAATGGCTGAATCCTCTTCCGTCCATGCTACTTCACAAATCCTCCCCATCCGTCCACAACAATGTCTGGTGATTGACCTCAACCCTTTGGCGTACGATTCTTACATGTCGCCGATTATTGAGTGCTTGAAGTACTCCCAACTTGCTCCAGCTCTCTCAAGAATCGAATCTGTGCCATTGTAGCCCTATCGTAGGTTTACGCGACTGCTTATTACGACAAGGCAGTCGAACGGGTGTTCTTCGAAATTGCAGACCACAAGACATCAGTTTCTCGCCAACATTTCTGCACCATGCTTGGGTTTGCTGTTGACCCATCAAGAATTAATCCGGAGACGATTCCGGTTGGGCATCTGTATAACATATTTTACAACATGGGGTACACGGAGGTCCTCACCTCCGTCGCTAAGTTCAAAAAGTCCTGCCTGCCGCCACAGTGGAACGGCTTATTTACAGTCCTCTTCAAGGGCTTGTCGGAATGGAGCTCAGGATCCGACGGTGCCAGTCGCCTCTTCCTGTCGATCATGTACACGGTCTTCAACGGGATTAACCTGGACTACGGGTTGGTCCTATGGCAACAGCTCATCCAGAGCCTTTCTTCATCATCACGACACTCTGAGGTGTCGTTGGCCCGGTTCTGGATTTTGATTACAAAGTGGGCGATGGACAAGTTTGACATTCCCACTGCTGCCGGTGCATCGATGTCTTCTGTTGGTATGTTTCATACCAAGAAGATCATCGTCTCAGATGCATCTAAATTCTCTTTCATTGGATCCATTCCGGAAACAATGTATGGAGACGTGCCCTCTGAAATCAGGTTGATTCGGACGATCAAGGACTTCAGGCCAACTGGTCCTAGGGAGCTTACACCGGATATGCTCAGGTCTATTCACGATGCAGACAAACCGGTGAACAGGGGCAAAAAGGCTGAAAAAGGGAAGCAAGCACCCAAAGCTCCTAAGGGTCCTTCTCCCAAGAAGAGGAAACAGACAAAGGCTGCACAGTCCCCACAGCCGAAGAGGAGGAAGACACAACCGAAGCGCAAGCTTGTTATTCCCTCTTCTTCAAGTGATTCTGAGGGCGAGAGTTCGGGTTCTGACGGCTCTCAAGGAGACGAATCCCCTCAACGAGGCAACACACCACCTCGCTCACCTACCCCAGAGATGGAACTTCACAATTCACCAGTTCCTTCACCTCCTCCAACCATTCATACTTCCATTCCGACCATAAACCCCACTATTCCACCAACATCTTTCCCTATACCACCACCCATTTTCACAACTGCCACCGAAACACCACCAGTAACCGAAACCCCTCCCGTAACCGAACCACCACAAACCGAAACCCATACAACCGAACCTACCCATATTCAACCACCACCCAAATTTAACCCCACACCCACTCAACCTGAATCTACCAAAACCACAACACCCCCAGCTTCACCACCCCCTCCATCTCCAGAAAATGCCTCTGATGGAGACAACCCTTACCTTGGCAGTGAACACATGAACTTTGATTCAGTCTACTATAGTCCGTTTCAGGTTCTGAGTGACGAGGAGGATGATGCTCCAGTGACAAAGAAGCATCTAAAGGAGCTCCATGAGAAGGTTGACCTACTTATCGCCTCCTCTTCCAACCAGCAGTCCTCTCTCTCTGAAGCTGCGCTTCAGAAAATTGTTGATGCCTTCTCCCGGGCTCAACAAGATTCGGTGGCCTCAGCAACTACTGCTATTGACGCCTCGACCAGAGCCTGTGAGGCGGCGACCGAAAAAGTCGATAAACTATTCTCCGACGCTTCCATCCTGTTGAAGTCCTTACAGGAAAGCGCCGACGCCACAAAGACAACTTTGGAATCGATTGTTCAGCAATTGGCCTAGTTCGTCTCCACGGAGTTGATTTCGTTCGCTACCCTTCGCCAAAACATAAGCGACGACAACTCGGCTCTTCGTGCCTCCATCGATGCGCGCCTCGCTAAGCTACAGGAGGATCTCGCAGCCGAGAATTCTTTGATGGACGTTCTGGCGAGCAAAACAACCGCCCTAAAGGTCAAGAGCACTCAGCTATCCAATTCTCAACAACAGCTGGAAGCTCTTCGATCCGAAAGGGAGGTCATCAAGACATGTGTTTCGGATGTACACGCTGCCTTATCAAACATCCTTGAAGCACACGATCCTATTCTCAACCATTCAGTGAGGCGAACCCTTGCTGAAAAGCTCTCTCCGGCCATGGACCTTCTCAGCAAAATAGAAGGCCTTCCTAGTTTCGTGTCCATTCCGAAACAAGGGGGAGATGAGAAGAAGAACGGATCGAAACCACCTCCTTCCTCCAAAGCTACTCACACAACCGAACCACCTCCGACTGGTCAAGCTTCGGGTTCGGGTGTGAAGAACAAAGGCAAAAACATAGCTGAGGAAGAAGATGAAGATGAAGACAAGGAGACCATTGCTGACATGTTGAAATGAAAGAACAGTCGCAATGCTGACGATGATGCTAGTCGTGTGGCGCGAGAGGCTGAAGAAGCCGAACGCAAGCAAAAGGAAGCCCACGATCTCCTTGAGAGCAAGAAGACTCTCTTCCCTGCCTGGACCAAGGAGCGCTTGATTAAAGAGGCCATAGATACTCCCAGCATCTTATGGCTCGAGCCAGTTATCTCGTTCGACTGCAATAATACTGTCGACTCGCAGTTCGACATGCCGCTGACTCGAAAGGCGTTTATCTTCCACGCCTTCTCAAACATCTTTGAAGTCCCTCATCCGAACGCTGAGCTTGACAGGGAGCTCATTGACTTCTATCTGGCGGCTGGTCGTCCTCAATACCTTACTTGGAGCGCCCAGAAGATTGTAAACGTTCGGGTACTGAAGTCTTACACCGAAGGTCTTTTTATAAACGTTCGGTTCAAGTTGATTCGGGGATCTGCAAGAACTGCTCATCTTATCTCCCTGGCAGATCTACCGAACCTAAATCCTCATTATTGGATTGTCCTGCATAATATCCTTTTGACTGATGAAGCCGAATATAGTCCTATCATAGACCATATCAAAAGGATGTTAGTCTGTTATATCATGGAGGTTGCCCTTATGGATCAGGAGGTCGCCACAGTCTTCAAGAAGAAACCGAAGATTGCTCCTGTGGGATCGGCCAGTGATCTCAACCAAATGCAAATGGGCAAGATCGACCCAAGACGCAACTCGGTTATGTTCACTAGAGCAGAAGGACAGAAATGTCTCTTTGCTTTAGCTGACAAACACCTTTACACCACTGCTTGTCTGGAGCATGTGTTGTCGATCATCAAGAGGTGTAAAGAGAATTCGGCTAATGACATCAAGTACTTCAACGACATGATCTAATGGTACATTCGGTTTAGACAGACAATTCTCTCTCTCACCAAATGTCTGTTTAGCACCGTGAAGAAGAAGGTACCTGCTTCAGCTGCTGGCCCAAGTAACAAGTGAAGGTCTCGCTCCAATTGACGCAAAGGGGGAGATTGTTGGGCTGAAGATTATTTTGAAGTGTTGCGTCGTTGGGCTCGATAGTTTATTTATTTTGTATTCCGGTTTGGGCCTGTCCAACCGTGAGCCCATTATGTTTAATATAAAAGTATATGCTTGCATGCATATTAGGTTAACGATTCTAGCGATTCATCTAGAGCATAACGATAGCATTTACAGGTTTCTTTAATCGTTCTTGTAACCTACCAATCCTCTACAGTTGATGTTCTTAATCGAGCTCTTCTGAGGATTTTGTTTAATCATTCGACACGTTTGATTCACTCTTGTCTCGTTCTTATTTTCGTGTTCTTACAGTTTTATATTTACTTACTTGTTCAAGATCTAATCGATCTTCATAGTTTAAAGGTTATTAAATCTCATCAACATATATCTTTTTATTATCTAAATACTTCATATCTATATGTAATATAAAAGTAACTATGCACTTACTGGTTAAAAGTGGATGACCGGTGATTTAGGCAGTGCTCTGCCTAACACCATAGCTTTCCGTTTGGATAGAACAAGATATAGTTCTTACTATGTCGTAGTTTTATATCTCTCGTGACTAATGATAGTCTAGATTCCTCAATAACCACAATGTATGATGATCTATAGTTGTTAATGAGCAATCATGTAAGATTATAGTGGAGGAGTAACATCCATAAAAATCATGATACACTTAAAGTTTTTAATTTCAACCCAAAACCATAAATAGTTTACAAAATAGTTTTCATAGCATGTTCGACATCAGAGTCTCCTAAAATAATAATTCAAAAACATGAGGATGTATACGATTACACCTTCGGCTTCCAGCAATCATCTAAAGTACCTAAAACATAGCCCAAAACTGTAAGCAACGTTTAGTGAGTTCCCCGAAAGTACCAACACATAACATATACATAATACAAAAGACATGCATACAAAGCCTTCAGCCTGACTTGAATGCCCCATTGGCTTATAGTCTATCTGGTATGCTCACTGAACCTTCATCCTGACTGGTACGCCCCTCTAGCCTGTAGTCTATCTGGGACACCATGGGTCTCTTGGCCTTCTGTCTACACTAGTCTGTCTCAACCCGACCACACATAAACCATGTTGACGTATACATAACATATAAGCATACACATAACCAGTCAACAGATAAGCAGACATATCTTATAGATCACTAAGCATAATATCATCCTATATAACAAGATATTGATCTAATGGATCACTATAACATACCAACATACAGTGAGGAAAACTCACCTCACAAACTGAACACAAGCTGATGAGGTCCCAACTCAGAATCTCAACGCTCTAACTAATACCTATTACCAACAAATGACCAATTTCCATCGAAATCCCAAAATACCCTCAAGGTCAAACTTGGTCAAACTCAACCCTCCTCACGTTGTGACAACGAACCCGATCTGATTCCCACTGCTGCCGGTGCATCGATGTCTTCTGTTGGTATGTTTCATACCAAGAAGATCATCGTCTCAGATGCATCTAAATTCTCTTTCATTGGATCCATTCCGGAAACAATGTATGGAGACGTGCCCTCTGAAATCAGGTTGATTCGGACGATCAAGGACTTCAGGCCAACTGGTCCTAGGGAGCTTACACCGGATATGCTCAGGTCTATTCACGATGCAGACAAACCGGTGAACAGGGGCAAAAAGGCTGAAAAAGGGAAGCAAGCACCCAAAGCTCCTAAGGGTCCTTCTCCCAAGAAGAGGAAACAGACAAAGGCTGCACAGTCCCCACAGCCGAAGAGGAGGAAGACACAACCGAAGCGCAAGCTTGTTATTCCCTCTTCTTCAAGTGATTCTGAGGGCGAGAGTTCGGGTTCTGACGGCTCTCAAGGAGACGAATCCCCTCAACGAGGCAACACACCACCTCGCTCACCTACCCCAGAGATGGAACTTCACAATTCACCAGTTCCTTCACCTCCTCCAACCATTCATACTTCCATTCCGACCATAAACCCCACTATTCCACCAACATCTTTCCCTATACCACCACCCATTTTCACAACTGCCACCGAAACACCACCAGTAACCGAAACCCCTCCCGTAACCGAACCACCACAAACCGAAACCCATACAACCGAACCTACCCATATTCAACCACCACCCAAATTTAACCCCACACCCACTCAACCTGAATCTACCAAAACCACAACACCCCCAGCTTCACCACCCCCTCCATCTCCAGAAAATGCCTCTGATGGAGACAACCCTTACCTTGGCAGTGAACACATGAACTTTGATTCAGTCTACTATAGTCCGTTTCAGGTTCTGAGTGACGAGGAGGATGATGCTCCAGTGACAAAGAAGCATCTAAAGGAGCTCCATGAGAAGGTTGACCTACTTATCGCCTCCTCTTCCAACCAGCAGTCCTCTCTCTCTGAAGCTGCGCTTCAGAAAATTGTTGATGCCTTCTCCCGGGCTCAACAAGATTCGGTGGCCTCAGCAACTACTGCTATTGACGCCTCGACCAGAGCCTGTGAGGCGGCGACCGAAAAAGTCGATAAACTATTCTCCGACGCTTCCATCCTGTTGAAGTCCTTACAGGAAAGCGCCGACGCCACAAAGACAACTTTGGAATCGATTGTTCAGCAATTGGCCTAGTTCGTCTCCACGGAGTTGATTTCGTTCGCTACCCTTCGCCAAAACATAAGCGACGACAACTCGGCTCTTCGTGCCTCCATCGATGCGCGCCTCGCTAAGCTACAGGAGGATCTCGCAGCCGAGAATTCTTTGATGGACGTTCTGGCGAGCAAAACAACCGCCCTAAAGGTCAAGAGCACTCAGCTATCCAATTCTCAACAACAGCTGGAAGCTCTTCGATCCGAAAGGGAGGTCATCAAGACATGTGTTTCGGATGTACACGCTGCCTTATCAAACATCCTTGAAGCACACGATCCTATTCTCAACCATTCAGTGAGGCGAACCCTTGCTGAAAAGCTCTCTCCGGCCATGGACCTTCTCAGCAAAATAGAAGGCCTTCCTAGTTTCGTGTCCATTCCGAAACAAGGGGGAGATGAGAAGAAGAACGGATCGAAACCACCTCCTTCCTCCAAAGCTACTCACACAACCGAACCACCTCCGACTGGTCAAGCTTCGGGTTCGGGTGTGAAGAACAAAGGCAAAAACATAGCTGAGGAAGAAGATGAAGATGAAGACAAGGAGACCATTGCTGACATGTTGAAATGAAAGAACAGTCGCAATGCTGACGATGATGCTAGTCGTGTGGCGCGAGAGGCTGAAGAAGCCGAACGCAAGCAAAAGGAAGCCCACGATCTCCTTGAGAGCAGGAAGACTCTCTTCCCTTCCTGGACCAAGGAGCGCTTGATTAAAGAGGCCATAGATACTCCCAGCATCTTATGGCTCGAGTCGGTTATCTCGTTCGACTGCAATAATACTGTCGACTCGCAGTTCGACATGCCGCTGACTCGAAAGGCGTTTATCTTCCACGCCTTCTCAAACATCTTTGAAGTCCCTCATCCGAACGCTGAGCTTGACAGGGAGCTCATTGACTTCTATCTGGCGGCTGGTCGTCCTCAATACCTTACTTGGAGCGCCCAGAAGATTGTAAACGTTCGGGTACTGAAGTCTTACACCGAAGGTCTTTTTATAAACGTTCGGTTCAAGTTGATTCGGGGATCTGCAAGAACTGCTCATCTTATCTCCCTGGCAGATCTACCGAACCTAAATCCTCATTATTGGATTGTCCTGCATAATATCCTTTTGACTGATGAAGCCGAATATAGTCCTATCATAGACCATATCAAAAGGATGTTAGTCTGTTATATCATGGAGGTTGCCCTTATGGATCAGGAGGTCGCCACAGTCTTCAAGAAGAAACCGAAGATTGCTCCTGTGGGATCGGCCAGTGATCTCAACCAAATGCAAATGGGCAAGATCGACCCGAGACGCAACTCGGTTATGTTCACTAGAGCAGAAGGACAGAAATGTCTCTTTGCTTTAGCTGACAAACACCTTTACACCACTGCTTGTCTGGAGCATGTGTTGTCGATCATCAAGAGGTGTAAAGAGAATTCGGCTAATGACATCAAGTACTTCAACGACATGATCTAATGGTACATTCGGTTTAGACAGACAATTCTCTCTCTCACCAAATGTCTGTTTAGCACCGTGAAGAAGAAGGTACCTGCTTCAGCTGCTGGCCCAAGTAACAAGTGAAGGTCTCGCTCCAATTGACGCAAAGGGGGAGATTGTTGGGCTGAAGATTATTTTGAAGTGTTGCGTCGTTGGGCTCGATAGTTTATTTATTTTGTATTCCGGTTTGGGCCTGTCCAACCGTGAGCCCATTATGTTTAATATAAAAGTATATGCTTGCATGCATATTAGGTTAACGATTCTAGCGATTCATCTAGAGCATAACGATAGCATTTACAGGTTTCTTTAATCGTTCTTGTAACCTACCAATCCTCTACAGTTGATGTTCTTAATCGAGCTCTTCTGAGGATTTTGTTTAATCATTCGACACGTTTGATTCACTCTTGTCTCGTTCTTATTTTCGTGTTCTTACAGTTTTATATTTACTTGTTCAAGATCTAATCGATCTTCATAGTTTAAAGGTTATTAAATCTCATCAACATATATCTTTTTATTATCTAAATACTTCATATCTATATGTAATATAAAAGTAAATATGCACTTACTGGTTAAAAGTGGATGACCGGTGATTTAGGCAGTGCTCTGCCTAACACCATAGCTTTCCGTTTGGATAGAACAAGATATAGTTCTTACTATGTCGTAGTTTTATATCTCTCGTGACTAATGATAGTCTAGATTCCTCAATAACCACAATGTATGATGATCTATAGTTGTTAATGAGCAATCATGTAAGATTATAGTGGAGGAGTAACATCCATAAAAATCATGATACACTTAAAGTTTTTAATTTCAACCCAAAACCATAAATAGTTTACAAAATAGTTTTCATAGCATGTTCGACATCAGAGTCTCCTAAAATAATAATTCAAAAACATGAGGATGTATACGATTACACCTTCGGCTTCCAGCAATCATCTAAAGTACCTAAAACATAGCCCAAAACTGTAAGCAACGTTTAGTGAGTTCCCCGAAAGTACCAACACATAACATATACATAATACAAAAGACATGCATACAAAGCCTTCAGCCTGACTTGAATGCCCCATTGGCTTATAGTCTATCTGGTATGCTCACTGAACCTTCATCCTGACTGGTACGCCCCTCTAGCCTGTAGTCTATCTGGGACACCATGGGTCTCTTGGCCTTCTGTCTACACTAGTCTGTCTCAACCCGACCACACATAAACCATGTTGACGTATACATAACATATAAGCATACACATAACCAGTCAACAGATAAGCAGACATATCTTATAGATCACTAAGCATAATATCATCCTATATAACAAGATATTGATCTAATGGATCACTATAACATACCAACATACAGTGAGGAAAACTCACCTCACAAACTGAACACAAGCTGATGAGGTCCCAACTCAGAATCTCAACGCTCTAACTAATACCTATTACCAACAAATGACCAATTTCCATCGAAATCCCAAAATACCCTCAAGGTCAAACTTGGTCAAACTCAACCCTCCTCACGTTGTGACAACGAACCCGATCTGATTCCCACTGCTGCCGGTGCATCGATGTCTTCTGTTGGTATGTTTCATACCAAGAAGATCATCGTCTCAGATGCATCTAAATTCTCTTTCATTGGATCCATTCCGGAAACAATGTATGGAGACGTGCCCTCTGAAATCAGGTTGATTCGGACGATCAAGGACTTCAGGCCAACTGGTCCTAGGGAGCTTACACCGGATATGCTCAGGTCTATTCACGATGCAGACAAACCGGTGAACAGGGGCAAAAAGGCTGAAAAAGGGAAGCAAGCACCCAAAGCTCCTAAGGGTCCTTCTCCCAAGAAGAGGAAACAGACAAAGGCTGCACAGTCCCCATAGCCGAAGAGGAGGAAGACACAACCGAAGCGCAAGCTTGTTATTCCCTCTTCTTCAAGTGATTCTGAGGGCGAGAGTTCGGGTTCTGACGGCTCTCAAGGAGACGAATCCCCTCAACGAGGCAACACACCACCTCGCTCACCTACCCCAGAGATGGAACTTCACAATTCACCAGTTCCTTCACCTCCTCCAACCATTCATACTTCCATTCCGACCATAAACCCCACTATTCCACCAACATCTTTCCCTATACCACCACCCATTTTCACAACTGCCACCGAAACACCACCAGTAACCGAAACCCCTCCCGTAACCGAACCACCACAAACCGAAACCCATACAACCGAACCTACCCATATTCAACCACCACCCAAATTTAACCCCACACCCACTCAACCTGAATCTACCAAAACCACAACACCCCCAGCTTCACCACCCCCTCCATCTCCAGAAAATGCCTCTGATGGAGACAACCCTTACCTTGGCAGTGAACACATGAACTTTGATTCAGTCTACTATAGTCCGTTTCAGGTTCTGAGTGACGAGGAGGATGATGCTCCAGTGACAAAGAAGCATCTAAAGGAGCTCCATGAGAAGGTTGACCTACTTATCGCCTCCTCTTCCAACCAGCAGTCCTCTCTCTCTGAAGCTGCGCTTCAGAAAATTGTTGATGCCTTCTCCCGGGCTCAACAAGATTCGGTGGCCTCAGCAACTACTGCTATTGACGCCTCGACCAGAGCCTGTGAGGCGGCGACCGAAAAAGTCGATAAACTATTCTCCGACGCTTCCATCCTGTTGAAGTCCTTACAGGAAAGCGCCGACGCCACAAAGACAACTTTGGAATCGATTGTTCAGCAATTGGCCTAGTTCGTCTCCACGGAGTTGATTTCGTTCGCTACCCTTCGCCAAAACATAAGCGACGACAACTCGGCTCTTCGTGCCTCCATCGATGCGCGCCTCGCTAAGCTACAGGAGGATCTCGCAGCCGAGAATTCTTTGATGGACGTTCTGGCGAGCAAAACAACCGCCCTAAAGGTCAAGAGCACTCAGCTATCCAATTCTCAACAACAGCTGGAAGCTCTTCGATCCGAAAGGGAGGTCATCAAGACATGTGTTTCGGATGTACACGCTGCCTTATCAAACATCCTT
Organism: Lactuca sativa; assembly: GCF_002870075.4. Classification (NCBI taxonomy): domain Eukaryota; kingdom Viridiplantae; phylum Streptophyta; class Magnoliopsida; order Asterales; family Asteraceae; genus Lactuca; species Lactuca sativa. Next base: position 211,948,794 of record NC_056630.2, read on the forward strand.
GAAGCACACGATCCTATTCTCAACCATTCAGTGAGGCGAACCCTTGCTGAAAAGCTCTCTCCGGCCATGGACCTTCTCAGCAAAATAGAAGGCCTTCCTAGTTTCGTGTCCATTCCGAAACAAGGGGGAGATGAGAAGAAGAACGGATCGAAACCACCTCCTTCCTCCAAAGCTACTCACACAACCGAACCACCTCTGACTGGTCAAGCTTCGGGTTCGGGTGTGAAGAACAAAGGCAAAAACATAGCTGAGGAAGAAGATGAAGATGAAGACAAGGAGACCATTGCTGACATGTTGAAATGAAAGAACAGTCGCAATGCTGACGATGATGCTAGTCGTGTGGCGCGAGAGGCTGAAGAAGCCGAACGCAAGCAAAAGGAAGCCCACGATCTCCTTGAGAGCAGGAAGACTCTCTTCCCTTCCTGGACCAAGGAGCGCTTGATTAAAGAGGCCATAGATACTCCCAGCATCTTATGGCTCGAGCCGGTTATCTCGTTCGACTGCAATAATACTGTCGACTCGCAGTTCGACATGCCGCTGACTCGAAAGGCGTTTATCTTCCACGCCTTCTCAAACATCTTTGAAGTCCCTCATCCGAACGCTGAGCTTGACAGGGAGCTCATTGACTTCTATCTGGCGGCTGCTCGTCCTCAATACCTTACTTGGAGCGCCCAGAAGATTGTAAACGTTCGGGTACTGAAGTCTTACACCGAAGGTCTTTTTATAAACGTTCGGTTCAAGTTGATTCGGGGATCTGCAAGAACTGCTCATCTTATCTCCCTGGCAGATCTACCGAACCTAAATCCTCATTATTGGATTGTCCTGCATAATATCGTTTTGACTGATGAAGCCGAATATAGTCCTATCATAGACCATATCAAAAGGATGTTAGTCTGTTATATCATGGAGGTTGCCCTTATGGATCAAGAGGTCGCCACAGTCTTCAAGAAGAAACCGAAGATTGCTCCTGTGGGATCGGCCAGTGATCTCAACCAAATGCAAATGGGCAAGATCGACCCGAGACGCAACTCGGTTATGTTCACTAGAGCAGAAGGACAGAAATGTCTCTTTGCTTTAGCTGACAAACACCTTTACACCACTGCTTGTCTGGAGCATGTGTTGTCGATCATCAAGAGGTGTAAAGAGAATTCGGCTAATGACATCAAGTACTTCAACGACATGATCCAATGGTACATTCGGTTTAGACAGACAATTCTCTCTCTCACCAAATGTCTGTTTAGCACCGTGAAGAAGAAGGTACCTGCTTCAGCTGCTGGCCCAAGTAACAAGTGAAGGTCTCGCTCCAATTGACGCAAAGGGGGAGATTGTTGGGCTGAAGATTATTTTGAAGTGTTGCGTCGTTGGGCTCGATAGTTTATTTATTTTGTATTCCGGTTTGGGCCTGTCCAACCGTGAGCCCATTATGTTTAATATAAAAGTATATGCTTGCATGCATATTAGGTTAACGATTCTAGCGATTCATCTAGAGCATAACGATAGCATTTACAGGTTTCTTTAATTGTTCTTGTAACCTACCAATCCTCTACAGTTGATGTTCTTAATCGAGCTCTTCTGAGGATTTTGTTTAATCATTCGACACGTTTGATTCACTCTTGTCTCGTTCTTATTTTCGTGTTCTTACAGTTTTATATTTACTTACTTGTTCAAGATCTAATCGATCTTCATAGTTTAAAGGTTATTAAATCTCATCAACATATATCTTTTTATTATCTAAATACTTCATATCTATATGTAATATAAAAGTAACTATGCACTTACTGGTTAAAAGTGGATGACCGGTGATTTAGGCAGTGCTCTGCCTAACACCATAGCTTTCCGTTTGGATAGAACAAGATATAGTTCTTACTATGTCGTAGTTTTATATCTCTCGTGACTAATGATAGTCTAGATTCCTCAATAACCACAATGTATGATGATCTATAGTTGTTAATGAGCAATCATGTAAGATTATAGTGGAGGAGTAACATCCATAAAAATCATGATACACTTAAAGTTTTTAATTTCAACCCAAAACCATAAATAGTTTACAAAATAGTTTTCATAGCATGTTCGACATCAGAGTCTCCTAAAATAATAATTCAAAAACATGAGGATGTATACGATTACACCTTCGGCTTCCAGCAATCATCTAAAGTACCTAAAACATAGCCCAAAACTGTAAGCAACGTTTAGTGAGTTCCCCGAAAGTACCAACACATAACATATACATAATACAAAAAACATGCATACAAAGCCTTCAGCCTGACTTGAATGCCCCATTGGCTTATAGTCTATCTGGTATGCTCACTGAACCTTCATCCTGACTGGTACGCCCCTCTAGCCTGTAGTCTATCTGGGACACCATGGGTCTCTTGGCCTTCTGTCTACACTAGTCTGCCTCAACCCGACCACACATAAACCATGTTGACGTATACATAACATATAAGCATACACATAACCAGTCAACAGATAAGCAGACATATCTTATAGATCACTAAGCATAATATCATCCTATATAACAAGATATTGATCTAATGGATCACTATAACATACCAACATACAGTGAGGAAAACTCACCTCACAAACTGAACACAAGCTGATGAGGTCCCAACTCAGAATCTCAACGCTCTAACTAATACCTATTACCAACAAATGACCAATTTCCATCGAAATCCCAAAATACCCTCAAGGTCAAACTTGGTCAAACTCAACCCTCCTCACGTTGTGACAACGAACCCAATCTGATTCCCACTGAACCTGACCCGAACTGGTCAACTCGGTCAAAGAAACCACCTAACCTGGCATCACAAAGTGAGCACCCACTCTCACGTCGTGAGCCTCAAGGGTTCTATAAAAAGCGGGACAACTCTGATTCTCACGTCGTGGGATCTAACACCTCAGGTCATGAGCGTTTTCTGTGGATAAGGGTCACCAATTTAAGTCCATATTCAATTAAGTCGTCGAGTCCACTTCATCCAGAAGCTAAAGGGGCTCCGAAGGTCCATAAAAATGCTTGATTTATGACCATAGATGCACTAAACATGACCACCCATTTTCTAGGTTAAAAAGGGAAGAAATGAGATTCAAACTTGCTTGCATGTCTCTAATATACACCAACTTCTAGATCTGAACACTATAATGCTCTTGGGACATTAAAACGCATAAATTTGCCAACTTTATGGATCTACTCCACTCAATCATGCAATAATATCAACAAAATGGACAAAACTCTAGATCTTTCCATGATAAGCATTAAAGTTGGAGCCTTTAATACTTACAAGGGTCCAAAAGCTGGAAAAGATGATGATGATGCTTATTCTTTGCACACATCAACACTAGAGCACTTCTTTCTTCTTCTTTTCTTCTTCCCACAAGCTAGAAACACACCAAAATGACAAAGGATATCAAGGAGGAGGGAGATTAAGGTTTCTGGAAGTGTAGAGAGTAAGGGAGGGTGAGGGTGAGGAACCCTAGCCCTCTCATTAATTTAAATACCAAAGACTTAGGGTTTTTATTCACCAGCCACTATCACGTCGTGAACCTAATACTACTCATGTCGTGAATGTTTAATTGATGCACGAGTCCAAACCACTCTTCACAACATGAGAAGGCATTCCTCAAAGTTAACTGCTGTGAACAACTTTGGGTAATTCTCTCGCATCTCAGCCTACGACTCCCAGGTCCAGTTGGAGCCTCTCTGATGCTGCAACTGTACCTTTACCAAATGTATCTTAGCCACCGGCCTCTCAACTTTGTTCAGGCGCTCATCGACCTGAATATCATCAAAAGAAACCACTGCCACATCATCCAACACATACTTCGGAAGTGCGAAATATGGAAAGTATTGTGAATCTGACTGAGATCTTCAAGTAGATCAAACCTTTAAGCAACCTATCTAACCCTGACAATTACACGAAAAGGTCCAATATAATGGGGACCTAACTTCCTCCTCTTCCTGAAGCGTATCACACCTTTCCAAGGTGATACCTTTAGTAATACCATATCACCGACCTGAAACTCCAACTTGGATCGGCGCCGGTTGACATAACTTTTTTGGATAAGCTTAATGGTTTGAAGGACTACTTTGGTCCTTCCCATAACCCTGCGATCAGCCTCCCCCCAACAAACTGGGGTACATCATCTCCGACCATACAAGAGTTCAAAAGGCGAAACACCAATACTAGAGTGATAACTATTGTTTTAGGAGAACTCCGCAAGAGGTAGTTTGGAATCCCAAATCCCACCAAAATCCATAACATAGGACCGCAACATATCCTCGAGGGTCTGTATCGTCTGCCAACACTGGCCATTGGTTTGTGGATGATATGCAGTTGTTGAAATGCAACCTCGTGCCCTATTCTTCGTGGAACTTCTGCCATAAATGGGAGGTGAACCGAACATCATGGTCTGAAACAATGGAGACCGAAACCCCATGAAGAGCAACGATCTCCATAATGATATGCTTCGATTTCCACATGGGAACCTCCAGAGGCTGCAGCCTGCCATGTGGCCTCTGATGCTCGGCCATAACTGTCACACCCCCGAACCGGGACGTTGGAAACGTCCGAGGGCGGGTGACTTCATCTTGTAATATCATAAGAATTGAATATGAAGTAAACATATGAAGTAAAAATAACACAATGTATGATATTTCAAAAATGCAACAATTATCCAAAATCCATAGCTGCCAAACCTGCTTACTAAGTCCCTGAGAATACACGTCGTTTTGAAAAGCATCAACATAGAATGTTGGTGCATTCATAAGCATATTTTTAAGAAAACTTTTTAATAGTTTGTAAAACTCTAGAATTTCCAATATTTTTTGTAAAAATAGTTTGAGAGTTTCGTTCCAAATCATGTATAATTACATGCATGCTCTTTTCTTTCCTTGTTTGTAATTATATAGAGTGTGTTCTAAGAAAATGCTATATTTTCTATTACACAAAAAGTTGTGGTCTTAAAACCCAAAGACCAGAGTGGTGAAATAAATTACAAAATAGACAACACATAGTTTTGTACTTTATAAAATTAGAACAATTTAAATTTCGCGTAAATTTTAATATAATATTGTTATGCTCTATGTGAGTCGTTACAACCATACTAATGTGACTAGAGTGTTTGTCTTGACGTTCTTCAAGCGTCAGTTTCTAGTAAGATAATTATCACCCTAGACTGGTCTGTCTAGTTGTAGCGAACAGCTCAGGTGTGGGGGTGTCGACCCCGTATAGATATACAAAATATCCCGCACAAGAGCCTTAACAGAATTTACGCAAACATTGAATCCCATTATAAAATATTGCAAATAGGGTTACTAGTGTTTATTTACGACTACATTATATGACACGCAATAATTTATGTCGTTAGTTTAGACAGTTCACTAGGAGTGTTTAAAAGCCTTAACGATCGACAGATTATGACATGCAACTTTTGTGTCATAATATTAGGTTTAGTTCACCAGTTTGGTAGGTTTATTTATAAACTCTTTTTTTTTAATATTCAAATTTGGAACTAATATATTTATAAAATTTTTACCACAATTATCATAAATGACTCATTTTTACCATAATTGTCATAAATGAGCCATTTTTACAAAAATTGTCATCAATGACCCATTTTTACCAAAATTGTCATAAATGACCCATTTTATCATATTTGTCATAAATGACCCATATTTGCCAAAATTATCACAATTAAACAATTTTTACCAAAATTGACATAAAGGACCCACTTTTACAAGTGTTGTGGTAAAAATTTATATATTCAAAAATTTACCATTTTAAGTGTAAATTTCCATATTTTCCCCCTTTTTCTAGCTTTCATGACCAAAAATTTGTTTTAACATTTTCCTTGACATCATGGTGATTTTATCGCACATCAAAGAAAACATTTTTAACATAACAAAAAAACATGTGAGTTACACAAGATAACTTTCTTTCCAAAAAGTTGAGACTTGTACGAATCTCAAGTTCATGGATTTTTCGCATGGAATCACAAGATTTCAACACAAATAAACATATAAAACATACACATGTTGGCAAATATTCAAGTATTTAAACAAGATTTTGACTTGTATTCTCCCCCCCCCCCCCAAAAAAAAAAGAATGTAAACTCGAAAACATGGGGTATGAAGCTCACCTTGGGGCATTTTCGGGTTGTAGAGGAAGATGGAGAAAGGTTTTTGGTCTTAGCTTTCTTTCTTGAGGAGATTCTTGATGTTATGGTGTTTTAAGAGCATATACACGAAAATGGAGTTGTATGAGGAAGGATTTTTAGCGTAAACTTGGAACAAAACAATAGAGTTTACCAAAACTTACCAAGTTTGTGAAGCTTGAAAAAGACTTGCATACACACACCCACGAATCTTAGAGAAATAATATGAGAGAAGTGTTGAAGGCTTGAGAGGAAATGAGAAGTGAGTGTGAAATTTGAAATGAATTAAGAGGAGAGGGGAGAGAAAATGGGCTTGGATGTATGTTGGAGAAACATACATTACCTAGATGCATGCAAGGTGAACACTTGGTTGTATGTGGTATATTATTGAGGTGCTACACCGTTTATCCCCATATTATCTTTTTTTTATTTCTTATCAGACATAGGAGGGAAGAAGGGAAACGGGCTTTGGTTTTTCAAGAGTAGCCGAAAACACCAGAGGCCCATTAATAGTATTCGGTTTATATGCGTTTTTGGGCTTGGTTCGGGCCTGAGAAGGATTTCGGTCAAATAATAGGCCCAAAAGAAATGGATTTGGCCAAATAAAGATTTTCGGTTTAGTGAGAGGTCCCAATAGAGATTTTTGGCCCATTAGGGCCTAAAGAATGGTTTTCGGGCCAATGAGATTCTATATGAAAGGTTTCGGCCGAAAAGGGCCCATTAGGGGGTTTTCAGCCTACTAGATGGCCTATTAGAGATTTCTGGCCGAATATAATACCTATTAGATGTTTTCGGCCCATGTTGTCCTAAGACTAGTTTTCACAGCCCAATAAGGCCAATAAGGGTCTTACGACACAATAGGAAACCCAAACGATGATTTTCGGCCCAAAAGACCAATTGGACGGTTATCGGTCCATTAGGGCCCAATAAGAGTGTCTTGGCCCAAGTAAGGGTTTTGGGCCGAGAAAACTTGGACTAAGGCCTAATGTTGACTAGTCTTAATTTATCGGATTTGGTTTTAGGCTTATACATGGAAGTTTCGACTTGAATCACAATTTTTAGATTTATAACATAAATAGTATTGAAGTTTGATTTATACTAAACATAGTGTTACAAGGTTGCATAAACAAGTTATCTTGTACAAGTTAGAAATCTTAGCCTTATCCTGCTGGTTATGAAATCATCCCCCCGTTAGAGGGGATTTCGTCCTGAAATTCTTTCAAAAGTAATCCTTAAGAACTAGAGAAGAGATGGGGGTATTTCTGCATCATCTGATCCTCACGTTCCCATGTGAATTTGGGTCCACGTATGGCATTCCATCGGACCTTCACAATAGGGATGCGGCTTCGTTTCATTTCACTTCTCAATCCATGATTTCGACAGGTTCCCCAATGAATTGGAGATCCTCACACCTCAATTTCGTCAAGTAGTACCACAATGCTTTCGTTAGACAAGCATTTCTTCAAGTTTGACACATGTAAGACGTGGTGTACTTGGCTGAGTTTTATTGGTAATTGCAGCTTGTAAGCCATCGGACCGATCCTGTCAAGGATCTTGAATGGTCTGATGTATCATGGATTTAACTTTCCATGTTTTCCGAATCGGATCATTCCTTTCTAGTGAGAGACTTTGAGTAGTACGCGAACACCCACCTGCAATTCTAGAGGCTTTCATCTTTTGTCTGCATAGCTTTTCTGTCAGCCTCGAGATGCCTGGAGCCATGCTCTGATCTAGAGGATTTTCTTAGTTGTTTCCCAGATGATCTTGGGTCCTGTAAGGGTGTTGTTTAGTACTTGTCCCTTTTCAAGTTGGGTGTCTCTTACCTCAGCCCAACAGAGAGGTGATCGACATTTTCGTCCATTAAGGGATTCAAAAGGAGCAACTTTGATACTTGTGTGATAACTATTGCTGTATGAGAATTCCATCAACGGCAAGTGGGCATCCCAAGCCTTTCCGAAATCTATCACACAGGCCCTTAAGATGTCCTCCAATGTTTGGATGGTCCTCTCACTCTCTCCATTTGTCTGGGGGTGATATGCAGTGCTCATATCCTGTTGCGTTCCCAATGCTTTCTAGAGCGATTGCCAAAATCAAGAGGTAAATCTACTATCTCGGTCAGAGATAATAGATATCGGTACTCCATGTAGTCTCACCACCTCCTTTATATATATCAATGTTAGTCTCTCCATTTTATACGTTTCCTTTATTGTTAGGAAATCGGTAAATTTATTCGACCGATCGACAATCACCAAAAGGGCATCTAATTCTTCCGTCTTCTTAGGCAACTAAGTTATAAAATCCATGGCTATCCTCTCCCATGTCTACTCGGGTATGACGGGTTGTTGTAGTAGACCCGAGGGCTTCTGATATTCTACCATCACCTTAGTGCAAGTCAGGCACTTGCTTACATAGGCAGCCATCTCAGCTTTCATATTCGGCCACCAATAATGTTGTTTGATATCCAGGTACATTTTTTCGGAAATTGGATGGACGGAGCATCGTGTCTTGTGTTCTTCATTCGTGTCTATGTCTCTGAACCCTCCGAATTTTACGGTCCAGATCCGGTCCATGAGATAGTATGCTTCGTCCTCTTTGATTGTGAGATTCTTGTCCATTCCATGCAAAGCTTCGTTTGTGACGTACTCCGACTTCAAGGCTTCCAGTTGGGCCTCCTTGATTTGTGACGACAAACGAGAGTGGATGGTCATTGTTAATCTTTTCGGCTTAGGGCATCGGCCACCACGTTAGTCTTGCCTAGATGGTACCAGAGCTCGAATTCATAATCGTTCAGTAGCTCAACCCATCGTCGTTGCCTAATGTTTAGTTCTTTCTGGTTTAGGATATGGTAGAGGCTTTTGTGGTCTGTGAAAATGGTGCACTTTCTCCCATAGAGGCAGTGCCTCCAAATCTTTAGAGTGAAGACCACAGCTCCCAACTTAATATCATGAGTGGTATACTTTACTTCATGGGTCTTTAGTTGTCTGGAGCACTTTCCCGTGCTGCATAAGTGTGCAACCTAAGCCTTGATTCGAAGCGTCTTAATACACCACAAAATCTTCCGTTCCCTCTGGCAGTGATAACACTGGGGCATTGCAGAGGGCTTGTTTCAGGGTTTAAAAGGCAACTTCTTGTTTTGCACCCCAGTTGAAGGGTACGCCTTTCTGGGTTAGAGTGGTGAGGGGCTTGGCGATTTTCGTGAAATTCTGAATGAACCTTCTGTAATACCCAACAAGGCCAAAGAATTGCCTGATCTCCGTTAGTGTTCTCGGGGTTTCCCAGCCATTGATAGCTTTGATCTTGGATGGGTCCATGTGTATTCCCTCTTCACTGACCACGTGTCCCCGAAAATCCACCATGCGTATCCAGAACTCGCACGTGGAGAATTTCTCGTATAGCTTTTCTGCCCTTAGGGTCTCCAAGACCTGCCGTAGATGCTGGTCATGCTCTTCCTTACACCGAGAATAGACGAGTATATCATCGATGAAGACAATTACAAAGTTGTCGAGGAACGGTCGGTAGAGTCGATTCATCAGATCCATAAATGATGCAAGTGCATTTTTTAGACCGAAGGGCATAACCACGAATTCATAGTGCCCGTAGCATGTTCGAAAGGCAGTTTTAGGGATATCTTCTTCTCGTACTCGCAATTGGTGGTATCCGAAAATTACCCTGTCATGTTGCTATGGTGAAGGCAACCCAAAGGACACTAATCCAACAGTCTCCTACATGGATAAGTCTAGTAACTATAATGTAAGCATATTCCGATTACCAATCTCCGATTCATTTCATATAGAACTTAATTTAACACATCAATTCAGTCCTGACTGGGCCCGACACATATGTCAAATCAAATCATCGAGGGTCCCTGATATCGCTTTTACCCTCTTAGGATAAAAGGAACAGATAAACTTAGACTTATATGCATTTACTATTTACTAATCAAATCATACACAACAATGTGTTTTATGACATCAAGTTACTGACGCGTTTTCGCATTATCAATGCACCAACCAATCAGCCAACAATAAACCATATATCTAGGTTTTCAGACCATATGATATTATCGTCTTGCCTTCACTCGTGATAAATTCCATGAAGTGATTCGAGCTAGTGCGGGTTTATTCCAATGCTCAAAACTTGTCCATAAGCACTCATGAGCATTGTAGCAAACCTTTGTTATGTCTAATACCTTTTAGACAATCTACACACCTATTCATGACAGTCTTCATTCATATCTACTTCCAATATATGAACGAATGTGGACCATTCGAATAATTCGATTATTCTAAAAATAACTCAATTATATAGGTAGGCAAAACTGTTGGATTTATGTCTAAGTCCATAACTATAATTGGTAAGACTTGACCCGACCCGGCATAGTCCATTTGGGTTGCATGGCATCGGGGCGATTGGATAGACATGATGAGGAAAAAGGATACTAGTAATCATATTATTTAATTAGTATTGATCAAGAATTAATTTATAATTAAGTGATCAAAAAGGAACTAATTAAATATGGACTCTTAGATATGTATGTGTGATAGGCCAAGTTCATTTAGGTTGGGCTAAGCTTTCATGGATAATCCATGGAGTGTTTAACCCATGGATCATATGAAATGAAAGGTCATGGGTAGTTGGGTTTAACCGTAATCTCTACACTATATAAAGATGTCCTTGGTTGGTGAAATTGGCACTAGTGTGTGTACACAAAAGGGCAAGGCCAATTTAACGAGAGAGAAACAAATTATCCTTATTCTCAAGGTTATTCCAAGTGTTCATGGTGCTATGTGAACCATTTAAGGTGTCACACTTGGGGCACTAGGCACTCAAGCTTCATGATGACAAGATTACAACAAACAGGTATGTATTCTAACTTGTTACATTACTATGTATCAATATTTTGGTATGCTAGTTAGGATAATACCTTGGATATTCATCTTTGTATGTATAATAAAGAAAACATAGATCCAAGGTATTTAAGGTTGCATGTACATTTAGGAGTGTTACAATGCTCAAAACCTAACAATGTTATCAGAGCCATGGGTTGTTTTCTGTTATATTCATGCAAATGTTTGATTTTCAAAGTTGAAAAAAAAACGAAGAGTCTTTTCTTATAAATAGTTTTTATGGCTCCATAACTTGTCCTCAAGTTATGGATGTCCAAGAGTCTCTTCATTAAAAGTTTTAAAGCTTTAATTAAAACTCATAAGTTATGAAAATCCAAGAGTTTTGAATAGTTTCATAAACTTACACTCATGTTTTGGAATTTGAAAAGTTTTCTCTAATGAATACTTTAACTCCAAGTTAAGCCCTTATAATTTTAAAAGATAAAATTCAACCCTTATACTTTATAATATTATAAGTTAATAATATTTATATATATGTATAAGAGCAAGTCGTCTTACCATTAGTAGGCCTCATTCACGAAGCCGGTCTATAAGGGGGGTATAAGGTTACTACCTATATAATGGCAGTTTAATGGGTGTCCACTCTAACCCACCGCTTCCTTGACTGGTGGAGGGTCGTTAGCAGAACAGGTAGGACAAGGACTATAATTCTTCTTTCATTAAAAGTATTAATGATAAATATAAAGTAACTAAAATGTTTTTATAATTCCCAATCTTAGTTACTTTAGGAAAATGTGAATAAGGTGCTAATCCATGAAATTACACTTTGCACTTTGTTTAAGTCGGTTATTGGAGCGTGTGTGGTTAACCGGCACACTAACTCATATTTAACAAAGTAGGCAAAGGGTAACTTAGTGTTTAACATAGCATCGGTGGAGTGTGTGTGGTTAACCGACACATCGATTGAGGGGTAAACACTAAGGGTAGCAAGTATTTTTGCATTGTTACTTCACACCTTGTTTTGTGATCCTCAACATCCCAGTCACAAAACCTGAAGGGCACACTCGAGATTGAAACATGCCATTGAAAAGTTCAATGAATCTCAAAAGAATCTAGGAGTTTCAAAACCATTAAAAACCTAATAATACATTTCGTTGATCTTGGTGGAGATTGGTGAATCGTCATTCACCTATCGTCAAATATTTTATAGCTTGGATTACGACATCCCTCTTCCAAGTTATAAAATAGTTTGTTGGGTCCTAGCCTTAATATTTCAGATTGGGTGTTATATTAAGGACTTAAATCAACTTTACATGAATTTCTCCCATTGTTGATGTCTGGTTTAGAAAACAATGATCTTCCCAAACCAAGCTTTCCTAATGAATATGACTTCCCTAGTTTGGCTCATGGAAATCATACTTCTCTTCCTCCACCTCCTCCAATTATTCTCCCTGACCCACAAGCTCAAAGACTTGAATAGTTCAAGATCACTCAATGCCTATCCACAATGGAAGATAAATGTGGAAGTCCTATGTGCACTCATGTCTTAGGACTAAAGTCACACATTGACAGGTTGAGAATGTTGGGTGTTGTTGTCCTAAGGAAGTTGGCTATTGACTAGGTCTTTCAGTCACTTCCTGAGTCATATAGAAAGACTACTATGTGACAGGTCACAACATGACCCTAATGGATCTTTCTTATTTACTTATTACTGCTGAATCAGAAATGATTTGGTGCAATAGTCAAGCAAATATGGATGGAAGGTCTATTTCTCAAACTTCCATTGACATGGACAGTGGTAACATTAGAAGTCCAGAAAAGCTTTCTCTTCCCAATGGAAATGGATCGGCCTTGATCAACACGGTTGACCGGAAGGTAAAGAGAAAGTCTAAGTCTGGAATAGCCTTTTGTACCATTCCCGAAGAGTCTATATGTTTTCATTGTGAAGAAAAGGGGAATTGAAAGCGAAGCTGCCCAAGCTACCTGAAAGAAAGAAGAATCAAAATGTTTGACTCTGCTTTAGGTAAGTCCACTATCTAACTCTGTTACATTCCCTGTTGATGATTCTTAATACAAAATGTGACTCGTTTGCATTTTGATATTTAGCAGGATCAAGCAAAGGGAAGGAAACTTAAAGAAAAGAGTATGATGAATCTGATCGTGAAAATGGATTTCAATCGCTTGGCTGAAGATCGGATGCTTGAGCTACTTTTAGGAGTTATGATAAATTACTAGGAAACATGTAATAACATAGTTTTCATTTCAAGTTGCATTATAAGGAATAGGTTTTCCGCATTTTTATAAATAAATAAAAGTTTTACTTTATATCTCCTTGCAATGGCATTTATGAAAACTTGATGTTTGTATGTTTCTAGCAATATTGGAAATATAAATTTGATTCTTTCGTTTGTAGTAGTGTGTAAATTTATCAAACAAGGAAAGATTCTCATCACCCAAGTTTCAATTGGACCAAAACTTGGAATCATACAAGTTGTATAGTATGATGTATGAGAAGTTTCATTTTGGAAAATTAAGACTAGTTCCTTGTTCACATGTATATGTGACTCAAGAGAAGGAATAAGGGATCAAGTACACATTCTTGTGCACTAGCCAAAGTTCACCACAAAAGATGGATAAGACTATTCATCATGATTTACTAAGGTTTAGTAAATATGATTATACTTACAAGCTTAAGTATAATTCTGAAACATTAGAAAAGTTCCAAATGTATGGCAGAGCGAATAAAAAGAATCAAATTAGGCAAAAGGATAAAAGTTTCTCAATTCTGAAAAGATGGGAGAGTACTTTAGTATCATGTATATATGATCATCTTAATGATTAAGAGACCTTATCACAATTCATCCTCTAAGTGCATTCTGATAGCTAAGAAGAGGAATCGTGAATTGTTGAAGTGGTTAAATTAAGAAGATGAGTCATAGTTCGTTCCAAAACAAATCTTAGAGTCATACTCCAAGATTGTAACTTGAGTGACATATCTTAAATAAGGTTTATAACACTTGTTAAATGTACGAGTAAAAGTTTTCTACTCTTGTACATTTGAAATTGGTAAGTTGTGATGTTTTGGATAAAACAAAGACCAACTAAGGCCAATTGTGTGAAGTGTTAGTCTTGATTAGAATCCACACTATTTCCTTGAATATTTGGCAAGCAAGTCTTATAGGTCAAGAAGACAGTGGGAGTCTAACAGATCCTGATATAGTTTCAAGAACTAATCAAGAATAAAACATGTATTTCATCACTAGCACACAACTAAAGGTTTATAACCTATTGTGTTGACATTTCTGTGCCCATTTCAGTTAAGTTGGCTAGAACATTTGAGTTCTACATGTTCTCAATTGTTTGCATAACTACTTGGAAGCAATGGCAGGCCCTTGTGCTACCAGGTGGCAAGAGGTTAAGATTGCACAAGTTCAATCCATATGAGTTAGGATTTGTCACTAACCTAGTCTTGTGATTATGGTTTTGATAAATTCACGTGGATAAGAACACATACACCATAAAATCTAAGGGTCATAAGGTTTCTCTCCGATTCATGAAAATGATGGTGATGAAATTCTTTCACTAAGCGGATTTTAAGTAGATAGCAATTGTGATATCTGCAGTTCTCAAAGTCGTTAGTGGAGCGTCCGTGGTTAACCAACACACTAACATTGACTTATGAGAAATAACAAAAGGTCTAAACAATTGAGACCATGATTATGGCATCCCTTTTCATAGTTCTGAAATTGTTAAGACACACCTGTGATCTATCTAAGATAAGGTGTATGATTTTCATAAAGTCTTATCAAAGCAATCTAGTATCAGAAATCTGAACTTTGGTAAGTATGTGAATAAAGTATTGACTTTTAGAGGTCCAGCATTTTTCTGGATACATGTCAAAGCTAGTGGGAGCATAAGTGTTATGCTAATAATCATCATGTTAGTGGGAGCATGATAATTATGATAAGTATTGCAAGTTAGCAATGTTAATTATAGAAAACAAAAAGTTTCAATTCGTGAGGTTGCAGGGGTTGAAAAAGTTGTTTTGCTATAATTAAGGGAGAGAAAATTATACTTCATTTCAATTCTGAAATGCTTAGATTGAGCTTATAATCATTCTAAAGATCTTATATTGCGATTTTAATCACCTTTAGTTAAGAATATATATATATATATATATATATATATATATATATATATATATATATATATATATATATATATATATGAATTTCATGTTGGGTTGGTTCAACTTAAGAAAATTCTATATATTTCGTTCTCAAAATTCGATTATGATTACGACATCCCTTTTCCTAGTCAAATTTTGAGAATATGGCAAACAAAAAAATATTATGGAAAAAAACTGGTCTAGAACCATGTCTTTATGTGAAACATCATGAATCATGTCCCATTTACTTTGGGTACAAGATCGATTACATGTGCTATAATATTTATCCTTTCTGAATTTTCCAAATGCCTTGGGGCATTAAGGGGAACAATATCTAGAATTGGATATGACTAGAGTGATTTAGCAATTTTCAAGGAAAATCTATGGTTTACCAAAGATTGGATGCTCAAGGACAGTGGGAAGTATATTGTTAATATTGGAAGGACCATATTGACATAGTCTGAAAAGAGGCAACTCTTGTTCAGAAGTGGTAGTCAAAATGGGAATATAGAGTTGTTTCTATAAGTGGAATTTATTTGTGTTAGAAAACTTAATGCAATATGAGACTTTGTTTCCTGGAGTTGATCACCATTAGAATTCTCTGTAATGTCCGTTGAAAAGTCGTTGTGACTTTGTGCATGGTCATTACAAGAGATTCAGTGCATATAAGTTTAAAATCTAAACAGATATCGATAAATGATAGGAATTTGGAATTCTTAAATTTTTTCGATAACGATTTGGGAGTGTGAAAATAGAATCATTGAAATTATGTTCAATCGATCTAGTTCACAAAGTCAGGCTCATAGAAAAACATAGAGTGCATACTTGGTGTATGGCAAAGCTATTGTTTAAGAAAAACATAGTGTACATGCTTGGAGCATGGGAGATTAGTGCTTTTAATTCAAGTATAATGTTTATAAAACCGAAACAATGAATAATGAGTAATCAGTATGGTGATAAATAAAAGTGTTTATTTATATTCATCGGGTTTGATACCATATTTGATTCAATTATTCTTGAGTTTCACTTTGCATGTTTTGACTTTCAGAATAACTAAGTCGCTCTTCCTGAATGATTAGGTTATTCAAACCATCCACAGTCGGTCATATATTGGAAGTAGATATGAATCAAGACTGTCATGGGTTAATTTGTAGAGGTCCAAGTTGGTGGACAAAGTGGTGCTACAACACTCATGAGTGCTCATAAGTTCTGAGTATTAGATTCAACCCGCGCTCATTTGAATCACTTCGTCGATTTTATCACGAGTGATCATGAGACGATAATATCTTATAATCTTCAAACCTAGAGATATAAGTTGTTACTATGAGTTGGTTGTACATTGATTGCATGAAACCGCATTGGTAACTCGATGTTATAAAATGTGCCTTTGTGTATGATTCAACAAGTAATAGAACAAGCCATATGAGTCGAAGTTTATGCATTCCTTTTACCTTCGGGATAAAAGCGATATTTGTGGGCCCCTCGATGATTTAATGATGACACATGTGAGTGCTTGGCCAAGCCAGGACATATTTGATTTGTTCAATCAGTCAGTCATCATAAATCGAAAATCAGGAAACAACAAATGGATAGAGAGAATGATTATAATCCATGTCTCACTCCATATTATATCTAGAATGGAAGAATATATGATCCCTAATCTAATGGACAAGTCAATTACAAAGGTAAGAGTTCATCGGCAAGTTCAGAGTTCGACAGAAGCTTTTGAGAGCTACGATTGCTAGTCGGGGTTTGAAGTCATACTCATTAATAGTTTTAGACTTATCCAAGTGGGAGATTATTGGATTAATGTCTAAGACCATAACTATAATTGGTAAGACTTGACCCGACCCGGCATGGTCCATTTCGGTTGCATGGCGTCGGTATAATTGGATAGACAGGAAGAGGAAAAACGATAGTAGTGACTTATATTAATATATTATATGTTCTAATATATTAATATATAATCATATTATTTAATTAGTATTGATGAAGAATTAATTTATAATTGAATGATAAAAAAAGGAACTAATTAAATATGGACTCTTATATATATATATATATATATATATATATATATATATATGTGTGTGTGTGTGTGTGTGTGTGTGTGTGTGTGTGTGTGTGATGGGCCAAGTTCATTTAGGTTGGGCTAAGCTTTCATGGATAGTCCATGGAGTGTCTAACCCATGGATCATATGAAATGAAAGGTCATGGGTATTAGGGTTAAACCCTAATCTCCACACTATATAAAGATGTCCTTGGTTGGTGAATTGGCACTAGTGTGTGTACACAAAAGAGCAAGGCCGATTTCACTAGAGAGAACCAAAGTATCCTTATTCTCAAGGTTATTCCAATTGTTCATGATGTTGTGTGAACCAGTTAAGGTGTCACACATGGGGCACTAGGCACTCAAGCTTCATGAAGACAAGATCACAACAAAGAGGTATGTAGTCTAACTTGTTACATTACTAGGTATCAATATTTTGGTATGCTAGTTAGGATAATACCTTGGATATTCATATTTGTATGTATAATAAAGGAAACATGGATCCAAGGTATTTAGGGTTGCATGTACACTTAGGAGTGTCAGAATGCTCAAAACTCAACAAAAACATGCAAAGTTAAACAATAGCTAAACAATCAACATAAGACAGTAACTTTACTTATAAATAATACTCTTTTATTTAATCATGAAATATTAATTACATGTATCTATTACACGTTTCTAAACTATCTAATCTAAACTAATATCGTGCTTCAGCCGAATGATCCTAGCGTGCTGCAAGTGCTTAACCCTACTCAGTCCCTTCGTAAGCAGATTTGCTAGGTTATCTTCTGACGATACCCCCTTCACTACGAGGAGTCCTTCTTCTACCCGATGTCGAATAAAGTGATATTTTCTATCGATATGTTGAGACCTACCATGATCCCTCGGTTCCTTGGTCAAGGAAACCACTCCTTCATTATCACAAGAAATTTCCATAGGATCCTTTATGGGAGGTACAACTCCAAGGTCTCCAATAAAGTTCTTCAACCATATCTCCTCTTTTGATGTTTCGCTCGCTGCAATGTACTCTGATTCGCATGTTGAATCAGCTATGGTTTCTTGCTTGGAACTTTTCCAAGTCACTGCTCCTCCATTAATGGTAAAGACCCTGCCCTACTGCGAATGGTAGTTGTTTCTGTCGGTCTGAAAATTGGCGTCACTATACTGTCGCACTTTTAAGTCATCTCTCCCACCGAGGACTAGAAACCATTCCTTGGTCCTCCGAAGGTACTTAAGAATGTTCTTGAATGCAGTCTAATGCGCTCTGCCAGGGTTCCCTTGATATCTACTGACCATGCTTAAAGCAAAGGCCACATCAGGGCGAGTACAAGTCATAGCATACATAATCAAGCCAACTGCGGAAGCGTATGGTAATCGGCTCATTTATGCTATCTCGACTTCCGTACTCAAGCATTGAGTCTTACTTAACTTGGCATTACTTTTGATTGGTAACCCTCCCTTCTTTGAGTTCTCCCTACTAAAACGTTTTAGTCATTGTCCAAGTAAGTATTCTGACTAAGTCCTATTAGTCTCTTACTTCGGTCTCTCACTATCCTTATTCCCAAAATATAAGAAGCCTCTCCGAGGTCCTTCATAACGAAGCACTTCCCGAGCCAGGACTTAACCTCCTGAAGTGTCGGGATGTCGTTTCCTATGAGTAGTATGTCATCGACATACAGTACGAGGAAGCTAACTATACTCCCACTGGCTTTGACATATACACTTGATTCATCTTGAGTTCTTATAAACCCAAACTCCTTGACTTTCTCATCGAAGCAAAGATTCCATCTGTGAGACGCTCTCTTAAGTCCATAAATGGACTTCTCAAGCTTACACACTCTATTGGGATGCTTCGCATTGACAAGACCCTCTGGCTGAGCCATGTAAACATCCTCATCCAACTTCCCATTAAGGAAAGAGATTTTTACATCCATTTGCCATATTTCATAATCATCAAATGCAGCAAAGGCGAACATCACCATAATAAACTTTATCTTAGCAACTGGCGAGAAGGTTTCATCATAATCAACTCCGGGAGTTTGAGTGAAACACTTTGCAACCAATCGCGCCATATCTCTGTGCACATTCCCATTCACGTTAATCTTCTTATTGAAGATCCACTTGCACCCGACTGTCTTAAGTCCAGGCACATGGTCAACCAAATTCCAAACTCGGTTGTCATACATGGACTGAATCACGCTATCTATTACCTCTTTCCATTTTGCAGAATCTGGGCCTGCCATGGCTTCCTTATAGCTGTTAGGTTCGCCCAAATTCACTAGTGTACTATCGCTAATGAACGTATCCCCTTCCATAGTAATATGAAAATCATAAAACTGGGGTTGAACCCTTACACTTTCGGAACGTCTAACAAGTAAGGACTCATCAAACGGTTCAAGCGGAGTTTCCTCCTCGGGTTAAGCGCCAGCGTTAGAGGTTCCTTCATCGCCTGGCTCTTGAATCTCTTCAAGATCAATTTGCCTCTCACTGTCTCCTTGGCTTATGAGTTCTCGCTTGGAAATCCCCTCTCCTAGCAACAAAGACAACATTGTCACTCGTTCTATAGAAGAGATATCCAAAGGATTTCTGCGGGTAGTCGGTGAAAATACACTGCTCACTACAAGGTTTGAGCTTGTCGTGAGTCTCTCGTCTTACAAAAGCCTCGCAACCCCAAACCTTGATATGTGCCAATATGGGCGATAATCTCTAAGGCATACCCCCATAATGAGATAGGTAGTAAAGCATGACTCATCATGGAATGAACCATGCCCAACAAGGTTCGAATACGCCTCTCAGTCACACCGTTCAACTGTGGTGTCCTAGGTGGCGTCAATTGCGAAACTATTCCGCATTCCTTGAGGTAGTCATGGAATTCAAGACTTAAGTACTCTCTTCCTCGATCGGATCGAAGCATCTTGAGTTTCCTGCCCAATTGATTCTCTACTTCTTGTTTAAACTCTTTGAGCTTTTCAAAAGTTTCTGACTTGTGTTAGATTAAGTAAATATACCCATATCTACTAAAGTAGTCAGTGAAAGTCACATAGAAGTCGTTCTCATCCCTTGTGGTGGATCTAAAAGGCCCACACATATCGGTGTGTATGAGATCCAATAGACCCTCACCCCTTTCACAAGTGCCAGTGAAGGGTGACTTGGTCATCTTTCCAAGTAAAAAAGACTCACACAGTCTCTAAGGTCGAATGACTCCGACACTCCATCCTTTTGGAGTTGGGCTATGCGTTTCTTGTTAACATGTCCAAGACGACAATGCCACAAGCATACTTTATCCATACTATTGGAAGAATCCACACACAATACATCATTTCCTAGGTTATCTACAACTATAACAGTTTCATAAATTCCATTACAAGGCAATGCTTCAAAATATAAAAAACCATTTAGATAAGCATTAATATAACCTTTCTCATTATCAAATGAATATCTAAATCCTTTTCCAAACAAAACATGAAATAAAATGATGTTTCTTTCCATATCTTGCGAATAGCAACAATTATTTAAATCTAAAACTGATCCATTACTAAGTGCTAGAGAATAAACTCCAATCTCGGTGGCAGGCGACGATCTTCTATTCCCCATGATTAGATTTATTCTTCCACGCTCCACATCCCTATCTCTTCTTAGTCCTTGAAAATCAGCACATATGTGAAAACCGCATCCTGTATCAAGAACCCAAGAAATAGCATGTGATGAATCATTAGACTTAATTGTGTAAATACCTACGAAAGATGGCTTGATCTTCCCATCCTTTATGGCTTGCAGATATTCCGGGCAACTTCTCTTCCAATGGCCTATTTTGTGGCAGTGGTGGCACTCTGCCTCCTTCGGGTAAGAGTTGGGCTTAGCAGAACCAACTTTGGTTCCACTAGAAGAGGTACCTTCTTGGCATTTTCCTTTGTGGTGGCTCTTTGAAGGATCTTTCCTCTTCTTGCCCCTCCCTTGCCCAATGGCCAAAACAAGAGTAGCGGTTGGAGTTGATGGGTTTAGATCATTATAACACTTCCTAAATGTACATGCAACCCTAATAAACCTTGGATCTATGTTTTTCTAAATACATGCAAAATTGGTTTCCAAGGTTCATAATCCTATCTAGCATACATGGGGAACTTTAATCCTAAAAGAATGGCTAGAATTGCATACCTTGTAGTTGATTTTGATTCCTTGAAACCTTGTGAGCCTAGCACCCCAAGTGTGATGCCTCAAATGCTTCAAACAACACCAAATTATTTTGGAATGACTTTTGAGAGAATATACACACTCGAAAAGTCGGCCTAGCCCTCTTATCTCTTTGTGTAGCTGATTTCGGTGGAGAATGAGTTCCTTATATAGTGTGACTCATCTAGGGTTACACCATGTAAACCCTAATGTGTCATGACTCTTCATTTCCATGACCCATGTGTTTGTAACTACCATGGAGCATCCTATGGGTTCAACCCAACATGATAATCCATGGAGCCTCTTAGCCCACTATACAAGTTATGGATGATTTACATAATCAAGCCATATATATAATTAGTTATCTTTTGATCACTTAATTAATTCCAAATTACTTCTTGATCAATACTAATTAAATAATACTATTAATATATTAGAACGTATAATATATTAATAAACCACAAGTGCTATTTCTCTCATTTAGTCTATCCAAATGCATGGTGCCATGCAACCCAAATGGACCATGTCGGGTCGGGTCAAGTACATACCAGAAATAGTTATGGACTTAGACACCTTATCCAACAGTCTCCCACTTGGATAAGTCTAATAACTATAACTGCAAGTACGACTTCAGTAACCGATCAACAATCGTAGCTCTTTCAAGGTCTCTCTGAACTGAGAAGATGATGATACACCATTTAAGATAAGTGATCATATAATCCTTTATTCTAGATATTAGCCAGACAAATACATGGAAGAATGTCTTACTTATTGTCCAGCAGTTTGTTTCCCGATTTCCGATTTGTTTGACAAAGAACTTAATTGAACACATGAACTTAGGTTTGGCCGGGCCCGGTACATAGGTCAAAACAAAATCATCGAGAGGCCCAGATATCAACTTCTAATCCAAGAAGGAACAGATAAACATCGACTCATATGTTTTTTCTACTACTCATTGAATAATACACAAGAGCACGTTTTATAACATCGAGTTACCAATGTGTTTTCGTATAATCAATGCATAACCAACTCATAAGTAACAAATCATATTTCTAGGTTTGAAGAGTTATATGATATTACCGTCTCACGATCACTCGAGATGAATTCCATGAAGTGATTCCAGTGAGCGTAGGTTGAGTCCAATGCTCAGAACTTATGAACAATCATGAGTGTTGTAGCCATGTCCAACAACTTAAACCTCTGCAACCAATCATGACAGTCTTGATTCATACCTACTTTCGACATATGACCGAATGTGCAGGTTCGAATAATATGATATACCAAACATAATAATTCTGGAAGTCAAAACATGCAAAAGAAATATAGTAAACGATTGACAAGAGATAGAAACACTTTACTCATAAATAAAACACCTTTTGTTCATTATCTAATGTCAATTACAAATTTATCCAACTACTAAATCTAATATCATCCTTCAGCCCTATGCTCCAAGCATGCTGGAGATGCTTAACCCGAGTCAGTCCCTTTGTGAGGGGATCTTTTGGATTCTCATCCCAAGATACCCTCTTTACCACGAGGGGTCCTTCTTCTATTCGATATCTGATGAAATGGTATTTTCCGTCGATGTGTCTGGATCTCCCGTGATCTCTTGGTTCCTTGGATATGACAACTGCACTTTCACTATCACAGAAAATTTCCATTGCCTCCTTAATAATTGGTACAACTCCAAGGTCTCCAATGAAGTTCTTCAGCCATATCGCCTCCTTTTCTGCTTCGCTAGCTACTATATACTCTGATTCGCAAGTTAAATCAGCTACTGTCTCTTGCTTGGAACTCTTCCAAGAAATTGCTCCCCCGTTTAAGGTAAAGACCCAACCTGACTGAGAGCAGAAATTATCCCTATCATTCTGAAAGCTAGCATCACTATACCCTACAACTCTCAAGTCATCACTCCCACCGAGGGTAAGGACCCAGTCCTTAGTCCTCCGTAGGTACTTAAGGATATTCTTTACCACAGTACAGTGTGCCTTGCCAGGGTTCCCCTGATACTTTCTAACCATGCTCAAAGCAAAGGATACATCAGTTCGAGTACACGTCATAGCATACATGATCGATCCTACAACTGAACCATAAGGTATTCGACTCATTTCTGCTAACTCAGCCTCAGTACTAGGGCTTTGTGTGTTACTCAATCTGGCGTTACTCTGGATGGGCAACTCTCCTTTCTTGGAGTCCTGCATGTTGAATCTCTTCAGCACCTTATCCAAGTAGGTACTCTGACTAAGTCCAATTAGTCTTTTACTCCGGTCTCTCAAGATCCTTATCCCTAGAATATAGGCTGCTTTTCCTAGGTCCTTCATAGAGAAACATTTCCCAAGCCAGGACTTAACTTCCTACAGAGTTGGGATGTCATTTCCTAAGAGTGGTATGTCATCCACATACAATACCAAAAACCTAACTATACTCCCACTAGCCTTGACATATACACAAGATTCATCTTCACTCCTAGAAAAGCCAAATTCTTTGACTTTCTCATCAAAGCAAAGATTCCATCTGCGAGGTGCTTGCTTTAATCCATAAATGGATTTCTCAAGCTGACACACTCTATTAGGGTACTCTATATTGACAAAACCCTCTGGCTGACTCATGTAAACATCCTCAACCAACTTTCTATTAAGGATGCGGTTTTGACATCCATTTGCCATATTTTAAAGTCATGAAATGAAGCTATGGCTAATAGAACCATAATAGACTTAATCTTGGCCACTGGAGAAAACGTCTCATCATAATCAACTCTTGGAGTTTGTGAGAAACCCTTTGCAACCAGTCGTGCCTTATAAGTGTGTACATTACCATCCATGTCGGTCTTCTTCTGGAGCATTCTCAACCAAGTTCCAAACTTGATTTTCATACATTGACTGTATCTCATTGTCCATTGCCTCTTTCCACTTGGTCGACTCAGGGCTTTCCATAGCTTCCGTGTAACTGTTAGGTTCATCTAGACCTATCAGTGTCTCATCACTGATAAGTGTATCACCATCCGCAGTAATATGGAATCCATAGAAAAACTTAGGTGCATTCCTAACCCTTGTGGAATGACTCAGAGGTACAGACTTGTTAATTGTCTCAACAAGAGTTTCCTCCTCAAGTTGAGTGCTAGGGTTTGAAGTTCCTTCACCACTTGACTCTTGACTTTCTTCAAGGTCAACTTGCCTCCCACTGTTTCCTTGGCTTATAAACTCTCTCTCTCTTTCTCTCTCTCTCTCTCTCTCTCACTCACTGTCTCTCACTCTTTCTCTCGAAAGACAACCCTCCTAGCTACAAAGACCACATTTTCACTAGGTCTGTAGAAGAGGTAACCAAACGATTGTTGTGGGTAGTCGATGAAAATACACCTCTCACTTCGTGGTTCGAGATTATCAGGAGTCTCACGTCTCACGAAAGCCTCGCAACTCCAAATCTTGATGTGGTCTAGTTTGGGTACTTTACCAGTCCACATTTCATGAGGAGTTTTGGCAACTTTCTTTGTAGGGACTAGATTAAGGATATGAGCGGTAGTCTCTAAGGCATACCCCCAAAATGAGATTGGTAGCGAAGCTCGACTCATCATGGAACAAACCATATCAAACAAGGTTCGATTACGCCTCTCAGCTACACCATTCAACTGCGGTGTCCTGGGAGGTGTCAATTGTGAGACAATCCCACATTCCCTAAGATAGTCGAGGAACTAATATACTCACCACCTCGATCGGATCGAAGCATCTTAATGTTCCAGCCCAATTGATTCTTGACATCCAGTTTAAATTCTTTAAACCTTTCAAAAGCCTCTAACTTATGCTTGATTAAGTAGAAATATCCATATCTACTGTAATCATTAGTAAAAGTCAAATAATAATCATTAGCATCCCTTGTGGCATGTTTGAAGGGTCCACACACATCCGTGTGTACAAGATCCAACAAACCTTCACCCTTCTCACAAGAAACTATGAAGGGTGACTTTGTCATTTTTCCAAGTAAGCATGATTCGCAACTATCATCTGACTTTAGGTCAAATGACTCCAAGACTCCATCCTTTTGGAGTTGGCCTATGCGTTTCTTGCTTATATGTCCAGGGTGACAATGCCATAATGATGCTTTATCCAAGTTATTATCATTAACATAATCAATACACAATACATTATTTCCTAAGCTATCAACCACATATACGGTTTCATACATACCATCACAAGGTAATGCTTTAAATTAAAGAACATTATTAAAGAAAGCATTAATTGAACCAACTTCATTATCAAATGAAAAGGTGAAACCTTGTTTATACAATGCATGGAAGGAAATAATATTTCTTGCCATTTCTGGCGAATAACAACATTTATTCAAATCTAAACTAAACCCAATACTTAGGGATAAAGTATAAACTCCAATCTTGGTGATAGGTAAAGCTTTCCTGTTCCCCGTGATTAAGTTTATTCTTCCATGCTCCACATTCTCACTTCTTCTTAGTCCCTGCAAATCAGAACAGAAATGAATACCGCAGCCGGTATCAAGGATCCAAGAGTTAGAATGGGGTGAGTTATTAGATAAGATAGTGTAAATACCTTCATGGTTGGGTTTAACTTTCCCATCCTTCACATCTTGCTGGTACTTTGGGCAGTTCCGCTTCCAATCTGACTTTTCATGACAATAGAAGCATTCAGCCTCTTTTAGGTCAGAAGAAGGAGTGACGAAACCTTTCTTGGTTCCACTTGAAGAAGATCCATCAAGGGTCCTAACCTTGGTACCCTTCGAAGAACTCTTCCTCTTCTTCCCTTTACCTTTCCCGATTGTCAAGACAGGGGCGGAGTTTGGAATAGGAGTTTTAACAATCGACTTACCTTTAAGACTTGTTTCTGTGGTCTTGAGGAGTCCCTGGAGTTTGCTGAGTGTCACCTCTTCCTTAGTCATGTGGTATGTCATGCGGAATTCATCATAGCACGATGGTAAGGAGTGCAAAATGATATCTATTGCAAGCTCCTCAGGGAAGTTCACATTAAGTTTCAGCAAACGATCCACATACCTTTGCATTTTCTGCATGTGGCTCGTGACGGATTCTCCGTCCTTCATCATGGTTGTTATCATGGAACAGATGATTTCATATCTCTCTTGTCATGCACTTTGATGGTATCTTTCCATCAGATCTTGGTGCATTTCAAAAGGGTAAAAGTCCTCATAGGACTTTTGGAGTTCTGCTATCGTCATGGCCAACATGATGCATGCCACTTTGGTAGCATTCCTTTCATGTGCCCGAAAGCCAACGATCTCCTGAGGAGTTGCAGTGGTCTCATCAATCTCCTTAAGCTCCTTGTCTAGGACATATTCTTTGTCCTCGTAGCGGGTAATCATCATGATGTTTCTGATCCATTCATTGAAGTTGGATCCATCAAAGGTGACTTTCCTACACAAGCTCATAAGGGTAAATGAGCCATTAGGATTAGAGCCAGAAGCAGCATTGTTTGAAGACATCTGAAAGAAGAGAACAAGATTAGTTTAGATATTAAGAGAGTCCTTAATAAAACACCTAAATGTAATATTAAGGCTAGGATCCAATCACAATATATTATAACTTAGAAGAGGTATGCTGTAATCCAAGCTATATCATATTTGAATGGTTGGTGAATGACAATTCACCAATTTCCACCATGAAAACTGAAATGTAAATATTAGGTTTTTAATTGGTTCTTAGAAATTCCTAGATTCTTTTGAGATTCAATGAACTTTTCAAAGGCATGTTTCAATCTCGAGTGTGCCCTCCAAGTTTTGTGACTGGGATACCGAGGATCACAAAACGAGGTGTGAAGTAACCATGCAAATCACTTGGTACCCTTAAAGTTTATCACTCAATCGATGTGCTGGTAAACCACACACGCTCCATTGATACTATGATAAACCTTAAGTCACCCTTTACCTACCTTTTTAAGTCCAAGTTAGTGTGCCGGTTAACCACACACGCTCCACCAACGACTTAAACAAAGTGTAAGGTGTATTTTCATGGATTAGCACCTTATTCATATTTTTTCTATAGTAACTAAGATTGGGAATTTAATAAAAGCATTTAGTTACTTTATAATATTCATCATACTTTTAAAGAGAATTTATAAGTCCTTGTCCTACCGGTTCGGGTAACAACCCTCATGTTGGGTTTTGAGCATTCTAACGCTCCTAAGTGTACATGCAACCCTAAATACCTTGGATATATTTTTTCGCTATTATACATGAAAATATGAACTTTCAAAGGTATTCATCCTGACTAGCATAATAACATTGATTCATATGAATATATCAAGTTAGAATTACATACCTCGTTGATGTAGAATGTCTTCATGAAGCTTGAGTGCCTAGTGCCCCAAGTGTGACACCTCAAATGGTTCACACAACACCAAATACACTTGGAATAGATTAGAGAGAAATCCACACTTCATAAAATCGGCTAGCCCTTTCACATATACTCTAGTCTAGTGGCCGATTTTGTCAACAATAAGATGCTTATATAGTTAGTGACAATTAGGTTAAACCCTAATTGTCATGGCTTTCCATTTCCTTGGATCCGTGGGTTCAAATACACCAGGAGCATCCATGGATCATCTTATGGGTTTAGCCCAACTTGACAATCTATGAAGCATTATCCCACTATACAAGT
Organism: Lactuca sativa; assembly: GCF_002870075.4. NCBI lineage: Eukaryota > Viridiplantae > Streptophyta > Magnoliopsida > Asterales > Asteraceae > Lactuca > Lactuca sativa. Next base: position 211,976,813 of record NC_056630.2, read on the forward strand.
ATGGATGATTTACACAATCAATCCATATATTTAATTAGTCTTCTTTTGATCACTTAATTAATCCTAGATTAATTCTTGATCAATACTAATTAAATAATCTTATTAATATATTAGAATTATAATATATTAACAAACCTTAAGTGTTATTTCTCTTTTTATATTCTATCGAAATGCATGATGCCATGCAACCCAAATGGACCATACCGGGTCGGGTCAAGTCTTACCAATTATACTTATGGACTTAGAAATTAATCCAATAGTCTACCACTTCGATAAGTCTAAAACTATTATCGCAAGTATGACTTCAAGAACCGATTGGCAATCGGAGCTCTCAAAAGCTTCTGTCGAACTCTGACCTTGCCGATGAACTCTGACCTTTGTGAATGACTTGTCCATTAGATAAGGGATCATATATTCCTCCATTCTAGATATCATATGGACTGAGACATGGGTTGTAATCATTCTCTCTGTCCATTTGTTGTTTCCCAATTTCCGATTTATGATGACTGACTAATTGAACAAATCAAATCAGTCTAGGCCTGGCCGAACACTTACATTTGTCATCACCAAATCATCGAGGGGCCCACAGATATCGCTTTTATCCCGAAGGTAAAAGGAATGGAAAAACTTCGACTCATATGGCTTGTTCTACTACTTGTTGAATCGTACACAAAGGCACGTTTTATAACATCGAGTTACGAATGCGTTTTCGTGCAATCAATGTATAACCAACTCATAATAACAACTCATATCTCTAGGTTTGAAGCATATTAGATATTATCATCTCATGATCACTCGTGATAAAATCCATGAAGTGATTCCAATGAGCACGAGTTGAATCCAATACTCAGAACTTATGAGTACTAATGAGTGTTGTAGCACAACTTTGACCACCAACTTGGACCTCTACAAGCCAACCCATGACAGTCTTGATTAATATCTACTTCCAACATATGACCGTCTGTGGATGGTTTGAATAACTTAGTCAATTAGGAAGAACGACCTAGTTATTCTATAAGTCAAAACATGCAAAATGAAACACAAGAATAATTGAATCCAATATGGTCTCAGAGCTTATGAATATAAATAAAACACCTTTTATTTATCACCATATGATTACACATTATTCGTTTCATACTGTTTCAGCTATCAACTTTATTCTTGAATTAAACCAATCATTGTCCCATGCTCCAAGCATGTACACTATGTTTTCTAAACACTAGTCATGCCACACCAAGTATGCATACTATGTTTGTCTATGATCTTTACTTTGTGAAATAGATCAATTGAACATAACTCCAATGATCCTCTTTTCACAGTCCCAAATCCTTACTGCAGGTGCAAGAATTCCAAATTCTTGCCATTTACTGACATCTGTTAGATTCTAAACTTATATGCATTGATCCTCTTGTGATGATTATGCACAAAGTCACACGGACTTGACAACAAACATTACAGAGCATTCCAAAGGAGATCAACTCCTTGGAGACATCCTTCTTGCTTTAAGTTTCCTAATCTTACATAGATTGAATAATTTCTATCTTTGAAACATTTCCATATTCCATTTTGACTATCACTTCTAAACAAGAGTTGCCTCCTTACAGATTATGTCAATATGGTCCTTCCAGAATTAACACTATACTTCCAACTGTCCTTGAGCAACCAATCTTTGGTAAACATTAGATTGTCCTCAACAATTGCTTAATCCTTTCAGTCATATCCAATTCTAGACCTTTTCCCTTCTTAATGCCCCAGGCATTTGGAAAATTTTAGAAAGGATGAATATTATAGCACATGCAATCGATCCTATATATGAAGCATATGGGACACGATTCAATATGTATCACAGAAAGACATGATACTAGCTCAGTCCTTTTGATACAATATTTCTATTTGTCATGTTCTCATAATTTCAGATTATGAAAAGGGATGCCGTAATCATAATCGATTTTTAGAACGCAAATAATGGACCCATATATAGAATTTTCTTATATTGAGCCATTCCAACGTAACATTGATATATATATATATATATATATATATATATATATATATATATATATATATATATATATATATATATATATATATATATATCCTTGACTAGATATGATTAAAATCTCACGATCTAAGCTTATACATTTTAGATGAAGTATAATTTCCTTTCCCTTAATTATAGAAAAAACAACTCTTTCCCAAGTGAAACCTTTTGTTTTCTATAATAAACATTGGTAACTTGCAACCTTTATCATAATTATCATGCTCCCACTAACATGATGATTATTAGCAAAACACTTATGCTCCCACTAGCTTTGACATGTACTCATAAATCAGCTGAACGTCTACTGACTTTCTTACCAAAGTTCAGATTTCTTATACTAGATTGCTTTGATAAAACTTTATCAATATCATACACCTTTTCTTAGATAGCTCACAGGTGTGTCTAAACAATTTTAAGAACTACGAAAAGGGATGCCGTAATCATAGTCTCAATTGCTTAGACCTTTGCCACTTCTAACAAGTCCATGTTAGTGTGCCGGTTAACCACACACGCTCTACTAACGACTTTGAGAATGCAAATATCACAATTTCTATCTAGCTAAAATCTACTTAGTGAAAGTGTTTCCTCACCATCATTTTCATGAATCTGAGAGAAACCTTATGACACTTAGATTTAATGGTGTACGTTTTCTTATCCACGTGAATTGTCAAAACCATAGTCACATGACAAGGATAATGACAAATTCACACTCATATGGACTGAACTCAATCTTAATTTCTTGCCACCTGGCAGCTCAAGGGCCTGCCATTGCTTCCAAGTTGTTGTGCAACCAATTGAGAACTCTAAGAACTCATATGCAAAGCCAACTTTAATTGGAATGGGCACAGAATATGTCAACACCATAGGTTATAAACCTCAAGTTGTGTGCTAGTGAAGAACTTCAGGTTTTATTCTTTATTAGTTCTTTTCAAGACCATTAAAACTCCCACTGTCCTCTTGACATATATGACTTTCTTTTCAGATATTCAAGAGATAGTGTGGATTCTAATAAAGACAAACACTTCACACAATTGGCCTTAGTTGGTCTTTGTTTTATCCAAAACATCACAACTTACCAATTTCAAATGTACAAGAGTAGAAAACTTTTACTCTTACATTTGACAAGTGTTTTAAACCTTCTTTAAGACATGTCACTCAAGTTATATTCTTAGAGTATAACTCTAAGAATTGTTTTTGGAACGAAGTATGAATCATCTTCTTGATTTAACCACTTCAACAATTCATGACTCCTCTTCTTAGCCATAAGAATGCACTAAGATGTCCTTAGAAGACCAATTGTGATATGGTTTCTTAATCATCAAGATGATCACAAAACATGATATTAAAGTACTCTCCATCTTTTCAGATTTGAGAAACTTTTATCTTTCTGCCTAATTTGACTCTTATTATTCGTTCTGCCTTACATTGAAACTTTTCCAATGTTTCAAAATTATACTTAAAGGTGTAAGTATAACTATATTTACTGAGCTATAGTAAATTATGAAGAATAGTCTTATCGATCTTTTGTGGTGGACTTAGCCAGTGCACAAGAATTTGTACTGGATCCCTTAGTCCTTTACTTGACTCACACATACATGTGAACAAGTAGTTAGTATTAAATTTTTTTTCCAATGCTTGAAAGTTCTCATCCATCATGCTATACAACTTGCATGATTCCAAGTTTCTATCCAACTGAAACTTGGGTGATGAGAATCTTTCCTTATTTGTTAAATTTAGACATTACCAAAAATGAGAGAACCAAATTTACATTCCAATATTGCTATCAGTGGAATCTTATAAGCAACAATTTTCCACAAACGCCATTGTAAGGATACATAAAATAAATAAAATCAAAATTTTCCTTTTATTTTAAAACATTGCAGAAAAACTTATCCTTAAAATCCATATGAAAACTTGTTGTTATCTATTCCTAAGCAATATCTCATAACTCCTAAGAAGTAGCTCAAGAATCCGATCTTCAAACTATGCGATAGAAATCCATCTACGCGATCAGATTGAACATATTCTTTCTTTAAGTTTCTTCACATATCTTTGATTCTTAAAACATCACCATGTGACCCAGTCACATCAAGTATCAAGAATCTCAGAATAGAAACTTAGCAAAGTTAGATAGAGGACTTTACCTGAAGTAGAGTCAAACTTATTGACTTTAACACCCTTAGGTAAATTGGCAGCTTCGTAACCAATGCCCGTTCCTTTGGCAATTTAACATATTGACGCTTTGGTAATGGAACATGGGACTATCACAAACTTAGCCTTTCTCTTTACCATTTGGTCAACCGAGTTGACTATGGCCGATCCCTTTCCATTAGGAAGAGAGAGATTTACTAGATATCTAATGTCATCATTGTCAATGTCCATAAAGTTTTGGAAGTTGATCTTAGCAAATAAATAAGATCATTAATAGTCTTGTCATAGTCTGTCTCATAGGTGTCCCAAAAGAACTCACTATGTGACTTAGAAAGTAGTTGAGCCACCAACTTTCTCAAGACTTTGAGACCCAACTCTCCCGGGTTGTCAGTATGTGACCATCTCCAAGATGTGATCACACATAGACCTTTTCTTGCCAATAGGGATTGAGTGACCTTAAACTTTTCAAGAACTTGTGGGTTAGGGAGAATAACTGGAGGAGGTGAAAGAAGTATGATTTCCATGGGACATCATCTTCCTTTAGGAAAGCTTGTTTCAAGAGATTTTGGAAGATCATAAATGTATAAACCATACATCTTTTGGGAGATATTCAACATAGTTGATTTAAAGTCCTTAATATAACACCCAATATGAAATATTAAGGCTAGGACCCAACACAATATTTTTATAACTTGGAAGAGGGATGCGGTAATCCAAGCTATAAAATATTTGAAGGTAGGCGAATAACGATTCACCAATTTCCACCTTGAAAACGAAATATATATTATTAGGTTTTAATTGGTTTTTAAAACTCCTATATCTTTGAGATTCATTGAACTGTTCAATGGCATGTTTCAATCTCGAGTGTGCCCTTCAGGTTTTGTAACTGGGATGCCAAGGATCACAAAACAAGGTGTCAAGTAACCATGCAAATACACTTGGTAACCTTAATATTTACCCCTTAATCGATGTTCCGGTTAACCACACGCGATCCACCGATACTATGATAAACATAAAGTTACCCTTTACCTACCTTGTTAAATCCAATTAGTGTGCCGGTTAACCACACACGCTCCACTAACCGACTTAAACAAATTCCAAAGTGTAATTTCATGGATTAGCAGCTTATTCACTTTTTCCTAAGTAAATAAGATTGGGCATTTATAAAAGGTTTAGTTACTTAGTATTTATCATTAATACTTTTAATGAAGGGAGAATTCTAGTCCTTATCCTACCCGTTCGGCTAACGACCCTCCACCGGTCAAGGAAGCGGTGGGTGAGAGTGGACACCCATTAAACTACCATTTTATAGGCAATAACCTTATACCCCCCTTATAGACCGGCTTCGTGAATGAGGCCTACTATCAGTAAGACTAACTTTACTCTTATACATATATATATATATATATATATATATATATATATATATATATATATATATATATATATATATATATATATATATATATATATATATATATTATTAACTTATAATATTATAAAGTATAAGGCTTGAATTTTAACTTTTAAAATTCTAAGGGCTAACTTGGAATTAAAGTATTCATAAGTGAAAACTTTTCAAATTCCAAAACTTGAGGGCATGTTTTGAAACTATTCAAAACTAACTAATTCCATAACTTATGTGTTTAAAGTAGTTTTAATTAAAAGACTCTTCAAGTTCCATAACTTGAGGAGAAGTTATGGAAGACTTTAAACTAATAAAAGAATGTAACTTTTCCATTATTTTGTAAGTTATGGAATTAATAGAGGTTACACATTTTATTACTTAATGAAGTGACTCTTTAAATGCCATTACTTGAGGACAAGACTCTTCATTTTTGTAAGCATTGCCAACTTTTATGAGTTTTATGAAACTTAAATGTGACCTTTCATGTAACTTGAGGACAAGTTACACAAACACATTTTAGAATCATCTCTTAGATTAAAATGGATTGAAAACACATAATCAATTAACTTATCTATTAATCTAAGCAACTCATATAAACACAGATAATTCACATCAAACTTTTTCATTTAATTAGCATAACTTTTAAACTAATACAAAACATGAATCTATTGACAATTATATTTGAAATTGGATTAACATGAACATTACCACATCAAAAACAAGTTTATAAGGTCAAAAACAACTTAGGGTAATGTTCCTAGTCCAATTCCAGCCAAAACAGCAAACAGCAAGCTGTCAGCACCCAAAACTCTTTGAGTTCCTTGAGAAACTCGTCGAGTTCATGCCCAAAATGATGAACTCGTCAATTTTTTTGCATAAACTCGTCGAGTTTTATGGCCTGGACAGATTTAACTTTGAAAAAACACATTTGCATTAAGTATAAGAGAAAGCAATACGAGTCTCTAATACCATTGTTGTGTTTTGAGCATTCTAACACTCCTAAGTGTGCATGCAACCCTAAATACTCTAGTCTAGTGGCCGATTTTGTCAACAATAAGATGCTTATATAGTTAGTGACAATTTGGGTAAACCCTAATTGTCATGGATTTCCATTTCCTTGGATCCATGGGTTCAAATACACCATGGAGCATCCATGGACCATCTTATAGGTTTTAGCCCAACTTGACAATCCATGAAGCATTAGCCCACTATACAAGTACGGATGATTTACACAATCAATCCATGTATTTAATTAGTCTTCTTTTGATCACTTAATTAATCCTAGATTAATTCTTGATCAATACTAACTAAATAATCTTATTAATATATTAGAACTTATAATATATTAACAAACCTTAAGTGTTATTTCTCTCATTATAGTCTATCCAAATGTATGATGCCATGCAACCCAAATGGACCAAGCCTGGTCGGGTCAAGTCTTACCAATTATAGTTATGGACTTAGACTTTAATCCAACACCTCCACCGAGCAAGGAAGCGGTGGGTGAGAGTGGACACCCATTAAGTTGTCGTTTTATAGGCAACAACCTTATACCCCCCTTATAGACCGGCTTCGTGAATGAGGCGTACTAGCGCTAAGACGACTTGATCTTATAATATATATATATATATATATATATATATATATATATATATATATATATATATATATATATATATATATATATATATATTAACTTATAATATTATAAAGTATAATGGTTGATTTTTTACTTTTTAAAAATCTAAGGGTTGGAACTAAAGTTTTAATCATGACTTTACTTGTTCCAAAACTTAACGGCAAGTTTTGTAACTTTACAAAACCTTTCATATTCATAACTTATGAGTTATTAAAATGAAGACTCTTCATTTTATAACTTATGTGTTCTTTTAATGGATTTTAACACAAAGAGACTTTTGGTTATCCATAACTTGAGCACAAGTTATGGACTCCATTAAAACACATAAATATTATGAATTTATCATATAAAAAAGTAACTCCTATGATCTATCAAGAACTCATAAGAACATGAATATTCATATCAACATTTCAAGAACATATGAACACATATAATCATAAAAATTTGATATTGGCCATTGTAAATGGATTACAACAACGATTACACCATCTAAAACAAGTTTTACAACACCAAAACAGTTTAGGGTAACGTTTCTAGTTCATTTCCAGCAACACAAATCGAATTTCTGCATTCTGCATGACCAACTCGTCGAGTGCACGCACAGACTCGCCGAGTTGGTTGCATTTACACTTGGACTCGTCGAGTGCACGAACAGACTCGTCGAGTCCCCCAAGCAGACAACAAAAAAATGATTTTTCAACACTGATAAACATGGGATCAATGTTTGTCTAAATACATGCAAAATTGGTTTCCAAGGTTCATAATCCTATCTAGCATACATGGGGAACATTAATCCTAAAAGAATGGCTAGAATTACATACCTTGTAGTTGATTTTGATTCCTTGAAACCTTCTGATCCTAGCACCCCAAGTGTGATGCCTCAAATGCTTCACACAACACCAAATGCTTTTGGAATGACTTTTGAGAGAATATACACACTTGAAAAATCGGCCTAGCCCTCTTATCTCTTTGTGTAGCCGATTTCGGTGGAGAATGAGTTCTTTATATAGTGTGACACATCCAGGGATACACCATGTAAACCCTAATGTGTCATGACTCTTCATTTCCATCACCCATGGGTTTGTAATTCCCATGGAGCATCCTATGGGTTTAGCCCAACTTGATAATCCATGGAGCCTCTTAGCCCACTATACAAGTTATGGATGATTTGCATAATCAACCCATATATTTAATTAGTTATCTTTTGATCACTTAATTAATTCCAAATTAATTCTTGATCAATGCTAATTAAATAATACTATTAATATATTAGAACTTATAATATATTAATAAACCAAAAGTGTTATTTCTCTCTTTTAGTCTATCCAAATGTGTGGTGTGATGCAACCCAAATGGACCATGCCGAGTCAGGTCAAGTACATACCAGAAATAGTTATGGAATTAGACACCTTATCCAATAGGAGTGGGAGTTGATGCAACAGACTTCTCCTTGAGATTGCTCTAAACAGTCCTAAGAAATCTTTGAAGCTTGCTCAAGGTGACCTCTTCCTTATTCATGTCGTAGGTCATGCGGAACTGGTTGTAGCAGGGAGGCAAGGAGTAAAGGATAATGTCAATTGCCAGCTCTTCATCGAAGTTAACATTCATCTTCAGCAGGCGATCAACATATCTCTGCATCTTTTGCAGATGAGCGGTAAGAGACTCTCAATTACCTATTTTGGCAGTGATCGTCAAAGTGATGATCTCATACCTTTCTTGCCTCGCACTTTGGTGGTACCAATCCACCAAGTCTTGACGCATCTCGTAGGGATAGTAGTCCTCATAAGACTTTTGAAGTTCAGCAGTCATGGTCACCAACATGATGCAATGGACTTTCATAGCATTACGCTCATGGGCCTCAAAGGCAGCGATCTCTTCAGGAGTTGCAGTGTTGATGTTCACCTCCTTCAGCTCCTTATCGAGGACATACTCTTTATCCTCGTAACGAGTGACCATTCGGATGTTACGGATCCAATCATTGAAATTGGGTCCAATCATTGAAGTTCGACATCAGAAATAGAAAACGACAAAGTTGATTAGAAATGTATTCCTAATTAAACACCAAAAATGAGAAATTAGGGCTAGGATCCAACAACATTATTTACACATTAGAAAAGGGATGTCGTAATCTAACATGCAAATAATTTAAAGGTAAGTGAATGACGATTCACTAATTCTCCACCATGAAAAACATAAAAGGCTTTATGTTTTAAATGTATTGAAAATTCCTAGATTCCTTTGAGATTCATTGAAATTTTCAATGACATGTTTAAATCTCGATATGGCCCTCAAGTTTGTGACTGGGATGTCGAGGATCACAAAGCGGGTGTGAATAACAATACAAATGTACATGCTACCCTCATTGTTACAGTCACCTATTCGATGTGCCGGTTAACCACACACGCTCCATCGAACTATGACAAATAATGAGTCACCCTTTGCCACGTTTGCTTAGAACCAATTAGTATGCCGGTTAACCACACACACTCCACTAACTTATTAGCAAGGGTACAAAGTGTAATTTCATGGGATTGCATCAATTCACTTTACCTAAAGTAACTAATATTGGGAATTTTGTAAAAACGTTTAGTTACTTTATATAGAATCATTATAGTTATTAATGAGAAAGGGATGCCCTATCCTACCCGTTCGGTTAACGACCCTCCACCAATCAAGGAAGCGTTGGGTGAGAGTGGACACCTATTAAATGGCCAATTTATAGGCCATAACCTTGTACCCCCCTTATAGATTGGCTTCATGAATGAGGCCTACTAACAGTAAGACTAGCATTTTAATTTTTATATATATATATATATATATATATATATATATATATATATATATATATATATATATATATATATATATATCTTGTAATAATATAATTGTATAGGATGAATTTTAAACTTGTAAAATTCTAGAGTTTGAAATTTAAATAATTTAAATTAAACTTTTTAAGGAAAAAAATTTAATTTCAAAAGTTGAGGATAAGTTTTGAACTTTTCAAAACATCAAGGACCAAATAGCAAATAATTCAAAATTAAACAATTAATTTAATGATTATCTACATTTGACCTTCTCCATTTTATTTGCAACATAATTTACCAAATAATTTAATTAATCATCTTTTATCATATAAGGAAAATATTATTCAAATAATTAGAAATTATCTTTTGTTTTGGCAAGGATAATCATAAATAAATAATAAAATTCGGATTTTATAAGTTAAAAATGATTTAGGCAATTATCCTTAAGCAAAAACATCATAAAATCTCGAAATATCCTCTGCTTGAAACACGGACTCGCCGAGTCACTACTGGACTCGCCGAGTCAAGATACTGACTCGCCGAGTCGGGTCGGGCAGAGGCCAGAAAAACAATTTTCAGCAGATAAAGAAGCATTGCATCACATACAATTGAAACCAATCAAGGCTCTGATACCACAGATGGTTATACACAAATAAACATCCTATGTGCTCATGCAAACCCTAAAGCTTGGATATAGGCTTTTCTATTCTACATACAACGAATCCAAGACTTGCAAAGCCTAGATATAGTAGTATGAATACGAAATTTAACATAACAAATCAGATCTAGATGATTACCTTTTATTGATTGCTTGATTCCTTATAGATTCTTCTTGACTTGGAGCTTAGAGTCACAATTCTCACTCCTATAATGGATCACAAACACCAACTAGTAAGAAGGAAATTATGAGACAGAAGAGAGGATGCTAAAATCATCCTTAGGGTTTCTCTTGAGATCAATTGGCCGAAAATTGCATATAGGGGTCTCTATTTATAATGTAGGTTGCTAGGGTTTCGGCCAAAACCCTAATGGACAACTTAATCACCAAGCAGCCAATGGAACCTTTTGGAATAAGGCCTATGGGCAAAATTTTGATGGATCCCCATCATAATTTCGTTCCCCCTTTGATCCATAAGGTTTCCCAACCCTAAATCCAACTATCACACATTTGACAGTTTAAGCCCCTTTATTTAATTAATCTTTTTTAGTCACTATATTAATTCCTAATTAATTGATGACCAATATTAATCAAATAATATGATTTCTCTTTTAATATATTATTCTTATAATATATTAATGAAGCATAATATCTTCTGTCTTTCCATAAATTACCTTGTCAAGTTGCTATGGTGAAGGTAACCCAAAAGGACCATGGGTCAAGTACTTACCAAATATAGTTACGAGCTTAGACACTAATTGAATAATGTATGCTTCAATGTCAGAGTTCAGCATGGTAAGATTCCACAGCTCTTGCTCGAGTTTCTATACTTCACCTCGGGGACAGTACTCCTCCAACATCATAGTTTTGAGATCTTCTCATGATATAGCATTTGAGACTGGGAGAGTTAGGGCTTTGACATGGCCGTTCCACCATGAAAGGGCCCTGTCAGCAAACATACAAGCTGCAAATCCGACTTTGCTCTCATCTACACACCCGCGAATCTCAAAAATAGACACGGTCTTTTCGATCCATCGGGTGAGGGCTATTACACCCCACTTCCATTGAATGACTTCAGTTTTGCATTGGTGAAGTCTTTGTAGGTGCATGTTCTTTGGGCTCCTTTTTTACCCCCATGGTTGGAACTTCCCGTCCCATTTCTGTTACCACCTCTGTTAGTGCCCTGGTTAATGTGTGTTAAAGCTGCCGTAATCATTGCCGAGACTGCAGCCTGGAAAGCAGCAGAGTTCATCTTCGGTGGAGGCGGCGGTGGTGGTGGTGTTGTTGTACTGTTTTTGCGAATATATCTTCTTGGTATTTCCTGCTATGAGACAGGAATGATGATGAGTTTATGAATCCTTTTGTTTCTAATGGTTACGGTGGTTCGAGGGTACTTATAATTAAACTGTATTATATCAAATATAAATGAAGAGAGAGAACATAACAGATTACAACATCACAAATAAAACAGATCATCGTTTCATTAATGGTAAATTTTCAGTACAAATGCATGAAAATTGACCATTGAAAGGTTTACAACACATAAAGAATAAAAATCTTCTAGTATAACGACCCTGCGAGTAGTGTAATCACTTAATCGTAGGGTTAGTCCTACATACATAAAGTAAAAGAAAAGGAAGTCCCATCAATAGCAGTGGTGAGTAGAATGGGTCCTACTCATGTCAGGAGGTATCTAGGGGTGTCGACGACGAAGTAGAAGCGCCCTGGAATCTGGCTAACTGGCCCTCGATGACTCGCATCCTCACCTCTAGTGCAGCCAGCCGCTCCTGGGTCCGCCTCTCGACGCGCTCCACCACGTCCCTCATCTCGTTTCTCTAATTGACGGTCGCGTGGGCCTGATCGCCAATATCCCTGGTCCTTCTGACCATAACCTGAAGAGCTCGGTCTGCTGGCCCTCCATGGATAAGGTCGTAAAATCTCTGCCCCACCAAATGTTGGGCGCATTCCCTGGTGCCTACTTCACGTCCATATGGCGCGGGCCCATGGGGCTTAAGGTCATTGGGGCCCATTCGATGTGCGGGTACCCTAGCCATGTAGGATGGGTCGATGACTTCGGACTTTGCATCCGAGTCATCCTCTTCGTCCTCTTTGACTTCCTCGTTGACTTCTTCTTCTTACGGGTCTTCCATAGGCTCCTCTTCCGGGTCGTCCACTATCCATCCACCATTTCCCTGATTAGGAAAATAGGGGTTGTTTGGCAAGTGAAATCCTACCATGTCGTCTGAATGAGAATATAAGTACAAAAGATGATATAAGAAGATACATGAAGATTCAACACAGTGCCAAATACTAAAATAGTATTTTAATTGTTTATGTTTGGTTCTCTAAAACTTTGGGTATAAGGTTGGTAAATTTTAGATTTGTTGTCCACCCCGATCACTCCCAAACACATGTTGCTCATATTTTGGAAAAATATAGTTGATCAGGCTATATTTATCCACAATACGATTACATAACCGCATGGGTTTAACAACGATGTCCAACTCTTCTAAAGACTTTTAATTGTTTCTGATTATGACACCACCCTAATATGCGCACACATGCATATATTTTATTTTTGTTCAGAGTATTTTAGTCCCATTGTATTTATAGTTGCATATCTTGTATGGTCAGATATGCTAGTTCACTATAAACAATGCTCTTATACCAATCTGTCACACCCCCGAACCGGGACGACGGAAACATCCGTGGGCGGGTGAATTCATGAAATTACATCCATAAATAATACAATGTATGATATTTCAAAATACAATAATTATCCAAAATCCTTAGCTGCCAAACCTGCTTACTGAGTCCCTGAGAATAAAAGTCGTTTTGAAAAACGTCAACATAGAATTTTGGTGAGTTCATAAGCATATTTTTAAGAAAACTTTGTAATAGTTTGTAAAACTCCAGAAAATCCAATATTTTCTGTAAAAATAGTTTGAGAGTCTCGTTCCAAATCATGTATAATTGTATGTCTGTTCTTTTGTCTCATTGTTTGAAATTATTTAGAGTGTGTGCTTAGAAAATCCTATATTTTTGTTATACGAAAAGTTGTGGTCTTAAATCCTTAACACCAGAGTGGTGAAATAAATTACAAAATAGACGACACATAGTTTTGTACTTTATAAAAGGAGAATAGTGTAAATTCCGCATAAATTTTAATATAGTATTATTATTCTCTATGTGAGTCGTTGCAACCATACTAATGTGACTAGAGTGGTTTGTCTAACAGTAGCGAACAGCTCAGGTGTGGGGGTGTCGACTCCGTATAAATCTATAATATGTCGCTTTCCCTCCAGGAGACTCTGCTTGTAACTGCAGGACTTACGGTGTACACTAAATATGTACAGTGAAGGAGTGTCTCACAAGAGCCTTAACTGAATTTAGCCAAACATTGAATCCTATTATTTAATATTGTAAATAACGTTAGTAGTGTTTATTTACGACTGTAGTTTATGACATGCAATAATTCATGTCGTAAGTTTAGACACTTCACTAGGAGTGTTTAAAAGCCTTAATGATAGGCAGATTGTGACATGCAACTTTTGTGTACTAAAAGTAGGTTTAGTTCAGCATTTTGGTAGGTTTATTTATATACTCTTTTTTTTATAAATATTCAAATTTGGAACTAATATATTTAAAACATTTTTACCACAATTATCATAAATGACTAATTTTTACCATAATTGTCATAAATGACCCATTTTTACCAAAATTGTCATAAATGACTCATTTTATCATATTTGTCATAAATAACCCATTTTTGCCAAAATTATCACATATAACCCATTTTTACCAAAATTGTCATAAAGGCCCCATTTTTACAAGTGTTGTGGTAAAAATTTATATATTCAAAAACTTACCATTTAACTGTAAATTTCCATATTTTTCCCTTTTTCAAGCTTTCATGACCAAAAATTTGTTTTAACATTTTCCTTGACATCATGGTGAATTTATCACACATTAAAGAAAACATTTTTAACATAACAACAAAACCTATGAGCTACACAAGATAACTTTGTTTCAAACAACTTGAGACTTGTACAAATCTCGAGTTCATGGATTTTTAGCATGGAATCACACACATTTCAACACACATAAACATATGAAACATACACATGATAGCAAATATTTGACGGTTTAAACAAGATTTTGACTTGTATTCCCTCCCAAAAGAATATAAACTCAAAAACATGGGGTATGAAGCTCACCTTAGGGATTTTTCGGGTTTTAGAGGAAGATGGAGAAACGTTTTCGGTCCTAGCTTGCTTTCTTTAGGAGATTTTTGAAGTTATGGTGTTCTGAGAGCATATACACAAAAATGGAGTTGTATGAGGAAGGATTTTTAGTGTAAACTTGGAACAAAAAAATAGAACTTACTAGAAACTTACCAAGTTTATGAAGCTTGAAGAAGACTTCCACACTCACACCCACAAATCTTAGAGAAATAAGATGAGATAAGTGTTGAAGGTTTGAGAGAAAATGAGAAGTGAGTGTGAAATTTGAAATGAATTGAGGGGAAAGGGATGGCTTCCACCTAATTAAGAGGAGAGGGGAGAGAAAAGGGGCTTGGATGTATGTTGGACAAATATACATTGCCTAGATACATGCAAGGTAAACACTTGGTTGTATGTGGTATATTATTGAGGTGTCACTCCTTTTATCCCCATATTATCTTTTTTTCGATCGGACATAGGAGGGAAGAAGGGAAATGGGATTTGGTTTTTCAACAGTAGCTAAAAACACCTTAGGCCCATTAAGGGTTTGCGGTATATATGCATTTTTAGGCTTGGTTCGAGCCCAAGAAGGATTTCGGTCTAATAATAGGCCCAAAAAAATGGATTTGGCCAACTAAAGATTTTCGGTTTAGTGAGAGGGCCCAGTAGAGATTTTTAGCCCATTAGGGCCCAAAAAATGGTTTTCGGCCCAATGAGTTTCTATGTGAAAGATTTCGGCTCAAAAGGGCCCATTAGGGGGTTTTTGGCCTACTAGATGGCCCATTAGAGATTTCATGCCCAATATAATACATATTAGATGTTTTCGGCCCATTATGTTCTAAGACTAGTTTTCATGGCCCAATAAGGCCAATAATGGTCTTACGGCCCAATAGGAAACCGAAATGATGATTTTCGTCCAAAAAGACCAATTGGAAGGTTATCGAACAATTAGGGACCAATAAGAGTGTCTTAGCCCAAGTAGGGGTTTTGGGCCGAGAAAACTTGGACTAAGGCCCAAAGTTGTGTAGTCTTAGTTTATCGGATTTGTTTTTGGGCTTATACAAGGAGGTTTCGACTTGGATCATAATTTTTGGTTGTATAACTTAAATAGTATTGATGTTTGATTTATAGTAAATGTAGTGTTACAAGGTTGCACAAAGAAGCTATCTTGTACAAGTTAGAAATCTTAGCCCTATCCTGCTGGTTTTGACAATGACCATCATGTAGGTCAAGCACCTCAAGACATACCAGGACATCTACTTCTTCATACACGACTCAAAATAACTCAATCTCAAATCTTGATACATCTTGGTGGCCCCCGGGTGTGTAGAAAAGCGAGACTTATAAGCCTCCTCCAACACAATCTGCCTGACCCCACCAAAAACTGGAACCCAAAACCGTGCACACCGGATTAACAACCCTCGACTATCCATGACGAATCTATCGAAATCACCTTAGATCTTTTCCTACTTCCAATTTTCTTTATGAATTCCCTCAACCTAAGCCTCTCTGATCAATACCAAAAGCGGAGAATCAACAATATCCTCATACATATCTCCCCGACCGAAGATCCAACCAACTTGCAGCTCAACTTATCCGCTACCACATTCGCTTTACCCGAATGGTAAAGGATTTCGCAGTTAGAATCCTTGACCACGTCCAACCACCTGCACCACCCTATGTTCAGGTTTGGCTTACCTATAAGATGTATCAATCTCTTGTGATCTGTGTAAACCGTACAATAGACCCCAAAAAGATAATTTCCCCAAATCTTTAGTGAGACAACCACTGCCCCTAACTCCAAGTCATAAGTGGGATATCGCATCTCATGTTGCTTCATCTAATGTGAAGCGTAAGCAATCACCCATCCTCAGTGCATGAGATCCGCCCTAAACCATTGATGGATGCATCATAGAATACCAAAAAATCCTCGACCACCTTTGGGAGTGTCAATACTTAGGCCTCACATAACCGCTGCCAAAGAGTCTCAAATGTCGACTGTTGTTCAGCGCCCCATCAAAAATCCACCCCTTCCTAGTCAGACAAGTGAGGGGTACGACAATTTTGGAGAAGTCCCAAATTATTCTCCGATAGTACCTAAGAAAACCCAAGAAACTGCTAATCTTTGAGGGAGATTTTGGAACCTCCCACTGCATCACAACCTCGATCTTGGACGGATCGAGCAAAAATCCCATCCTGGTTAACGAGTTTCCCTAGGAATTGGACCTCTCGTAACCAAAACTTACACTTCGAGAACTTGGCATAATGTCGATCTCGCCTCAAAACCCCCAGAAGTTGTCGCAGGTGCTCCTCATGATGCTCTCTGGTCTTGGAATACACCAAAATACCATTAATAAACACAATGACAGATCGGCCGAGCATCAGCCTACATACCCAATTCATCAAATCCATAAACACAACAGGCACATTCGAGAGTCTAAATGGCATCACCACGAACTCGTAATGCCCTTTAACAAGTCCGAAACATGATCTTCTCCATGTCCTCCTCTCTCACTCTCACCTGTTGATACCTAGACCATAGATCAATCTTGCAGAACCATGATGCACCCTGCAACTTATCAAAAAGGCCACCAATACGCTGAAGGGGATAACGGTTCTTCACCATTAACTTGTTCAACTCCCGGTAATCAATGCACATCCGGTGTGAACCATCCTTCTTCTTGACGAACATTATCGGTGCTCCCTATGGAGAGCTGCTCGGTCTGATGAAATGCTTTCCTAGCAGTTGATGAAGCTGAGATGACAAATCATGCAAATCAGGTGGTGCCAGACGCTATGACTCATTGGCAATCGGTGTCGCACCTAACACAAGATCAATCCTGAACTCAAACTGCCTCTCAGGAGGCACATTGGGTAACTCCTCCTGGAACACATTAGCAAAATCCCTAGCAACTGGAACCTCTGAAACTGAAATCTGATCCCCAAATCGAGTATCAACCACATAAGACAAGTAACCCACACACCCATGCTGAATATACTGACGAGCTCGGGCCGCCGACCGAAACCCTTAACCAACCCTGGTGCCCCCTCCATATATAACCAGTTCTCCCCCACTTGGGGTTCAAACCACTACTTGCTGGCCCTCATAATAAATAATTTCACCAAACCTGCTCAACCAATCCATACCCACTATCACGCATACATCCCCATGGGGATAGGATCTGATCAATCGGATAACGCACCTTGAATATCTCCAATCTACCTCCCTGGTACACTACGGATGCAGAAATCATGTGTTCGTTGTCGATGGAAACTAGCAACAGATACTCTAAATCCATAATAGGCATATCAAACTCCCTATTAAAAGATCAAGATACAGAGAACCGACTTGCACCTGAGTTACATAACACAAGAGCAGGAAAAGATTTCACTAAGAACTGACCTATTAGGAGAATTTACATGAGCATAACATAAAATATAATCAAAAGAACAATAAATAGAACGTACTAGTGACGACATATGGAGTTGCTCTGGCCTCCTTGGTAGTGAGCTGAAACGGACGAACCCGAGACCTCAGGGGCTATGTCCTCAGATGGCGCCCATTGGTAATCCTCAAAGTGGCTAGCTTCGGGGCCTTAGCCAGCTTGGCAGCGAGCAATGGACAGTTGAACTTCACATGGCCAACCTGATCACAGTGATAGCAAATCCTGGAACTTGGAACTGGGGCCAGCTGGTGGTAATCCCTAGCATAGTACCCCTCCTTGCCACAAGAGCTCTATCTTAATCTCACGCCACCTGACAACCTCCTATAACTCCAACAATGAACCATAACGCTGAGTGGATACAAACTGTCTAATATCTATCTTGAGCATGCTTAAGTAACGGGTCATCTGAGCTTGCTCGGAAGTAGCAAACATGGGACAAAATTTGGCCCTCTCCGTGAACATCTTGGTGATCTCCGTCACCGACTTCGTCCCTGTCTCAAGTCCAAGTTATCATGAATCAACCACTCATGTTCCACCAACGGAACATATCTAGAACAAAACATCTCCGAGAACTTCTACCAATTCAATGCAGTCCTCTGCTCTGGAGAATACGAGCTGGTAACAAGTCTCCACTAATCATTCACATTGAAACTCAGAAGATTCAGAGCGTACCTCACCATCCCTAATGTCAGACAACCGCCTCATGGATATGATCGGATCATGAACTTTGTTGAAAGTTGGGGGCTTAGTATTGTTGATGTCCTAATATTGGAAGACCCTCCCAGTACCAACCCCAACAACGGCAACGGCTGCAGCAGTAGCAACCAAAGAGAGGACAACACATTGCTCATTAAAGTACTCCACCATGGCGGTATCAATAGACCCAAACATCTCTGGAAATTGTAATCATGCTAATAATAAATCGCCTTGTCGTGACCATGCTAATAATAAACCAGAGAGTTATAAGATAACATGCATATCATATTAGGGGAACCAACTCCCCAAAAATCCGTGGGGTTGTGAATTCCCTGTTACACGTACGGGTCCTGTGCTTCCACTAGTACAGGATCATACTACCTTCCACACCTACGCGTATTTGTCTCAAGGATCAACACAACAACCCTAACAATACAGAATATAAAACGCATATACTCAATCCTCACTCCCTACAATAAGGCTAAACATCACGAAATTGGCTGGCTGATCTCACACAACTCGTCTATGAAACTTCCACCAACCCTACAACACTCATGTATACTAATCACTCATAACACTAGACCCTATAGAAAATCAAATATATGATCCTACCCTAAGCCCTTCATCAAACAAGAATAGGAAATAAGGCCAAAGCAAACATTCTCGGTCTATAAAATCTTAGTTATGTATAACAATGATGCATACACTCAGCAACTACAGTAATGATGTCAATTCCATATAAAGAAGAACCCTAGGCTATTAGGCATAATATATTCAAGAAATTTTATCATGCAAATCCTGAAGATCCCTAGCCTATCACTAGCATGTTGTTCTAACATATTAGAAGATCAAATAACAGCATGGTAACTT
This sequence comes from Lactuca sativa, assembly GCF_002870075.4. Taxonomy (NCBI): domain Eukaryota; kingdom Viridiplantae; phylum Streptophyta; class Magnoliopsida; order Asterales; family Asteraceae; genus Lactuca; species Lactuca sativa. Next base: position 211,996,752 of record NC_056630.2, read on the forward strand.
AGGGTCTACTTATTGGCTCCGGCTGATCGTACACATCACATCCTCCTTGAGACTAGTTTCAAAAACTTTTTGCTTGTAACATCCAAAAAAATCATGATAAATTTAAACTTTTTAATTTTAACCCAAAACCAGAAAGTGTTTACAAAATAGTTTTCAATACATGTTCAACATTAGAGTCACCCAAAATCGTAAGTCAAAAACATGAGGATGTGTAGGATCATGCCTTCGCCTTCCCATGATCATCTGGTGTAACTGAAACATATGCCAAAAATACAAGCAAACGCTTAGTGACTTCCATCAAAGTAGCAACATATAGCATAACCATAATTCAAGTAGCATGCATGCATAGCCTTCAGCCAGACTGGAATGCCCCACTGACCTACAATCTATCTGGTACGCTCACTAAACCTTCAACATGACTGGTATGCTTCACCAAACCTTTAGCCTGTCTAGAACGTTCTTTGGGACTTCGGCCTGATGGGTATGCCCCTCAAGCATGCAGTATATCCGGGACGCCCTGGGTCTCTTGACGTTCAGTTTACACTGGTCTGCCTTAACTCGACCACACATAAACCTTATCGATGTATACATAACAAATATACATACATATAACCAATCAACAGAGAATCAGACAGATCTTACAAATCACTAAGCATATCATCATCTTATATACCATGATACAGATCTTACAAATCAATATAGAATACCAACATACGATGAACAAGTATAGCAATTCAATGTGCCAGCCTTGGTGCCTTCGACCGAAAAGTACAGTGAGGAAAACTCACCTCGTAAATTGAGCAAAAGCTGATGAGGTCCCGACTCCGAATCTCAGCTCTGTAACCGATACCTATTCCCACCAAATGAACAATTCCATCAAATTCCCAAAAATACCCAGAATAACCTCAAGGTCAAATTAGGTCAAAGTCAACCCTTCTCATGTCGTGGCCAGGCATTGGTCACGTCGTGACAACAAACCTGATTCGATTCCCACTCGACCTAACCCGAATTGGTCAAGTCAGTCAAAGAAACTACCTGAGCTGGCATCATGATGTGCACACCCATTCTCACGTCCTGAGCCTCGAGGGTTCTAACAGAAATGACATTGCTATGATTCTCACGTTGTGGGATCTAACACCTCACGTCATGAGACCTAGCACCCCATGATGTCTGTGGCTAAGAGACACCATTTTAATTCCTTATTCCTTTAAGTATTCAAGTCCACTTCATCTAGAAGCTAAAGGGACCCCTAAGGTCTATGAAAATATTTCTTTTATGACCATGGATGCACCAAACATGACAACCCATTTTGTAGGTCAAAAAGGGAAAAAAATGAGATTCAAAGTTGAATGCATGCTTCTAATCTACACCAACTTCCACATCTAAACACTATAATTCTCTTGGGACTCTTAGAACCCATAAAGTTGCCAACTTTATGGATCTACTCCACTTAATCATGCAATTACATCAATAAAATAGACAAAACTCAAGATCGATCCATGATAAGCATTCAAGTTGGAGCCTTTCATACTTACAAGGGTCCAAAAGCTAGAAAAGACGGTGATGGTGTTGACTCTTTGCCTACACCAACACTAGAGCACTTCCTTCTTCTTCTTTTCTTGTTCCCACAAGCTATAAATTCACCCAAATGACAAAGGATCTTAAGGAGGAGGGATATTAGGGTTTATGGAGTCAAAAGAGTGAAGAGGCTGAGGGTGAGGAACCCAAGCCCTCCCATTCCCTTAAATACACAAAACTTAGGGTTTTTGTTCTCCAGCCACCATCACGTTGTGAGCCTAATACTACTCACGTCGTGAACCTTTAAATGATACACGGGTCCAGATTGCTCTTGACGACGTGAGAATGCGTTCCTCACGTCGTGAGAAGGGCAGAGAGGGAAACTTTTAACTATACAATACAAAAGATAATATCTAACTGATCTGACTGTTATAGGTGGCATGGTATGTTTGGTATATAGAGTATACTGTTTGGAAATGATACTTTAAACACGTCACTAAATGTAGCCTAGACATCACCACCGTAACTAAATCAATCAGTATTATGACATGGAATCACTGATAAATCTTATTTATAGAATCGTAATAATGACAATAGAAATAAATATAAGTTACACTTGAAGCATAGTAAGTGCATCTTAACTTATAGAGTTTTCTAACAAGAATCAGTGATAAGATAGGAAAAAACTCCAACTCATGAGCTTTTATCTCTACGACGCTATGATTTCGCAGGAGCTTGTTAAAGTAGTTGAGAACTATGGAGTATTATGGCCAGGTGTGGAAAGCATATTTAGATGATTTGGGTCAAAATGGGTGAGGAAATGATCTTGAAACGCAACATATTTATAGGTTGGGAAGAGGGGCATGCCAGGAGCTTGATTTGGTATGTGTCAGACACTATTTTGGGGCCTTTGATGTGGTTCGATAAGAGTGCCTTCACGTGTCACAAACCAGGTGGGACGTATTTATTGTTAGTGTGCACCACACCTGCTATTGGCACGTGCATCATATTATTTTGTATTTAAAAATATTGTCTTTATCACACAATCTCTATTTTCTACATTCTATATATCCACCAGTAGCAATCAACAATTAATACAAATTTCATTTAGACTCCATTGGCTAATTCTCAACATTTTTTATATTTTTGTTTTGATAGGCATAGATTGTTAAAGTTTGTATAAAAATCATAAATCTCTGATATGAATTCCGTTCATGACTATCTTTTTATGAACGATATCCTATTCACGGTGTCTTCAACATTCGTTAAGATTATTTTGGCTAACAATCAATCGATTCAAATTTCAATTTCTATGTCCACGCTACTACGATTGAACTTTGAAAATCATAACTTCCTCGTCTAAAGTCGGATTTAGGCGTACTCTACATGCACACTCTTCCTTCTACGATTCATTTGACTTTAGTTTAGATTAGTTATGATAATAAGCAATAGATCTCTAATTTACTTATTATGATATGCATAACTATGCCGGTTTGATCGCAAAACTTCGAAGAAGAATAACTTCTTCATACGAATTAAGAAATTATTTCCTTAGCTAAGAGTATTTACTATATCTAAATTGTCTATCCCGAATTTACGGGCATTACAATTATCTCCCCGCTTGGATGATTACGAACCGTAATCATCAACAAAACAGGGCATGGATGATGATCTCGTAAGTCACTATTCCATCCTAAGCAATAATTGTAACTCCTTTGTCATCCTTATCAAGATCTTGGACTTCTTAGCTGTCGGGGGTGCTCAACAATTTTTCATTTGATAATCCATTCAAAATTTTGAACCTTTGGAAGGTTTTTTATTAGTGACATTCCCAATATCTTTTCCTTTGTTCATTCTCTTCTCTAGCTCATTGTATTTTTTAAGGTGTTTTGGTTTGAAAATTGTGCCATCTGAGGTAGCAACAAACACTGAAGAAGAAACTTTCTGAATTGAATTAATTTTCATTTGAGAATTCACAGCACTAACACGTTTTATAGAACGAGTATCCGAGCTAACATAATAGATGATCTCTTAAGAATTTTAATAGGCATGAATGTGTTATGATTCTTAGTAACTGGATTGGCAACTATTTGAGGTACTTTCTTATTGGATACCTTAAGGAACCTAGAGTTTTGTCTATTCCTAGTTTCTTTCGAAAGAGCTTTTATAGCCTTTGGCTTTAGATAAACAATGTCCCTCTTATTCAACCAAGGTTTCTTCTTAGAGTCAGATGTTGACTTAGAAGATTATCCTATGGATCGATTGGTGAAACAGGGCTTAATAGGAACTAAAGTACTCTTAGAAACAACTTTTGAGCTTGATAAAAAGGAATCAGACGATGAGTCATCATCACACTTAAGTTCTTCATCTACATCACTATCAAGGGACACCCAAAATGAGTTAGTTCGATCCAAGTCATGTCCACATGTCTCTGGAATGATTTCCTCAACAACACAATTGTTTGGAGGACTAGATTTTAGAAGATAAACTCCAATGCTAACTGTGTTATGTGGATGTTCCAAGGATTGATTCAGGTCTAGGGATATCAGAGGTGGAAATTGCATGGAATCAGGACATGTAATAGAGATTGGTTTGAACCCAGGAATCAAAGATTGATATTTATCTAAGTTCTCATGAAAGGATGACATTGGTAAGACGAGGGTATCCTAATAAGTGTGGTTCGGAATGTCTCCTATAAACGTTAAATTTTGAAGTTTCGTCAAGGCACTAGCAATAGGTTTTGGAAGCTTGTTTCCAAGACCAGGTGCTTTCAACAAGGGATAACAAAAGTTTTGAGTCATTTTTTCATTTGCTTCAAGAACATCAATAGATTTATTCAGACTATCGATTTTAGCATTAAGATGTTTGTTATCACTAACCGAAATATTTCTTTTAGTAATTGAAATCCCACATTTTTCATTCAAAATAATACATTCGTCTTTGTCTATTACAAGTTCTCGCTCTAAAGATTCGATCCTAAGCATGCGGTCTTCAAATCATAATCTAAGTCGGGTTAACTTACTATCCAGCTTCACAGTAACTTCTAAGGCAGACTCATATTCTTTTTAAATAACTATCACATCTAATTGCATTAGAGTTAGATAAGGTTCAAATACAAATGAATCAAAGTTAATATCAGTAATCAAAGATTTTACCTGCTGGATGATGCTTCGGACAGGTGGATTATTGGTTGCAATGTAGTAGTAATTTGGCTGAACATCTTCATCATCAAGTTCCGAACCGGAAGTCCAGTAACCTTCATTAGACTTGATTTTCTCTTTAGCCACTAGAAAGAAGTTTCAACCCGAATTTCATTCATCATCATCACAGATGACCGATACACATTAACATTTCGCGAAACAGCGGTGACAAAAGCCTTTTGGCTCTCTGCTAGCTCCTGGGCACGTCGAGCATAATAAGCAGTCTTTCACCTTTTCTTTTGGGGGATCATCAACGAAGCAGTCTTTTTCATAATGGCTACCAAGACCATATTTTTTAGATAAAATCATTGCTTTGTTTGATTCTGCAACTTCCTGAGGTTCTAAGGTGCGATTCAGAATGTTGGGTCCATAAGCAGGTGGATTTTTAGTTGGTGTAGGATATGTTTGAGGATTTATTTGGTGAAGAGTTTAAAATCAGTTGTGATGTGGTTTTTTTATTAGGATTCCATGGTTATTCGTATTAAATTGAGAGAATTGCGAACTCTTGTTGGAAACGAAGTTCGGAATCAGAGGCTACTGGATCAGATTTTTCTTCATAAGGAAAGTTTGGAATGGGTTGAGTATGTTGAGCAGGTGGAATGTATGGGTAGATTTAAAGGGATCCGTAAAATCTGCGTTTGGAAGAAGTGGTTTTCAGAACAGACTAGTGCGAGAGGACCTCCAGAGAGTTGTCTCAATGTTTGAGAAACATTGGATTCATGGCCTTGCAGTTCGTCGATGAACTGATAGAGCTTCGGCTTTTTCAGATATCCATTACTATAAAGATACAATTTAATGTTTCACCATCCTTTTCCAAGACTGTTGATAAACTTCAGGATGTACTCAAGCATAGTATGAACAACATCATGAGCAGTCATGTTGTTCACCAGGATTCTGTACCGATTTGATGCAGATGCAACAGTAAAAGTTTCGAAGTGGTTCAGAATGGTTATAAATCTCTTGCTCTTCATATTATCAAAACTTTCAAACAAATATTGAAGTGTGTCCTATATATCTTTCGCAAATACTTAATGTGCTCAAAGAGAGATGGTGGAACAGCAAACACCATTCTAGAGAAAGTGATCTGATCTGCATGGAGCTTGTCGATGTCATTGCAGTGAGAGGTACCTGTCGTGTTTCTTCTTGACCCATAATGGTGGAAACAACATCTCTAACAACTTGACTTACAGGAACATGAGGACCGTCTTGCACTGACCTCCATAACTCTTTTCCTTTTTCTTTTCCAAGCAAAAACCTCATTATTTTAACTTTCCAATGTTTATACTGTTCGAGAACTAGCAGTGGGTTGTACGATAGGAAACCCATGCTATTTGCGATTTGCATTGAGTAACATTTTTTGATATTGATTAGAAGTAGCAGTTGCTATTAAAAGATGTTAGAGATTAAGTGATATATAGAAGAACATTTATCTTGAACACGAAAATGATTAAGATATCAAGGTAATCTTACATCAACTATAATGTAAGCTTATGGATTCAAAGGACAACCACTTAGGCTCTAATACAAATTGTGAGTGCTTAAAATATATTAAGTGTGCGGACAAGGTTTGAAAATACAAACCTTCAATTAACCTTTAATATAAATGGTTGCTAGTAATTAAAGATCTAGTCAAGTCTACTCAAACTAGTAAAGACTTGACGTAAATAACTCAACAAAGTATTCAAGAAGATTAAAGTAAAGTAAATTAAGAACAAAATAAAGTAATTAGGAGCAAGAAGAATGTATAAGAGAAGATTTGTATAAATAAGAGAAATGAAGGATTCTATTTGATACTTGATAGAGGTGTTTTTTTGGTGTATGTTTGGTGCAATGTTGACACTCCTTTTATAGCCAAAGGATGCACAACAAGACAAATACGTTGAACAAAGAGTGAGTGAACCATTAAATAAAGTCCAATTAAAGTGGATTTCATTTGAATTGACGGTAGGCTAATCACATATTACAACCAAAAGAACTTTCTTTTTGTCATATTAAGTTGACTAAGTTCCAAATTTGAGGCATCTTAGAACGTGTCATCTCAGAGTCTTCATTTCTTCTCTAAATCTTTACTCTATCTTTGAGACAAGACTCCATCTTGGTATAAATATCATCTTAGTCTCTTCATCTCGGAGCAAGAACGATCACGGAGTCCCTACATCATCATGTCAGAGTCTTGACTTCTAAACATTTCATCTCCGACAGAAGACTGCTTCGGAATCTCTATATTATATCGGAATCATGACCATCTCAGAATAGCTGGATATCTAGGATTTGTAAGGGGCACATTCTTGTACTACCAATTATTACTGAAAAAGAGATAACATCAATACTCAAGGTTACAACAATCGATTGTTTCAAACATTAAATTACTAGCTAATGCAACATCATTGATCCATTCATAGTAGTATCTTCATGATTTGACTTTAGGGAGTGCAAACTTACATCTGTTCATTTCCTAGGAATACATGTGGTTTTTAAAATGTCAACATAGTGTTGGCTAGCTCACAGATTTGAAACGTTATAACTCGAAAATATATTTTTATAACTATGTTTAGTTGTATAAGTATTATTACTTCCGATGATGAGGTACCTTAAATTTAATTTATAAGTAGTATTCTACAGTTTATAGGTACTAAAGCTTTTACACTTCTTATATTGTTTGTAGTATAATTATTGTATATTTACTATTGTTCTTGTATGCGTTTCCTCTATTACCGTTTGTAACGGTTATGTTTGCTACTTTTTCATAAGAAGGTGTTTCCCCTTCAAAGGGTGTATAAATAACATATAATTATACATATTACTTATTCAATTTAAAGCCCATGGACAATGTTACAATGAATTCCTAAAATCAACTTATTGACTAGATATTTTCCCCGCACGATACTTCGTCGTAAAAATTAGATAGTTATAAATGATTTTGACTTGACTACTTTGGTTGTAGTTAACAACCACACTTGGTATGTCAAGCCTATATATATTTATACATAACTCTCTCGCTCATTTAAGATTGACGATTATAGGTCGGGGTGTTAGCCAAAAACTAATTAGCTAAGATGAGTAGATTGATCTCATTTAAGATCTGCTTTGTTTACCTATAAGGTAAAAAATAATTCCCATGTCGTATTGTGTAATTTTAATTAATTAGAAATATAATTAAAAGTGTTATCTTAGCAAAACCAAAGACGAGGATAAAAGCGATATCTGTGGGCCCCTCGATGATTTGATGATGACAAATGGAAGTGCTCGGCCGGGCCAGGACTGATTTGATTTGTTCAATTAGTCAGTCGTCATAAATCGGAAATTGGGAAACAACAAATGGACAGAGAGAATGATTATAATCCATGTCTCAGTCCATATGATATCTAGAATGGAGGAATATATGATCCCTTATCTAATGGACAAGTCACTGACAAAGGTCAGAGTTCATCTACAAGGTCAGAGTTCGACAGAAGCTTTTGAGAGCTACGATTTCCAGTTGGTTCCTGAAGTCATACGCAATAATAGTTTTAGACTTATCCAAGTGGGAGACTGTTGGATTAATGTCTAAGTCCATAACTATAATTGGTAAGACTTGACCCGACCCGGCATGGTCCATTTGGGTTGCATACCATCATGCACTTGGATAGACTATAATGAGAGAAATAAGACACTTATGGTTATTAATATATTATAAGTTCTAGTATATTAATAATAAGAATAATAAGATTATTTAATTAGTATTGATCAAGAATTAATCTAGGATTAATTGAGTGATCAAAAGAAGACTAATTAAATATATGGGTTGATTGTGTAAATCATCCATACTTGTATAGTGGGCTAATGCTCCATGGATTATCTAGTTGGGCCAAAACCCATATGATGCTCCATGGATGCTCCATGGTGTATTTGAACCCATGGATCCAAGGAAATGGAAAGTCATGACAATTAGGATTTACCCTAATTGTATAACTATATAAGCATCTTATTATTGAGAAAAAATCGGCCACTAGATATATATATATATATATATATATATATATATATATATATATATATATATATATATATATATATATATATATATATATAGAGTCAAGATCAAATAAGAAGTAAATTTTTGGTAGGAAGGTAAGAAGTTTTTTTTCTACATATTTACTTCTTATTTTTTTCGCGAACAAACAAAATGAATCATTAGATGATTCATTTGTAAGATGATTCACAAGAAAAAATTTTCAAAAAAACATCTCGATGATTCATTTATACAATGATTTTGTTGTTATTTACTAAAATTGTCACAAAAGTGAATTTTTTCTTAATTTACTTAAAAATGAATCATAAAAATGTTTTTTTGGGAATTTTTTTTTGTGAATCATCTTACAAATGAATCATCTAGGGATTCATTTTTTTTATTCGTCAAAAAAATATGTAGAAAAAAACTTCTTACCTTCCCACTAAAAAAAATTCTTACCGGATATATATATATATATATATATATATATATATATATATATATATATATATATATATATATATATATATTATCGAATTCAAATGGACAAAATAACGGCATAATATATAGATATTATGCAATTGAAATGGGAAAAATAACAACGTAATATCTAGATATTAGCCGAATGAAACGGGGAGCATAACGACATAATAAGAATAGTATTCTTTCGAAATGAGAAGAGTAACGGCTTAAAATGTAATTACTATTCTTTTTTAAATGGGCAGGGTAACGATTTAGTATATGAATATTATCTAACTTAAAACAACAATAACGGCTTAAATATATGAGTTTATCCGATTAAAACGAGTAGAGTAATGAGAGGGTATAAACTTGTTTTGTAAAACTAACAATATTTATAAAACAATGATAATAACGATATTTGATATTTAGTAATAAATTAACGTTTATCCCCTCCCCAAAGAAAAATTAAGAAAAAGCTTTGAAAAGGGGGTCGTGGAAGTCACCCTTGAAGTGTGCTTTAAACGAAGATAGCTATAGCCAAAAGGCTCAAGATTGCACAGTTCAGGGGAGGGAAAATTCTACAGAACGAGAGAAAAAGAGAGAACTTTTGGTATGGAAATTATGGGACTTGGATTGGCTATTTAAATAGGAAGGGAATGGAGGCATGCCACGACCTTGGGCACTCGCTCTAAAAATAGGTTGTCATGTGTTCCAAATCCGGTGGTGCTGCATTATACTTTCTAGAATATTAGGCACGCCGCACGTGCATCGTATTTATAAAATTTGTATCTTTTGTATACGAGTTTAGTTTTCGATGTTTTTTATATCCACATGTAGATATGAACGAGTACTACAAATTCCATTTAGGTTGAATTGTCGAGTTCTGACTTCATTTTCAGCCCAACTTGTATAATGAGAGTACTCCAAATGATTTTATAAAAATCATAACTTCCTCATATGGACTCTGTTTTTTACGTTCTATACATATACGGCCTTATATCGAGGAATACTTCGATTTTCCTTTTGGGTCTCCCCAATCTCCATTTGCTAATTACAACGCTTTGTTGGATTAAGTTTTTAAGCCCATAACTATAATTGGTATAAACTTAAATTGATGGCAACACAGTCCTTTTAGGTTGCCCTGAGACCTAGCAATTGGACAAGATTATTTTGGAGAGAGAGAATGATTTATTACTTGAATAATAGATGGAAATAAATAATATGTTAATATATTATCAGAATAATTTATTAACTAGAAATTATGATATTTAATTCATATTTAATCAATAACTAATTAGAATTAATTTGGTGATTTAAAGAACTAATTAAAAGTGCAGTGACTGAAGTGCAATTTTTTGATAGTTTAGCATGACACATTCTAGTACCCTCCATGGGTCTTGGACAGTTTTAATGAGCCTTAGGGTTTCTAGAATTATCCCTGGTGGGATAATTAGGATGTTGGATTATTACCTGATTCCAGATAATACTCTTATATTGGGTTTGGGTTTATCTAGGGTTTCCTGGCTACACTATAAATAGGCCCCTATGTCTATTAAATTCGGCACTCATATCCTTAGAAGAGTTTTGGCCAAAATTCTCCTCCTCCCTCTTCATAATCCTTAGTTGTTTGTCTTGGGTATGAACCATCAGAGGCACAACGCTTGTTGTGCAAGCTGTCAAAAGATTTGAAGAAGGATTTAAGGTTGTTAACCTATTGAATTAGTTTTTCATTAGAAAAGTGTTATAGGGTGATACCTCATAGTATGCTCACCATACGTGAAAGACATAGATCATCAATAGGTTGCATATGCCCTAATCATTTAATTGATTGAAAATTTATCCTCTTAGTGGAAAGAATTTTTGTAACCTACGTTTTCCATCACGCTCCCCTCGCCTTAAGGTTGAATTATTAACTTTGAAAAATCATAACTGACTCATACGAAATAATATTTTTATGAAATTTATATTTTCGGATTCTAGAAAAATCATAACTTACGCACCTATTTTTATAGTATTCGAGCGATTTTACTGATTTGTCTTATATCACTACAAGAAAAAAGGCCTTTTACGACGCTCATTGCGCGTCGTAAATGGCTCAGACGACGCGCAAATGCATGTCAAGGAAGGCCATGTCATAAAGATAGACGACGCGCATTTACGACGTGCATTTACGACACGCATTTACGACGCACGGTTACGACACGCAATGCGTATCAAGGAAGGCCCTGTCATAAAGGAAGACGACACGCATTCGCGTGCCGTAACCTTACGACGCGCGTGTTAATGACACGCAATGCGTATCAAGAAAGCCCCTGTCAAGAAAGGCCATGTCATAAATGAAGATGACACACATTTTTGCGTATCGTAATTTTAAATGTCTGAAAAAATATTATTTATAGATTTACTAATTTTCAAATTAAATTTGTATTTAATGTCTCATAATAAAAAATAAAATACCATATACAAAAAATTAAAATCCATTGCATTAAATTTAATGTCATACAAATAATAGATGAAAGTACATTGCTATTTCTTCTATTTATCGCTATACTATTCGATGAAATTTCAATGTGACATTAAAGTAATCTCCCCAATGTGAAATAAGAGACAATTTGATTACATACAACTTGAAAAATGTGGGCATCCGACCTCAAAATTTTCTATCTTTGCAAAAATCTTGTTACGCACTCCCCATGTGCTAATAACCTACAATTTTCCATAAAACTTACAACTTAAATGAGTATATGATAAGAAACATCTAATGGAATCACAAAAGAGAAACTTCACCTCCTTATCTTTATCAGTGAGAGTTGGCCGTTCAAGTCATCACATCCTTCAATGAAATCAAGGTAGTTATGCCAGTTTTCAAGAATGTATCTGTCTCATAATCACATTGCTTTCCTTGCAAATAAAACTTGCATGCTGAAAGGAAAAATGTTATCTTAACTTTATATAACATCAAGATTTAAAGAGAACATTAATTTTGGAAAAATATCATGTTCAATTTCAAATAACACAACTATTTTTTTACCTGTTCAAAGCCAACTATAAGATTGGCCCATATATGCCCCTTGTAATAAGTAGATTGGATCTAGAATCCACAACTTTACTAGAAAATCTCTACTCTGAGTTAGTTCCATTGAATCACATCTAACTCTCCTTTTTTCCTTCTGGATAACATCTGGTCACATCTGAAACATCGAAGTATAGCATGTGTTATTGTGAATATTATCTTTTCCTGGTTCTTCAACTTTAACATCAACTTCAACAACCTATAAATAGAAAAATACAACAGGCCCTTGTATCATATATAATATATGTAAATAATGTAATTTTTCATACCACGTAATTAATAGTTTGATTTGTGCTCCATTTTGGAATTGGGCTAACTTTGTTTACAAAGCAGCAAGTAATGAGAGAATGGAATGGAGTATAACCACATAATTAATGAAAAACTGAACAAGGTATTGGTATCCATGAGCATTACGAACATCCTCCCTCAGTCTGATATCACCAGCCTCTGCAGAAGGCATGATAAAACTATTAAATTCAGTGTTGAATGAACTTTTTTTTATAAATAATAGTAATCAATGTACGAGAAGGAAACAAAGGAAGCAACCGACCAGGTCTATATGACAATTCTATGCATTCAAGCAACAAGTCCACAATTCCCATTGTATATGCAGGGTCTCCAGTTTCCGTCTTGAAGTCCCTCACAACAATTAGTAGTACTTTTATCTGCATATAATTTATAACTGTATCAGAAATTTCATACACTAGGATCTTAAAGGGCGGACTATAGATATGAGATCATTACCAACTGATGCCTCCTAATGTACTTGGTAGTGCTTCCATTGTCATTAGCCATAAGAAGACCAAGTATCTGGATAACAAAATAAGATAAAGAACAGTCACACCTCCTCTTACATAACATTTGTCAGTATATAAATGGCTACACTAAGTGATAAGGTTGAAAAGTCACATGCATTGCATGTCTATGGAGTTGAATACTGTGTAAGGTTACAAGACCCTCCTTATATCTTGAAAATAAAATTAAAATCATTAGCAAAAAAGAGTGAGTTACAACTCTAACAGATATCTGCAAAAGTGATGACACATATGGTATACCTTAAGGCATAGATCTGGACCTGGGCTACACTTGCTGATTACAATCAACTCACAAAAGCATAAAATCAAAAGTATGTATTCTTTCTACTTACAAGGAGCTGCAGAGATTCCATGGAAAGATCACTTGGAAGTGTGAAGGTAGAACCACCCCTTTCGGAACCATCTTCATTTTGTTGTGGTTGTTGTCCGTTGGAGCTTCTTATTTCATTAAGACCAGGTATCCGTGAAAACCTTTCAGAGATGTGTTGCTGTTGCACAAAATAATATTATTTAGTAATGTTAAAAACATAAAAACACTTTTAATATTATATTAAAAACTTACTAATGGTGAATGACTAGAGGTAGAGAATTAAAAATTACATAGGTGGGTGGCCACTTACTTGCAAATCTACTGCTTCACCACCACTTCCAGCATTGCTATTCCAAAGGAGCCAAGAACAGTAGAAACAGTCTACCATACAAAAATTAGTTCAGTAGCTAAGCCTAAGACATTGTTTATTAATTACTATAATGATTTATACTTTTTTGAGAGTTCCAACCACCACACTAGGCCCATGCCCATGTTGATGTTGATGTTGGTTGCCCATTGACTGCTTGCTGTGTGATGTTGGATCATTAGCTGCAAACACATAGAGTACACTGGGATCAAGATGTTACATTTTGGAAGACAATCTTAAGAGCAGTAAGGGTAAAATAGTAACTTAGGCTCATTCAAATGGTTTGAAAAAAGAAACAGATCCTAAGTTGTTCATTGGGATTTGGGGGACATACCTTGTGTAAGTCATCTTTTTGTGTCTGCAGGGTAAAACTTGCAATCTTCAGGGAATTCACCAGAAAGGCTAGAAATGCATGGCTTCTTAATATCATTTTTTTTTAAATCAGAAGGTAAATTATGCGGTGATGGATATACAAAAAAAAAGCTATTCCGCTGTCAATAAAAACTAAATACTTACCATTTAGAGACAAAGAATTTTCATAAATACTCACTTTAATGAAAACAGCAAAACTTGGTAAACTAAGAACTCTAAACACAGAAAGACACTGTGAGTCAAATTCATCCATGTAATAATTGGAAAACATTCAAAATCTAAAAACTTAATACCATGATAGGGTTAAATGAGGAGATAAAATAATGTGGGACCTACCGTTGCTCTTAGCCTGTACTAAGACGATGCAACTGCTGGAAATATAAAATTGTTTATCTCAATTGTTCATTAGAATGTTGACTTCAAAAAGACATCAAGAAGCTCATGAATGTATTCACAACATCAAATTTTGAAACTTTTTGTTAAATATAAAAAGATATGATGTTTGGTGCAACAACATTTAATAAAGTTCATAATTTTCAAAACAATGAAATTGGCTAAACATCACCAAAGAATGCCCATCCACTGATGCAACAACATATATCCAACAAAATAGTATCTTTATGTTCTTGCTTGTAAATCTTCTTTTCATCATGTATTCTGCTAATCAAACTGGGCATAATCCAATAAAAAATTAATTTGGGAATGAGAATAGAATAATCATCTGACAGTTAACACCACAAAATTGATGGCTGGTGAATTCAATGGAAGCAATGTACACCCATTAAGCACTACACATATAATTAACAACTACAAAATGAACATAGCATCATACAACATTTATTTCAGAGATGCTACCCTACTCCTTGAATAAAAACTCTACTCCAAAACATATTAAGAACAATCATTCAACACCCACACATCGATTTGAAAGAAATGAAGAAAAAGTAATGTTTAATCGAGTTAGGGTTCTAGAAATTGACACAGGTAATGTAGATCGAGATAGGGTTTCAGAAATCGACACAGAGATAGAGAAACGTACCTAAATCAAAGAAGCATGTTGAATTCAATTAGATGAGGAGGCAACTGAAAATCGCAAGAGAGAAGTATCGGTTAAGGAGGGTAAACGTTTGAGAGGCGAGAGAGCATACCCCTTATTCGTTCCAGTTCTCTGTTTCTATTTTTCATTTCTCCGCTTCTTTTCTTCAATTCCCAGTCTCCATTTTCTCACCATTTCTCTTAATTATATAGAGAATTAAAAGGATGGAAAAGGAATCCAAAATTTTTTCGTTTCTCTATTTTTGGACGTTAACCAAACAAGAGAATTGGAATCGATTCCATTTCTCTCCTCTCATTTCTCTATACCAAACACCCCCTAAATTCTTGCCATGGTTATCGATTCCATTTCTCTATCACTTCATATGTCAGAATATAAAGAAGATGAAGATGATGACAAACCTGGTTGGCGGTGGAGGCGCTGCTTAAGGTGGCGACTTAGGGTGTCCACCGGAAGGGTTTTTTACCGGCGAGAAGGGTTTTTGACCGACTTAGGGTGTCAACACGTGCACGCATAGAAACACACTTCTTCCTTCCTTGTAGAATTCCTGATAGGATGTCACCATTAACAACGTCGTAATTATGCTCCGGTGAGTCAACACCACTCCTTTGCTCAATTCGGTTGTACCGGAAGAATAAACTATCGCGGCGACATCAGATTGAGAAACGAAGGGAGACAGAGCGGCATGGTTACGCGATTTCTAAATCAAATCTGATAATCAGCTGATTTGAATCGTTGATTTGGTGGGAGAGTTCCTTAACGGTGTATAAGGGATTAGCGGTGGTGGCGATGGCGCCAATGGATGTAACGGCGAGAAAGGCTACAGGGAAAAGGATGGGTTTTAGGTTAGAGAGAAAGGAAGACGAAGACCCTAGCTTCTTTCTTGCTGATTGGAAGGGGGGGTTTAATTTTTCACATGGCGGGGTTTTAATTTTTGAGGATTTCATTTCCCGCTCAAAACACGTGTTTCATTAAAAAAAATATAAAGCGACACACTTACACGACACACATTTTATAATAGGCGTCCTCCGTATTTCTTTTTTTCTCTTTTCTAACACTAATTTCAGGGCACGCACAAATGAGTGTCCTCCATCCTTCAAATTTTATAATAGATGACATTATTTTTTGGATGCACGCTTTTGCGTATCGTAAATCACTGCGTGTCATTGTTTGCACGTCATTAAAGGCTGTTTTTCTAGTAGTGTATATTGAAAAAAAATCTTGTATTTTCATCATATTTTGAAAAATATTATATTTTATCTTTGATTTTTGTTACATTTGAGGTGAACGATTGGTGATTCCCACAGCTGTTAACTCCACTTCATGCTACTAAGTTTACCTGAACCTAGAAGACACAACAACAAAACGATAAGCTACAAAGAGATTAGTGAGTAACCAAATCAACATTATATCAAATAATTTTACAACTGAAGCCTGCCATTTATCATTCATACTAGATTTACAATCAAGCAAGTTACTATAAATTCAAATTAACCTGTCCTCATTACTAATTAATACTATATATATTATAAAGTCCTCTAACCAACATTTCTTTCTTCCTACATTGAAGTCATTACTTCCAGAAAGATATATTCTTTCGCAAATATAGTATTCAACAACCAAGCTTATTATGAATTTACAATTCTCCAAATGATAATATCACAACCATGAAGGCTATTATATAATATAATGCTAACATACAAGCATTTATACATTCTATGAACGTCTTGTTGTTACAATTACCAAGATTATCACGAATAAAAATTACCAATACAACGATGTTACAACGTGTTTATTTACAATAATAAACTAAGGTATGTATTTTCTTATAACCCTTTTTGAATTTGGAAAATAGCCATATAGCCCTAGGGTTCTTGATATTTCAATATTTTTTTGCATATCGTAGCGAGAACATAGATCCTGAAGGTGCATCTGAACTTAGGGTTTATGTTTTCCCCTAAAAATAATTTTTTGTGTAACATATAAAACCTATCAGTGTTATCAGCGCCATTGTTCTCATTGATCTTGCACAAAGTTCAATTAGATCAAAATTAGGGTTTATAGAAACTAAACGCTGAGGACCTTATTTCGAAAATTCCACAGGGTTCTAGAAACCCTAGCCTCCGACTTGGATTTTCGAAATCTAAAAGGGTTTTTGAAACACTAGCCCGTTTGCCTTATTTTTGAAAATTGTGGTGTCCTTTAGCTTTTATCTTGTTTGCTTACTTGTTATTTTAAAGGCCTTAAAATTTGAGTGGAACGTGTGTGGTTAACCGACACACCAATAGGGACTATAAAGAGATATGATGGGCATCTCCGGAATCATCATTGTTGATGGAGCATGTATTGTTTACTGACACATCAATGTGTGATGATAAATGACATCGAGGTTGCCAAGTGGGTTTGTATGGTTATTCACATATTTTTTGAGATCCTACGCATCCCACTAACAAAGTGAGAGCATAAAATCCAAGATTAAACATGCCATTGATAAGATTCATTTAGTCTCAAAAGATCTAGGAGTTTCATAAGATTGAAATTGGTAAAAGCATTACCTACCTAAAATAGGTTCGGATTTTATTACGGCATCCCTCTTCAAAGTTTGAATCGAAAATAGGGATTATATCCTTAATTTAAATTTTATGGGTTAATAATTAAGGATTAAAATCAACTAACTTGAATTTCTCTCCTCCCAATGTGAAGGATACGATTTTCAAATGAATTACGAGATTTTCCTATTCATGTGATACAACTCTACCCAAATCGTGCCATCTGTCACGACTAGTGGCAACCCTTTCCGCCTAAGCAAAGGCGCAAAATGCCTAGGATAAGGGATATCGAACACTTCTTTCTTTCTTACTCATTTTCTCTCGTATCTCTGTCTCTCTCTCAAACCTCTCTCGAAGCCCCGTTACCCGACTCTCTGAGTCTCAAGCATTTTAGTGATGCATTTTGGCATTGGAAAGCCCGATGAAAAGAAGTATTCAAATTTGAAGTTCTGCATGCAAATTTCTGACTTTTCGCTAAAAAACATGTAAGTTGAGTTATACGTACTACGCTTTAAGTGTAAATTATATTGATTTTCATACTTGTTATCGTGAACCTATAAATAAGATTTATCAGTATATATTCAGTAGAAATACAAAACGACATGCTTATGAGAGTGATATCTAGGCTATATCTATGAGGTGTTTAAAGTGGATTTTCGAAATGATACATCGTTTTACCAAACGGATCATACCTGTTATGAGTAAAGATCCTGAACCCTATCTAGGATCGTAGATCTTAAAGGATTTTAAGCATGCCAAAACATACATCAGGATACTGATTATTATCATTTTTTCATTACAAGATTAACAACTATATTTATTGTTTATTCTATGTTTGTGCAAAAATAGTCAATAAAAGACTCATATATTCCAGAGAATTACTTTAAATTGGCTTAAGACCCAGAAATATTGAGTCAAAGCAACATGCAAATACTTATTTAAGAGGATCCCAAATATATCGGACTTTTATTTATTCATATTAGACTATAAATACACACGTATAATTCACACTACACACACACAAACCAAGAGCTACTCAAACAATTGTACTTGTATTCATATTATCATTTCTATAAATTACATTCAAATCAATAAAATCAAACAAGGCAGGTGATCATTATCACCTCCCAAGGTTTTACGTTGGAGATCCTTTAGAGGATCAAGGAATTTCCCTGTAAACCACTTGTTTCATTTTGATCTTAACTTGATACTCATAGTTGTCACAACACCACAACCTATCATATAATTTGGTTGATATCCATTTGATTGATTTTTTACCAAATCAATAACTACGTGTTAACTCATATGGTATGATTTAATATATTGTGTAGACTTTAACATTTACATAAAAGAAGTAAGTTGGAGTTGAAGTCACTCATAGGCACTCTTATTCATGAATTAGGCCATGCGTCTTCCATGTATGATTTTTTTGTTGAGCTTTAGACTTATCATACACATCGAATGTGTCTAATTCACCCTACCTTTTTCATTAATGAATGTATGGCACTTATATCATGTGTAAGACTATAGAATAGAGTGGAAGGTTTCTTTTTTTGATAGTTTATTAATCTCTTCCCTAGTTAGTCGTAGCTTTGTTTCCCTTTCCATCTCTTACATAATTTTGAAGTGTAGTGAAGATTTGGTGCTTAGAATTGCTTCTCCTTTAGAGGTTATTTATGCTAAATGCTTAAATTCTTAAGAAGTACTTCATATAATATGAGAAGTAGAATTCATAGTGGTGTATACTTGTTGGTAGATACATTATACATAAATTGTATCTTAAGTTGTTACCATCTTCATCGCTTCCCAAAACCAATTAGGATCAAAGTCTTCAAAGGGTATAGTTCTAAATATCATATGTGTTGTTTTAATCTTCCTATATCATGTAATTGGATCATTGGTGGTTTTGTTGAAAATGATCTCAAAACAATAAATATTTTAAAATTGATTCTGTTGTGGCTTAAATATATTTATAAAAAAGGATCGTTTTTAGCTTCCCAAAAACCATCAATAACATTTCTCAATAAATATAACATTCTATTTATCATGTAGTTAACGTAATACAATAACAAAAATACATACATATACATATATATATATATATATATATATATATATATATATATATATATATATATATATATATATATATATATATATATATATAACATCTATCCATAAGAGAAGTGTGGTTCCGACCTTGTTAGTTAGTGAAGAGTAACTATTGTTTTGGCTTCAAGGTTTACACCGCTTTCCAATTCATTATGTATCATCCTATTTGTTAGTGGCATATAGTTTTTAGGGTTTTCCACGTATTTCAGCTTAATTTTTTTTTTGCATTTTTGGTCATTTTATCAGCCTCCATCACCTCCACAATCCCTTGACACAAGAAGTTAGAAAGTTTATCCATTAGGACCTTGGAAAGAATCAGATACAAGCTTTGGAGCTCTTCAAATCGGGAGAAAATGAATTAAGCTCGTTTGAGGTTTTCAGACCGGTCCCCACGACATGGCCTAGGCTGCCACAACATGGCGACTGGGGAGTCATCGACTATTTTGGTGCTTAGTGCCCACGACGTGGCCAATGAAGGCCACAATGTGGAGGGCTGTTGATTGGTTATTTTTTACTTTAACTTTAATTGTTGACTTTTTGACTAGTTTGTCTTTTGTTCAAAATTAGGTAAAATTGAATATTTGGTTAAGGATTGGTCTTGAATTGGTTTTAGGAAGCTTGTGTTGGTTGTGTTGTTGTCGTTGGGCTCCGATTGAGTTGTTTAGGTGAGTTTTCCTCAATGTACTTGTGGGTCGAAGTCACCAATGTCGGCCCACTGGATTATATAACCTGGTACATTGGATTGATGTTATACTGGTTATATGATAGACTGGTAGATCTATATTATTGCATGTACTTGTTGGTTATTCTATATGTCGATATGTTATGCTTGGTTGCGTTGAGGCATTCCTCCTTTGTGCTAAAGGCCAAGATACCCAGGTCAGTCTAGATAGGTTGTAAGCCCTGCTAGGCGGTCGAGTCAGTGTGAAGGCACAAAGAATAATCTAGATAGGTTGTAGGCCCAACAGGGCCTTCCATTCTGGCCGAAGGCTCGAAGAGCGGTCCATATAGGATGTAGGCCATGTGAGGCGGTCCAATCATGTTGAAGGCTAATGTACTCATGTTGTTATCCATATGGTTGTGTGTGGTACTTTTGGGGAACTCACTAAGCTTTGGCTTGCATTTTAAGTGTTATATTTCATCTATTTCAGATGATCGGGGCAAGTTGAGGGCTTAATCATGCACATCCTTCAGATTTTATGCGATTTGATTTTAGGATACTCCAATATTTGATTTTGATTTTTGGAAACTATGTTTTTTAAAAATTTATGGTTTTTGGCTTGGTTTTAAAAAATGAAAAATTTTACCTTGATTTTTGGGATGTTGCAAGGTGGTATAAGAGCCCTAGTGTTATAGAATTGGATGAGCAATCGAGTGAATCCTGACTCAAACTAAGGATCTGTAAAAGTTTTCAATTTTTTTTCAAAAGTAACCGAGGAAGGACGAGATGTGTATGATCAACCATAGAAAGAAAGTGTGCCCGAGGATACCCACATTGTTATTTGCTTATTATGAATATGATAGAACTACATGCTAGTTGTAGGATGGGGATCTTCAGGAATTGCATGATAGAATTGTCCGATTATGATGCCCTATTCCTATAGAATTTTTCTTCTCAAATGTTGCTTGTTTGATGTTTAGTAGGACTCTTTTGGGTGCAAATTAACTACTAAATTAATACGTTAAGTCACATGCTACAAAGGTTAAATAATCATAGAGTGAAGGATTTGGTCCAATCGTGCATCTCTTGTTTGAGTCTAATAATTGTAGGGTTGAGTCTTTTAATCTAGGATTACTTAGCGTATGTTGCATGTGACTGTATTCATGAAGTAGATAATTGGCACCAATGGTGGTCTTGCGGCAATTGATGGTAGGGTGAGGTGAGGATCCTAGGATAACGTGTGAAGTGCTTTAGTGTGGTTGTTATGTTGTTTAGCGGCTATTGGGGAGTATTATTATGATTAGGTGATTAAGAGGACCCATGATTCTTCTTGAGGAAAGTATGGATCGGTGTGAATGGTAGTATTGGGCCCGTACTACTGGAAGCATAAGATCCATACTCGAATCAAGGGAAGTCACAAGGATTATAAGGAGTTGGTTGATGGTTGATATTAGAGTTTAATAACCATGATTCATGGCAATATTTTCATATCTTTCGATCTTTTAGATATGGTTGTTCAGGTTGAGGATAGATCTAGTGATTTGTTTGGCCTTAGTGTCTACGTTAGGTTTAGTATAAGTTGTGTAGACCTAGGTGAGTTAATTAATTTTGAGGTCCTGAGGGCCTTGCTCGAGGTAGTACCAGTTGATTCGTGAGACTCAATAAAGAAGCAATTGTTATGATTGGCTCAAGGTTGGGATTGGAGGCTGAGTGATTGGCAGATGGATTGGAATATCACTATCTACGGCGGAGGCTTTGTTCTCCTAAATTTTTGTGTTCGGAGGAGAAAAAGGGAGAATACATGTTATTTTCAGAGTTGGATGTAGATGCATCATGAGTCTAGATGGCTGTAGTTTTTGGCGGCAATATGGAAGTAAGGGAATGCACAAGTGGATTCTTGTGGTATGGTTTCCTTGAGATGAGATCAAGGGTCTGCCTTCTAAGGATATAAACAGGTCAGGTGCTGGCTGGTGGTTTCAAGTTGTCAGGGAATTGAATCGGAAGTGACAACGTTTGTCGTCTCTGATGTATGTCGACTATGAGAATGACAATTGTTGTATTTACAAATGATATATCTCAATGAATTGACGGTTAGGGATCATAGGAATGGAGTGTGATAGTCCATTTGTCTCTGGATAGGAAATTGGTGTTATGAATGGACTGTCAGACTTATTGCTTGTGCATTTGCATGAAAATTCTTGATGTTAGAGGCAGTCATGATTTTGGAGTTCCCGAGGTCTCGATCAGAGATTTCAAATCTCTTTGATTTTTCTTGGACTTTATCTAGAAGATCATGTAATACATCACAAGGGTCAGGGATGCTATATATATGGGTGAGCCGGGTTAAGTTTTGGTCTGTTTGCAATGCCAGTTGATGGTAGTTCGGACCTTAACTCGAGTTGAGCCGGATATTCTACTTGGAGGATTAAGGATTTGTTCGAGTTATGGTTTTAGAAGAATGGGTCATAAGGATTTGTGGTTCGAGTATACGAAATTTTGGTTCATTCTTTGGTCAAGACGGGGGTGCATATCAAGATACCATAAGATGTATGTTTTCAATAATGAAAGATTTTTCTTCGCGGAAAGAAATTATTAGAAGAGGAGCTAGCTATAGCCAGTGGTTCCTTTGGAGACGTCAAGGAATAAGGTCAAGATGTGTTTGGGTTGCTCAAGTTGATTATCGATTGTTGAGGGACTTGTCAGCTTTCTGTACAGATTGATATCTATAGTCTAGGTTGGGCAGTTGCTGATCAGTCACTTATTTTATAGATTGGTATTTTTAGTCCCTCTTGGTCTATGTCCGATAGTGTATTCGACCACTGGAACAGTTTTCAATTCACTCTCGATCATTGGTCTTTTAATTCATCGTTAATAGATCATTGGTCTTTTAATTTGAGTCGTATCGGTTAGAGTTCAATACATGTGACAACTAATTATCGAAATCTGTATATTGTATATTTTGGTCTCTGGGTATGGGTACCCTCAATGGTTGGTTGTGAAATTATAGTTCATAGCAGGCTCGAGTTTGGCAGGCTTCCTAGGTTATTAGAAGTTCGGCTGTTGGGGCGGCATTGTTTATTTTTTCAGGTGTGGCTTTGAATCTGCACATAATCCAATTTTTGTGTGTCACATCGACATGCTTGGTATTTGGTTTGACACGAATTGGATTTTTCCAGCCTTTTCGATATCATTGAAAATTTTATCGAGCTAGTTACATATTGGTAGGATCTGTCCGATTTCAATCAAGATGTAGGATCTTAGTTTCGGCCATTTATGAGGATGTTTCTGTTAGCGGTTGAGCTTGTCACAAGGACATGGTTTCAGATCTGGACTCCTCTAGGCCCCCAAAGTTATAAAGTCACCGACTTTATCAAGCTGAGGCCCTTCTCCATGCCCTAAACCTCTTCTTAGACTTAGTTTTGGTGTTTTAAGCCTTTTGATACCTTGCATGCACGTAAAGTTAGCAACTTAACATGGTAACTTCACCCAAGAAAGTTAAATCTGGAGTTTAAAGCTATGAACTCGATTGGAATGAGCTAAATGCGAAATGGCTGAAGGAAACCGACGAGTTGCATAGTCAACTTGACGAGTTAGATGAGGGTTTCCCTCTTTTTGGATTCTACATACTCGGCGAGTTAGCGAGATGACTCGACGAGTTGGTTAGGATTTTCCTAATAATCTGGATGTTGCATGCACTCGATGAGTTGACTGGGGTTTTCGCGAATTTTTGAGTTCCGAAGGAACTCGACGAGTCTGTATGCTGTACTCGACGAGTTGGGTCAACATGGACTATTGACCTTGACCGTTAACTTTGAGCTTGACCAGGGGTCGACCATGTTTGACTTATAAGGGTATTTTGGTAATTTTTGACTTTATGGAATTGGACCAATGGCGATTGTAGGTGTTGGTGTTTGGTGCCGTGTTTCGGGAGTTTAATTTTTTCAGTTCCGTTCGACATTGTGAGGTGAGTTGTCCTCACTATACAAACATCGAAGGCAACAATGTTGGCCCTTTTTGGATTGTTATCATGGTTATTGCATGATGATATGCTTAGTGACCTGTTAGGTCAGTATCCTAGTATATAAGATGATGGTATGTTAGTGACATGTTAGGTCAGTATCGTGGTATAGAGGATGATGCTATGATTAGTGATATGTTAGATCGGTTTGAATGTTTGTACTTGCTAGCTATATATATATATATATATATATATATATATATATATATATATATATATATATATATTGATTGTATGTTTGGGATTGGTGTTGGATAAGGTGTCTAAGTCCATAACTATTTTTGGTATGTACTTGACCCGACCCGGCATGGTCCATATGGGTTGCATGGCATCATGCATTTGGATAGACTAAATGAGAGAATTAACACTTGTGGTTTATTAATATATTATAAGTTCTAATATATTAATAGTATTATTTAATTAGTATTGATCAAGAATTCATCTAGAATTAATTAAGTGATCAAATGGTGACTAATTAAATATATGGGTTGATTATGTAAATCATCCATAACTTATATAATGGGCTAAAAGGCTCCATGGATAATC
This sequence comes from Lactuca sativa, assembly GCF_002870075.4. Classification (NCBI taxonomy): domain Eukaryota; kingdom Viridiplantae; phylum Streptophyta; class Magnoliopsida; order Asterales; family Asteraceae; genus Lactuca; species Lactuca sativa. The sequence continues at coordinate 212,021,800 of NC_056630.2, forward strand.
AAGTTGGGTTAAACCTATTGGATGCTCCATGGGAGTTACAAACCCATGGGTCATGAAATGAAGAGTCATGCCACATTAGGGTTTACATGGTGTAACCCTAGACGTGACACACTATATAAAGAACATCATACTCACCAAAATTGGACACACGCATAGTGACAAGAGGGCTTGAACGATTTTTAGAGTGTTACACATTCTCTCAAAGTTGTTCCAAAGCATTTGGTTTTGTATGAAGCATTTAAGGCATCACACTTGGGGTGCTAGGCTCTCAAGGTATCAAGGAATCATAACAACAACAATATATGTGTTCCTAGCTATCTTTTATATTATAAAGTTTCCCATGTATGCTAGATAGGTTTATGACCCTTGTAAAAAGTATTTTGCATGTATCTTATACAAACATAGATCCAAGGTTTTCCTAGGGTTGCATGTACACTTAGGAGTGTTAGAATTGCTCAAAATCTATCAGTGGTATCAGAGCCTAGGTTTGCTTGTTTGATACTTGATGCAAAATAGTGAAAAAAAGTTGATTTTTTGATGTCTGCATGCTGAACTCGCCGAGTCCATGTGGGGATTCACCGAGTTCATCTGAAAACTCATCCTACTCGTCGAGTAGGTTCGTGCACTCGACGAGTAGGAGCCTCAGAATGCAGTTTTTCGACTTTTGCTGTTGGAAATGGACTAGAAACATTACCCTAAACTGTTTTGGTGTTTTTAAACCTGTTTTAGATGGTGTAATGGTTGTTCTAATCCATTTAGAATGGCTAATATCAAAATTCAATGATTTTATATGTTCTTGAAATTTTGATATGCATATTCATCTTCTTATGAGTTTAGATGATAATAGGAATTATGTGTAACTTCTTGCTAGTTTTAATTCTTGATCAATATGTGTTTTAATGGAATCCATAATTTGTCCTCAAGTTATGGATTACCAAAAGTTTTATCTTTTAGTGTCCATTAAAGAAACACATAGGTTACATAAAATGAAGGGTCACTCATGTTAATGAACCAATTAATCTCATAAGTTATGAATTGAAGAGTTTTGTTAAGTTACAAAACATGCCATCAATTTTTGGAACTTGTAAAGTCACCTAATTAACTTTAGTTCCAACCCCTAGAATTTTAAATGTTAAAATTCAACTCTTATACTTTATAATATTATACGTTATATATATATATATATATATATATATATATATATATATATATATATATATATATATATATATAAGATCAAGTAGTTTTACCGTTAGTAGGCCTCATACACAAAGCCAGTCTATAACGGGGGTATAAGGTTGTTGCCTATAAAGTGGCAGCTTAATGGGTGTCCACTCTCAACCACCACTTCCTTGACTGGTGGAGGGTCGTTAACCAAACGGGTAACACAGTGACTTAAAATTCTCATTAAAAAGTATAATGATTATTATAAAGTAACTAAATGTTTTATAAATTCCCAATCTTAGTTACTTTAGGAAAAATGTGAATAAGGTGCTAATCCATGAAATTACACTTTGCACTTCGATTAAGTCATTGGTGGAGCGTGTGTGGTTCACCGGCACACTAACTTAGACTTAACAAGGTAGGCAAAGGGTGACTTAAGGTTTTTTATTTCATAAGGTCGGTGGAGCGCGAGTGGTTTACCGGCACATCGATTAAGTGGAAAAACATTAAGGGTACCAAGTAATTTGCCTGGTTACTTCACATCTTGTTTTGTGATCCTTGGTATCCCAGTCACAAAACATGAAGAGCACACTCGAGATTGAAACATGCCATTGAAAAGCTCAATGAATCTCAAAAGAATCTAGGAATTTCTAAAAACCAAATAAAACCTAATAATTTATATTTCGTTTTCATGGTTGAAATTGGGGAATCGTAATTCACCTACCTTTCAAATATGTTATAGCTTGGATTATGGCATCCCTCTTCTGAGTTATAATATATTGTGATTGGATCCTAGCCTTAATATTACAATTGGGTGTTTTATTAAGGACTTTCTCTATATCTAAACTAAACTTCTTTTTCTTCTTTTCAGATGTTTTCCAACAATGCTACTCCTGGCTCAAACCCTACTGGCTCCTTCTCTCTCATGAACCTTTGTGGGAGAGTCATCTTTGATGGATCCAACTTTACTGACTAGATCAGAAACATCAGGATGGTCACCCGATATGAGAACAAGCAATATGTTCTCGACAAGGGGCTCAAGGTGCCTGAGCCAACTGTTACTCCTGAGGAGTTTGCTGAATATGAGGACTACTATCCTTTTGAGATGCACTTGGATTTGATGGACCCCTACCATCAGAGTGCTCGTCAAGAGCGATATAAAATCATCTCCTCCATGATAACAACCCGAATAAAAGATGGTGAACCCATCACAGGCCACATGCAGAAAATGCAAAGGTATGTGGACCGTCTGATGAAGCTGAATGTGAACTTCCCAGAGGAGTTAGCAATAGGTATCACTTTGCACTCCTTACCATCGTGTTATGATCAATTCCGCATGACATACCACATGAACAAGGAAGAAGTCACCCTCAGCAAACTTTAAGGACTCCTTTAGACCGCAGAATTAGGTCTTAAAGGTAAGTCAGTTGTTACCACTTCTACTCCTACTCCAAACTCTACAACTATCTTGGCAATCGGGAAAGGGAAAGGTAAGAAGAGGAAGACCTCTTCGAAGGGTACCAAGGGTAAGACCCTTGATGGTTCCTCTTCTAGCGGAACCAAGAAAGGTTTCATTACACCTTCTTTTGAAACAAAAGAGGTTGAATGCTTCTGCTGCCATGAAAAGGCGTAGTGGAAGCGGAACTGCCCAAAGTACCAGCAAGATTTGAAGGATAGGAAAGTGAAACCCAACCATGTAGGTATTTACACTGTCTTATCTAATAATTCACTCTATTCTAACTCTCGGGTCCTTGATACCGGCTGTGGTATTCATATTTGTTCTGATTTGTAGGGAATAAGAAGAAGTGAGAATGTGGAGCATGGAAAGATAAACTTGATCATGGGAAATAGGAAAGTTTCACCTGTCACCAAGATTGGAATTTATAATTTGTTGCTAAGTAGTGGGTTTACTTTAGGTTTGAATAAATGTTGTTTTTCACCAGAAATGGCAAGAAATGTTATTTGCTTTCATGCTTTGTACAAACAAGGTTTTACCTTTTCTTTTGATAATGAAATTGGTGGAATAAATGCTTTCTTTAATAATGTGTTTTATTTTAAAACATTACCTTGTGATGGTGTGTATGAAGCTGTGTCTGTTGTAGATAATTTAGGAAATAATGTGTTGTGTATTGATTCTACAAATGATAATAACTTGGATAAAGCATCATTATGGCATTGTCGTCTTGGACATATAAGCAAGAAACGCATAGGCCAACTCCAAAAGGATCGATTTTTGGAATCATTTGACCTAAAGTCAGATGATAGTTGTGAATCATGCTTACTTGGAAAAATGACAAAGTTACCCTTCACTGGTTCTTTTGAGAGGGGTGAAGGTTTGTTGGATCTTATACACACGGATGTGTGTGGACCCTTCAAACATGCCACCAGGGATGCTAATCGTTATTATTTGACTTTTACTAATGATTACAATAGATATGAATATGTCTACTTAATCAAGCATAAGTCACAGACTTTTGAACGGTTTAAAGAGTTTAAACAGGAAGTCGAGAATCAATTGGGCAGGAACACTAAGATGCTTCGATCTGATTGCGGTGGTGAGTATCTTAGTTTAGAGTTCCTCGACTATTTGAGGGAATGTGGGGTTGTCTCACAATTGACACCTCCCAGGACACCACAGTTGAATGGTGTAGCTGAGAGGTGTATTCGATCCTTGTTGGACATGGTTCGTTCCATGATGAGTCGAGCTATGCTACAAATCTCATTTTGGGGTATGCCTTAGAGACTGTCACCCATATCCTTAATTTGGTCCTACAAAGAAGGTTACCAAAACACCTCACGAGATGTGGACTGGAAAAGTTCCTAGTCTAGCCCACATCAAGATTTGGTGGAGAGAAGCTTTCGTGAGACGTGAGACTCACGACAAGCTCGAACCTCGAAGTGAGAGGTATATTTTCATCAGCTACCCACAAAAATCCTTTGGTTACCTCTTCTACAGACCTAGTGAAAATGAGGTCTTTGTAGCAAGGAGGGTTGTCTTTAGAGAGAGAGAGAGAGAGAGAGAGAGAGAGAGAGAGAGAGTTCATAAGCCAAGGAAACAGTGGGAGGCAAATTGGCCTTGAAGAAATTCAAGAGTCAAGTGCTGAAGGAACCTCAAACCCTAGCAGTCAACTTGAGGAGGAAACTCCTGTTGATCCAATTATACCTCTGAGGCGTTCCACAAGGGTTAGGAATGTAGCTGAGCATTACTATGGTTTCCATATTACTGCGGAAGGTGAGACACTTATCAGTGATGGGACATTGGTAAATTTGGATGAACCTAACAGCTATGCGGAAGCCATGGGAGGCCCCGAGTCTGTTAAATGGAAAGAGGAAATGGATAGCGAGATACAATCCATGTATGACAATTAGGTCTAGGACTTGGTTGACAATGTGTCAGGTCGTAAGACAGTTGAGTGCAAATGGATCTTCAAGAAGAAGACCGAAATGGATGGGAATGTACAAACTTATAAGGCACGACTGGTTGCAAAGGGCTTTTCTCAAACTCCAGGACTTGACTATGATGATACATTTTCACCAGTAGCCAAGATTAAGTCTATTAGGGTATTGTTAGCCATTGCTACATTTCATTACTATGAAATATGGCAAATGGATGTCAAAACCGTTTCCTTAATGGAAAGTTGGCAGAATATGTTTACATGAATCAGCCAGAGGGTTTTGTCAGCACAGAGTACCCTAATAGAGTGTGTAAGCTTAAGATATCCATCTATGGATTAAAGCAAGCACCTCACAGATGGAATCTTTGGTTTGATGAGAAAGTCAAAGAGTTTGGCTTTTCGAGGAGTGAAGATGAATCTTGTGTATATGTCAAGGCTAGTGGGAGTATAGTTAGCTTTTTGGTATTGTATGTGAATGACATACTACTCATAGGAAATGACATCCCAACCTTTCAGGAAGCTAAGTCCTGGCTTTGGATGTGTTTCGCTATGAAGGACCTTGGAGAAGCTGCCTATTCTAGGGATAAGGATTCTGAGAGACCAGAGTAAAAGACTAATTGGGCTTAGTTAGAGTACATACTTGGAGAAGGTGCTAAAGAGATTCAGCTTGCAAGATTCCAAGAAAGGAGAGTTACCCATCCTGAGTAACGCTAGACTGAGTAAGACTCAGAGCCCGAGTACCGAGGTTGAGATAGCAGAAATGAGTCGAGTACCTTATGCTTCTACCGTAGGTTCGATCATGTATGCTATGACCTGCACTCGTCCTGATGTAGCCTTTGCTTTAAGCATGGTTAGCAGGTATCAGGGGTACCCTGGTAAGGCTCACTGGACAGCGGTAAAGAAAATTCTCAAGCACCTACAGAGTACTAAGGACTGGGTCCTTACCTTTGGTGGGAATGATGACTTGAGAGTTGTAGGGTATAGTGATGCTAGTTTCCAGACTGATAGGGATAATTTCCGCTCTCAGTTGGGCTGCGTCTTTACCGTAAATGGAGGAGCAATCTCTTGGAAAAGTTCCAAGCAGGAGACAGTGGCTGATTCAACTTGCGAATCAGAGTATATAGTAGAAAGTGAGGCAGCAAATGAGGCTTTATGGCTAAAGAACTTCATTGGAGACGTTGAAGTTGTACCATCTACAGCGGAGCCCATAGAGATTTTCTTTGATAGTGAAAGTGCAGTCGCCTTAGCAAAGGAACCAAGGGATCACGGGAGATCCAGACACATTGACAGAAAATACCATTTCATCAGACATCGTATAGAAGAAGGACTCCTCGTGCCAGAGAGGGTATCATCGGATGAGACCTCGACAAATCCCCTCACGAAGGGACTGGGTAGGGTTAAGCATCTCCAGCATGCAAGGAGCATAGGGCTGAAGAATGATATTAGTTTTAGTAGTTAGATAATTTTGAAATTTGTAAAGTGTAATTGACATTTGATGATGAATAAAAGTTGTGTTTATTTATGAGTAAAGTGTTGCTATCCTTTGTCAATCGTTTACTATTATTTCTTTTGCATGTTTTGACTTCCAGGATATTTATGTTGAGTTTTACATATTATTCAAATTATCCACAGTCAGTCATATGTTGGAAGTAGATATGAAGTAAGACTGTCATGAGTTGTTTGTAGAGGTCTAAGATGTTGGACATGGCCTCAACACTAATGAGTGCTCATAAGTTCTGAGTATTGCATTCAACCCACGCTCACTTGTATCACTTCATGGAATTTATTTCGAGTGATCGTGAGACGGTAATATCATATAAGTCTTCAAACCAAGAGATATGACTTGTTAACTAAGAGTTAGTTATGCATTGATTGTGCAAAAACACGTTGGTAACTCGATGTTATAAAACGTGCGGTTGTGTGTAATTTAACAAGTAGAAGATCAAGCATATGAGTTGAAGTTTATCTGTTCCTTCTTGGATTAGAAGCGATATCTGGGCCCCTCGATGATTTTTTTTTGACCCATGTACCAGGCCCGGTCAGAACTAAGTTGATGTGTTCAATTAAGTTCTATGTCAAACAAATCAGAAACCGGGAAACAAACTGCTAGACAAAAAGTAAGACACTATTCCATGTATTTGTCCAGCTGATATCTAGAACAGAGGATTATATGATCACTTATTTGAAATGGCGTATCATCATCTTCTCAGTTCCGAGAAACCTTGAAAGAGCTATGATTGCCACTCGGTTCCTGAAGTCATACTTGCATTTATAGTTATTAGACTTATCCAAGTGGGAGACTGTTGGATAAGGTGTCTAAGTCCATAACTATTTCTGGTATGTACTTGACCCGACCCGGTATGGTCCATTTGGGTCGCATGGCATCATGCATTTGGATAGACTAAATGAGAGAATTAACACTAGTGGTTTCTTAATATATTATAAGTTCTAATATATTAATAGTATTATTTAATTAGTATTGATCAAGAATTAATCTATAATTAATTAAGTGATCAAATGGTGACTAATTAAATATAAGGGTTGATTATGTAAATCATCCATAACTTATATAGTGGGCTAAAAGGCTCCATGAATAATCAAGTTGGGTTAAACCCATTGGATGCTCCATGGAGGCTCCATGGGAGTTACAAACCCATGGGTCATGAAATGAAGAGTCATGCCACATTAGGGTTTACATGGTGTAACCCTAGATGTGACACACTATATAAAGAACATCATACTCACCAAAATCGGACACACACATAGTAACAAGAGGGCTTGACCGATTTGTAGAGTGTTACACATTATCTCAAAGTTATTGCAAAGCATTTGGTGTTGTGTGAAGCATTTGAGGCATCACACTTGGGGTGCTAGGCTCTCAAGGTTTCAAGGAATCATAACAACAAAAAGGTATGTGTTCCTAGCTATCTTTTATATTATAAAGTTCCCCATGTATGCTAGATAGGTTTATGAACCTTGGAAAAAGTATTTTGCATGTATCTTAGACAAACATAGATCCAAGTTTTTTCTAGGGTTGCATGTACACTTAGGAGTGTTAGAATTGCTCAAAACCCATCAGTTGGGTTGAGGCGCACCTGTTTTGTGCTGAAGGCCAACATACCTAGGGCGGCCCAGATATACTACAGGCCCAAGGGGGCATATCAGTATGGCCGAAGGCTCAGAGAACGGTACAAACAGGCTGAAGGCCCAGTAGGGCGGACGAGACATGCTGAAGGTTTTGAGAATGGGCCGGATAGACTGAAGGCCTGGTGAGGGCGGTCCTTTCATACTGTACACTATATATGGATTCTGTTTATTATGATATGATTACAGTTTGTATGGCATTGGTATTTTAGGGGAAACTCACTATGCTTCGGGCTTAGAGTTTTGGATTTGTTTCATGTACTTCGGATGATCGCAAGAAGGCAAAGGTGTGGCATCCCCAAAATCTTGGCCAGAAAAGACTGATTTCATTTATGCTTTTTAAAATAATTTCAGAGTAATTTCTTTTGATTTAAAAGAGTTACGGAATTTGTTCCCAAAAACAAAATATGATAAAATAATATTTATCAAAGCATTTCATCAAGAGATGCATTTTCATTATATAATCAAAACTCGCGATGTCATGTTCCGATAAAGACCACAAAGTATAAACGATAACATTACAAGTCATTCAACAAATATATACATATACAGACTTGTAACAAAACAACTTGATAGTTCATCCATCTTATGCTCTTGCGCCACTTCCTGTAATACAAATAAACTGAATGGGTCAGGCTTGGGGCTTGGTGAGCATATAGGGTTTTCAACCCACAATAAATAATTATATTTAATTCAACAATCAACAATAACCCGATTACCCATTCCCGTTATCCTCACTTTACGTCCCTGAAACAACATCTATTATAAGGGACCTAATCTGGGATTTTCATCGGGACGGACATTACTGTAGAGGGGCTTCCTCAACAATAAATGTCCTAAAGGCAACCATATGGGGGATAGAGTACACCGGTGAACACATCGTTCACAACACCTACAGGTTATGAGCCTGCTAGCGTTCCACAGGACTGTCTAGAATAGTCTGTGGTCGTCATCCATACTCTGCTGAATGACTAGAATAACACCAACAACGAGGCCTCTCATTAATTTATTTCATTGCACACCAACTGTCTACCCATGTTCTACCCAACATATTAGTAGATAAAAATATACATGTTTTATACATAATTTTTAAAAGAAAAACTGTATAGCATGCTCTTTCAATACTCCATCCAAATAGCAAGTAATACGTAAACACATAACAAGAAATTTCAAGGAGAGTCATATAAGTCTATGTGTTAGAAGGTAATAATAATACCCTCACACAACCCGTATTCTTAAATGCATTCAACGATTACTTGTATAATATCGTGTATTGAAAGGGACTATACACTCACTTGATCAGAAGATGATCGGACAACATTACGACTTGCAGAAGTAGTATTCTTCGGTAGATCTGGAAGATCTTCACAAAAACCGGGCTCCTCGCGAGCAGGGCTTCGGCTCGGAAATCTCACTTCTCAGGATCCTCGGGGCTTCGGAACTTGCTTTTTGGCTCGGGAATGATACCGGCGCTTCGGGATATGATTGGCACGCAAAACGAGGCAAAAACTAGAGAGATGAAGAAAAATCGCAAGGAAAATAGCTGATCTCGAGTTCTATTTATAGGCTGATGGGTCTGGGATTACGCTGGCCATAATTTCCAAGTACGCTGGGCATAATTTGGTTACGTTGGGCGTACATCGACATCACTGCATGCGTCATTTGGTGGCACTCGAGTATTAGTCAGGCAACTTGCACCCCTCTGATTACGCTCGGCGTACTCAAATTACGCTCAGCGTAAATTGACTCGTCAAACTTCTAAATTGCATAATTTTGGCATACGAGCTCCGTTTTCTACATTCTTTATATCCACGCGTAGGTCAGACCATAACTTTCATTTTGACTCCGTCAACTAATTTTGAATTTATTTTTATTATTTATTTTTAGTAGGTCGGAACAGAAAAACTTCGTTATAAATTCATAACTTCTTCGTCTGAAGTCCGTTTTCATCTGTCCTTTCCCCAACGCATTACTATCAACGAGATCTTCGATTCTCGTTTAGATTGTTTTGGCTAAAACTCGCTCGATCTCAATTCGAACTTTTGGGTTGTGTACTGCTAAGCTGAAACTTCGGAAAATCATAACTTCCTCATACGAAGTCAGATTTGGACGCTCTTTTTATGCACGCTCTCGGTTTAATATTATCTACGTCTTTCGTGTTGATCACTAAGGCTAAATATCACTCCTTCGTAAATTCACTATTTACGTCACGTTGTGCCACACCGGTTTTGTCGCGAAAGTTCGACAGGTCATAACTTCTTCGTTATAACTTGGATTTCGGCATTCATTATATCTCCGGAATCCTTGTTTCAACCACTACATCTTCATGCAAAGATATTGGGAATATCTCATACTTTAATTTTGACGCTTATTTTATTCTTAATTCATTAAATTATAGTAATTAAGAAAATAAACACATAATTCACATAATTCGCGAATAATACATTCTTTTTATTTCAAATTGGGTTACAAAGGTTAACCTAGACTATTACATTGCTAAAAAATGGCAAGCCCAGAAACACGGGCGTTACAATTCTCTCCACGTTAGAATGATTCCGTCCCCGGAATCACACATCAACAAACAAATGCGGGTAGCGACTCATCATGTCACTCTCCGTCGCCCAGGTGACATTTGGCCCATTCACGTGTTTCCAACAGACAAGCACTAACTAAACCATCTTTCGTCGCAACTTTTTAGTCTTTCGGTCAACGATTGCCTCTGGTTCTTCAATCAACCTTTTGTTCTCATCGATTCTCCACTCCGAAAGTGGAATCATGTCGGCAACTACTCCCGCGAACTTCCTCAAATAACACACATGAAAAGTGTTATGAATTCCATTCAGTTCTTCAGGTAGTTCGAGCTTGTAAGCTTGGTTCCCAATTCTCCGAAGAACTTTAAACGATCCAATAAACCTTGGACTTAACATTCCCCTTTTACCAAATCTTATAAGTCCCTTCCACGGAGAGACTTTAAGCAAAACCGAATATCCAACTTCAAAAGTCATCGGTCTTTGCTTTTTGTCTGCATAGCTCTTTTGAAAATCCTGAGCTGCTAGCATTCTCTCCCTAATTATTTTCAACTTTTCAGCAGTTTGATGGAGTATCTCTGGTCCCATAAACTGCTTTTCCCTAGCCTCAAGCCAAAAAGACGGCGTACAACACTTCTTCCCGTATAAAGCTTGATAATGTGCCATCTTAATGCTCGAGTGGAAACTATTACTATAGAAAAATTCTACCAATGGTAAATGTTCATCCCAATTACCTTGGAATTCTAAGGTACATGCTCTTAGCATATCTTCAAGTGTTTGTATCGTCTGTTCGCTCTGACCATCAGTCTGCGGATGGTAAGTTGTACTTAAACATAACTTGGTACCCAATTCCTCTTGTAGACTTTTCCAAATTCGTGAGGTGAAACGACTGTCACAATCTGACACAATCGTTAACAGAACACTGTGAAGCCTCATAATTTCCTTTACGTAAGAATTCGCACTCATAGTGAATCGATCAACGACCACCCAAATCATGTCATGACCACTTTTTGTTCTGGGCGGTTTAGTGACAAAATCCATAGCAGTGTCCTCCCACTTACCCATAAGTACAGGTAAAGGTTCTAAACTCCCGTACGGTTTCTGATGTTGTGTCTTGACTCTCGCACAAGTCACACACTCCGCCACATACTTTGCAACATAAAGCTTCATCTTCGGCCACCAGTAGTAGGATTTCAGGTCCCTATACATCTTTGTGCTACCGGGATGAATGGAGTACATGGTTTTGTGAGCTTCTTCCATGAGAAGATGTCTTATTCCTCCTGACTTAGGTACCCAAATACGATCTTGGAACACCTTCAGTCCATGACTGTTTATACCGAACACCAACGTTTTACCCAAACGTTCTTCCATTCGGTCATTCTTCTCAGAAGCTTCCTCTTGAGCTTTCTTTATTCTTTCCAAAATAGTCGAGACAACTTCTATTCTCAACGCTCTTGGCCTTTTTCTTTCAAGATTGACTTTCCGACTGAGAACATCAGCAACAACATTAGCCTTACCGGGGTAGTAAAGTATCTCATAGTCGTAGTCTTTAAGTAATTCTAGCCAGCGTCCTTGCCTCATATTCAATTCCTTCTGATTAAAGAGATATTGGAGACTCTTATGATCAGTGAAAAGTTTGCACTTCGTGCCATAGAGGTAATGCCTCCATATTTTCAGAGCGATTACTACCGCTGCCAACTCCAAATCATGAGTCGGGTAGTTCCTTTCATGCTCTTTTAGCTGTCGAGATGCATACGCGATCACCTTATCTCTTTGCGTCAAAACACAACCCAATCCAACACCAGACGCATCGCTATAAACAGTGAAGTCTTCAACCCCATCGGGTAGAGAAAGAATCGGTGCCTCGCATAGCTTCTTCTTTAGTTTCTCGAATGCTTCTTTATGCTTATCACTCCAAGCATAAGTAGCTCCTTTGTGGGTCAAAGTTGTCAATGGACTAGCGATCGAAGAAAAGCCTAGGATAAACCTTCGGTAATATCCAGCTAATCCCAAAAAGCTTCGGATCTCCGTGGGACTTTTTGGTTGTTCCCACTTCATTACAGCTTCAATCTTTGTTGGATCAACCATTATACCTTCTTGGTTGACCACGTGACCCAAGAATTGGACTTCTCGAATCCAAAAATCACATTTGGAGAACTTAGCATACAACTTCTCCTTCTTCAAGACTTCTAACACTTCTCGTAAGTGTCTGCCATGCTCCTGTTGGCTCTTCGAGTAAATCAGAATGTCATCTATGAACACTATCACAGATTTATCTAGGAACGAATTACAAACCCTGTTCATTAAATCCATGAATGTTGCTGGAGCATTGGTTAGTCCAAACAACATAACCAAAAACTCGTAGTGTCCATATCGTGTTCTGAATGCAGTCTTCTCTATATCCTGCTCTCTTACTTTTAGCTGATGATATCCTGACCTCAGGTCGATCTTTGAAAAATAACTTGAACCTTGTAGTTGATCGAACAGGTCGTCAATTCTCGGCAACGGATATCTATTCTTTATCGTTGCCTTGTTCAGCTCTCTGTAATCGATGCCCATCCTCATACTTCCATCTTTCTTCTTCACGAATAACACCGAAGCTCCCCAAGGCGATGAACTAGGTCTTATGAAACCTTTGTCCAATAACTCCTGAAGTTGCATCATTAGCTCCTTCATCTCCGTCGGTGCTAGTCGATAAGGTGCTTTTGTTATAGGCGTCGTTCTGGGCAACAAGTCGATACAAAATTCTACTTGCCGATCAGGTGGTAATCCAGGAAGATCTTCGGGAAATACTTCCGGATAATCACATACGACATGAATATTCTGCATCACCTTCTTTTCCTTCTTAGCATCGATCACGAATGCTAAATATGATATACACCCCTTGGTCAAACACTTTCTGGCTTTCATTAGGGAAATGATCCCAGAACTTACTCTGCGTTTGTCCCCATACACCATAAACGATTCCTTCCTAGGCGGGGTCACTTTCACTATTTTTTTCTTGCATAAAATTTCGGCGTCATTGGCGCTAAGCCAATCCATTCCCAACACGATGTCGAAACCATTAAGGTCTATAGGCAATAATTCCTCGTGGAACTTATTCCCATTTAAGTCAATTAAGATGTTTTTCATACGATGGCTAACAGGTACAAACTTGCCACTAGCAACTTCGACTAATAAAGCATCATCTAGTCTAACAACAGGCAAAGCTAGTTTTCTACCAAATTCATGTGATATAAAGGAGTAGTTGGCTCCAGAATCAAATCAAAATTTGGGCAGGCAATTCATTTACAAGAAAGGTACCTGAAGCGACATCAGCTTCATCTTTAGCAGCTTCCAGTGTCATCTGGAATGCTCTCGCCTTCGGCCTTGGCGGAATGTTGGGTTTTGCTATCTCCTTCTTCTTTGGACAATCTCTTGAGATGTGCCCTTCCTCACCACAACCATAACAAACATTCTTGGTGAGGGTGCAGTCGTTGGCATAATGCCCTAGCTTTCCACATTTGAAGCATGTGGCTTCCCCGCCTCACTTCCCATGATGCTTCTTCTTGCATTTGTCGCACCATTTCGCTTCGCCTCCTCCACCTGCTCTCGAACTAGACTTTGAGAATTTACCCATTTTGATGGACCCTGAAGATCCCTCGAACTTCCTCTTTTCACCAACCTCTGACCTTTCCATACCTTTTTCCCTGATCTGGGTCTCAACATTTCTAGCAGCCCAGATGGCGGCTTTCAATGTGGTTGCTTTCTTAACCATTGGACCATAGTCCGCTGGTAGTCCGTGGGCAAACGTGTTGACCTTAGAGAGTTCTGTTGGTACCAAATATGGGATAAACTTCATCTTTTCTGTGAAACCTGCAGCGTATTCAGTAACGCTCAATTTCCCCTTCTTTAAATTCTGAAACTCATTACTGATTTCCAGAAGGTCCTGCTCGGAGTAGTATTGCAGTTTTAGTTGTTCCACAAAGTCTTCCCAAGACATTTTTCTTGCTTCTCCCTTGGGCATAGAGTTAGCTAACAGCTTCCACCAACTCAACACGCCAGATTTTAACAGAGGGATCGCAAGAGCGGTCTTCTGCTTGTTGCTACATTCACAACTTTCAAACATTGTCTCCATTTCGGAGATCCAGTCCATAACTTGCACCGGCATCTGGCTTCCGGATAGACATGGTGGTTTGGATGCCATGAAATCCTTGTACTTGCACCCATGCCCATCATTTCCTCTATCCTGGTTATTGCGTCTAACAACTGGTGGGTCGTCTTGACCAATGATCCCACTAAAGTTTCCTCCTTCAGACTGCCCTCCATTCTCCCTAGGCTCTTCCACTTGAATTGACGATTCTTCACGATTCTGCCTAAGCAGACGTCTTGTTTCTTCCATCTGACGATCCAACATCATTTGAATCATCATTTATACGCCAGCCATTGTTATCGGCTCAGGTGCAACAGCTACAACAGGTACTTGCTCGATCACTTTTGGTTGATTCCTGTTTTCATCCGCGTTTCCAACTCCACTTCTTGTTCTCACCATTTTTTGATCTATACACCGAATAAGGTGAAATTAGATCCTCTTCCACGATAAAATTTCAATTCATCCTTATTACTCCAAACGATTACATGCTAGTTCTAATAACGTAGACATACGCTTAGAATCCTACACACATAAGGTTTCCAGATCCGGTCGGCAACAGACCATAGATCCGGACAAATAATATCATATATGGCAACTTTCCTAAAATAAACTAGTGCTCGCGTTTGAAATATAACAGACACACATCTAACAACCTTCACTTAGCATTCTAAGTTTAAGTCTAGAAATCCTACAAATTCCTAGTTCGCTTAAACTATTGCTCTGATACCAACCGTGACATCCCCAAAATCTTGGCCAGAAAAGACCGATTTCATTTATGCTTTTTAAAATAATTTTAAAGTAATTTCTTTTGATTTAAAAGAGTTGCGGAATTTGTTCCCAAAAACAAAATATGATAAAATAATATTTATCAAAGCATTTCATTAAGAGATGCATTTTCATTATATAATCAAAACTCAGGATGTCATGTTCCGATACAGACCATAAAGCATAAACAATAACATTACAAGTCATTCAACAAATATATACATACACAGACTTGTAAACAAAACAACTTGATGATTCATCCATCTTATGCCCTTGCGCCACTTCCTGTAATACAAATAAACTGAATGGGTCAGGCTTGGGGCCTGGTGAGCATATAGGGTTTTCAACCCACAATAAATAATTATATTTAATTCAACAATCAACAATAACCCGATTACCCATTCCCGTTATCCTCACTTTACGTCCCTAAATCAACATCTATTACAAGGGACCTAATCTAGGATTTTCATCGAGATGGACATTACTGCAGAGGGACTTCCTCAACAATAAGTGTCCTAAAGGTAACCATGTGGGGGATAGAGTACACCGGTGAACACATCGTTCACAACACCTACAGGTTATGAGCCTTCTAGCGTTCCACAGGACTGTCTAGAATAGTCTGTGGTCGTCATCCATACTCTGCTGAATGACTAGAATAACACCAACAACGAGGCCTCTCATCAATTTATTTCATTGCACACCAACTGTCTACCCATGTTCTACCCAACATATTAGTAGATAAAAATATACATGTTTTATACATAATTTTTAAAAGAAAAACTATATAGCATGCTCTTTCAATACTCCATCCAAATAGCAAGTAATACGTAAACACATAACAAGAAATTTCAAGGAGATTCATATAAGTCTATGTGTTAGAAGGTAATAATAATACCCTCACACACCCCGTATTCTTAAATACATTCAACGATTACTTGTATAATATCATGTATTGAAAGGGACTATACACTCACTTGATCAGAAGATGATCGGACAGCATTATGACTTGCAGAAGTAGTATTCTTCGGTAGATCTGGAAGATCTTCACAAAAACCGGGATCCTCGCGAGCAGGGCTTCGGCTCGGAAATCTCACTTCTCGGGATCCTCGGAGCTTTGGAACTTGCTTCGGGGCTCAGGAATGATACCGGGGCTTTGGGATATGATTGGCACCGAAAACGAGGCAAAAACTAGAGAGAGAGGAAGAAAAATCGCAAGGAAAATAGCTGATCTCGAGTTCTATTTATAGGCTGATGGGTCTGGGATTACGCTGGCCGTAATTTCCAAGTACGCTGGGTGTACTTCGACGTCACTGCATGCAACATTTGGTGGCACTCGATTATTGGTCAGGCAACTTGCACCCCTCTGAGTACGCTGGGTGTACTCAAATTACACTCGGCGTAAATTGACTCGTCAAACTTCTAAATTGCGTAACTTTCGCATACGAGCTCTGTTTTCGACGTTCTTTATATCCACGCGTAGGTCAGACCATACTCTACAACTTTCATTTAGACTCCGTCGGCTAATTTTTAATTTTATTTTTATTATTTATTTTTAGTAGGCCGGGACAGAAAAACTTCATTATAAATTCATAACTTCTTCGTTTGACGTCTGTTTTCGTCTTTCTTTTCACCAACACACTACTATCAATGAGATCTTCGATTCTCGTTTAGATTGTTTTGGCTAAAACTCGCTCGATCTCAATTCGAACTTTTGGGCTGTCTACTGCTAAGCTGAAACTTCGGAAAATCATAACTTCCTCATACGAAGTCAGATTTGGATGCTCTTTTTATGCACGCTCTCGGTTTAACATTATCTACGTCTTTCGTGTTGATCACTAAGGCTAAATATCATTCCTTCGTAAATTCACTATTTACGTCACGTTGTGCCACACCGGTTTTGTCGCGAAACTTTGACAGGTCATAACTTCTTCGTTATAACTCGGATTTCGGCATTCATTATATCTATGGAATCCTTGTTTCAACCACTATATCTTCATGCAAAGATATCGGGCATATCTCATACTTTAATTTTGACGCTTATTTTATTCTTAATTCATTAAATTATAATAATTAAGAAAATAAACACATAATTCGCATATAATACATTCTTATTATTTCAAATTGGGTTACAAAGGTTAACCTAGACTATTACATTGCTAAAGAATGGCAAGCCCAGAAACACAGGCGTTACAAAAGGCGTGATCATGCACCTCCTCCCATTCTTATGATTTGATTTCTGGGATACATTGATATGTAACTATTTTGAAAACGTTTTGTAATAAGTAATGATTTTTGAATGCTCGAAAAAGTTTAAAATTTTAAGAATTTTATGGATGTTACATGTTGGTATTAGAGCCTTAGTTTGAGTGAATTAGAGGAACACTAATGTGAATCCGGTCTCAAACTATGGAAAAGGTTTTCAAAATGATTTTCAAATGGTTTTCAAAATACTAAAGGAGGATGAAAGGTGTACAATCAGTCGGGGCCGGTAAGTAGACCCCAAAATATTATACAGATATTTGATATTGTGATATGTTAGAACAACTTGCTAGTGATAGGCTAGGGAACTTCAGGAGTTGCATTATTTAATTGCCTGAGTATATGATGCATGATAGCCTAGGGTTTTCCTTATATGAAATTGACATCATCATTGTGGTTGCTTACTGTATGCATCATAGTTGTACATAATCAGGGTCTTATAACCTGAGAATGTTTGGTTTGGCCTTATTTCATTTTCTTGTTTGATGAAGGGCTTAGGGTAGGATCAAATATTCCAATGTATATAGGATCCAACATTGTGTATGGGTAGCATACACGATTGCTTCATGGTTGGTGAAAGTTTCATGGATGAGTTGTCTCGGGTCAACCGGCCATTTATGAGATATTTAGCCTTCCTCTAGAAGTGAGGATTAAACACTCGCCATGCATATGTATATTCTTAGGGCATTGTGATGGTACTTGAGACAAATATGGGTAAGTGTGGAAGGTAGTATGGGCCCGTACTACTGAAAGAACAGAACCCATACACATAGCAAGGAAGTCACAACCCCTAGGGTTTTATTCGGAGTAGGTTCCCCGTTATTATATGGAATGTTTGATATCTTCCTGGTATATTCTAGCAAGGTGGTTACGAGGCAATTTGTGACTGGATCGGGATCAGGATCAGTAGATGGCAGTCAGGATGGACCAGCAGTGCCCGTGGTCATTGTTCAAATGACATCAGATGAGTTGCACACCAGGATTCGATAGATCCTGCATGATGAGGTTGCTACTCTATTCTGGGAACAGTTATCAGAGATGTTTGGGTCTATTAACACTGCTATGGTGGAGTATTTTGATGAGCACTACGCGGATCTTGCTGAGACGACTTCCTCTTCAGCTGTAGCAGCTGCTGGTAGTGGGACGAATCGGTCTTTTGAATACCGGACTTCGATAACACGAAGCCCCCGACTTTTGATGGGATTCAGGACCCGATCATAGCCATGAGGTGGCTATCTGACATGGAGGGATGTTTCTTCACATGCTCACATCCTGCAGACCAGAAGGTCAGGTGTACCTTGAACCTGCTAAGGTCCGAAGCAAATGAATGGTGGAGGTTAATGATAGTGTCGTATACTGATCATCAAAGAGTTGTAGTAACTTGGTATCAGTTCAGGCAGATGTTTTGCCCTCGCTACAATCTACTGGTTGAGCTCGACCAGTTGGCATAGGAGTTCTTGGAGCTGAAACAGGGTGTGGAGTCGGTGACAAAGATCACCCGTATGTTTACTAAGAGGGCGATGTTTTGCTAGGAGCTTTCTTCGAAGCAAGCTCAGTTGACACTTTATCTGAGCATGCTCAAGACCGACATCCGTCAGTTTGTTGCTACCTAATGTTGTGATACATTGCTGGAGTTACAGGAGGCCGCTAGACGGCGTGAGCTGGAGATTGAATTACAATTGCGAGAGGAGAGGCAGGCCCCGGCGCAGTCACAACCTAAGCCAATGTGGTCCAAGACAGGTCTGGGGGCCAACGCGGCCGCACTTGTGAGAATTGTGGAAAGGGTCATTCAAGAGTTTGTAGATTGGGTAGTGCATGCCACAAATGCAGAATGGAGGGGCATTTTGCGAGGAATTGTCGCTAGCCTTCCCCAGTTCAGGATATGAGGATCTACTATCACTGCGATCAGGTTGGTCATGTGAAGACCAACTGTCCATTACTTACAGCCAGACCGGTGCTGGCTCCAATGACAACTATACTGAGGATAACTAACGGGAGTCAGGGTAGAACAGAGCCTCTAAAGGCTCGGGGATGTGCCTTTCAGCTTACAGTCGAGGAGGCCAGGACAGCACCAGATGTGGTTGCTGGTATGTTTCTATCCCTTATCTAGTTGTTTATATTTGTTTTATGCTTATATTTTTTTGTACCTATGACTAGGTACATTTTTAGTGAACTCCTTACCTGCTTTGGTATTATTCGACTCGGGGCCGAGTCAGTTGTTTGTCTCTTGATCGTTCAAAAGGGAGTTGGGCTTGCCAGTAGGAGAGCTAGAGTGTCCGTTATGAGTCTCTATCTCCGATGAACATGGGATTTCTGCTTCTTTAGTCTATCGGGTTGCATTCTGGAGATCTTCGGGGTATCTTTCCTGATAGACTTGTTTCTGATTCCCATAGGGGATGTATGTGTGATTGTGGTATGCACTGGTTGAGTCGCTTTGGTGCCCTGATTGACTACGAGGGTCAGCAGCTGGTAGTTCGAACCCCACGTGGGGGAGAACTGGTTATTTAAGACAAGGGCACCAGATTGGGGAAATGGTTTTGTTCAGATGCTAGTGCTCGATAGTATATTTAGCACGGATGTGCAAGTTACATGGCATGTGTGGTGGATATATGGGTCGGGGATCAGGTTTCGGTTACAGACGTTCCAGTTGTCATAAAGTTCATAGATGTGTTTCCGGAGGAGCTATCTGGAGTGCCTCCGGAGACACAGGTTGAGTTCAGGATCGACCTAGTGCTAGGTGTGGCCCCTAACGCCAAGGCGTCATACCGATTGGCACCACCTAAGATGCAGGAGCTGTCATCATAGCTGTAGGAACTGTTGGGCAAGCAATTCATCTGTTCAAGCAGTTCTCTGTGGGGTGCACCGATTCTCTTCATCAGGAAGATGGATGGTTCACACCGGATATGCATTGATTACCAGGAGTTGAAAAAGTTAATGGTGAAGAACTGTTATCCACTCCCGAGGATAGACGATCTCTTTCAATCAGTTGCAGGGATCATCTTGGTTCTCCAAGATAGACCTGAGGTCCAGATACCATCAGGTCAGGGTTAGGGAGAAGGACATGGAGAAGACCGCGTTCCGGACTCGTTATGGACGTTACGAGTTTGTGGTGATACCGTTTGGGCTCACCAACATGCCAGTGGTATTTATGGGCCTGATTAATCGGGTTTGCAGACCCTCAGTCATTGTGTTTATAGATGAAATCTTGGTGTATTCAAATACCAAGGAGCAGCATGAGGAGCTTTGAGGCGACAACAGTTGTATGCCAAGTTCTCGAAGTGCGAGTTTTGGTTACAAGAGGTTCAGTTCCTTGGACACCTCGTTAACCAGTATAGGATTTTGGTTGACCTGGCCAAGATTAAGGCCGTTATGCGGGAGGTTCCGAAATCTCCCTTGGATATTAGAAGCCTTTTAGGTTTGGCAGGGTACTACCAGAGATTCATACAAGATTTCTCCAAGATTGTGGTACCCCTCACTCATCTGACGAGGAAGGGGGTGGATTTCCGGTGGGGCCCTGAGCAGCAGACTACATTTGAGACATTGAGACAGCGACTATGTGAGGCACCAGTATTGATACTCCCTGAGGGAGTTGAGGATTTTGTAGTATTTTGTGATGCATCGATCACCGAGATGGGAGTAGTCCTTATGCAAAGAGGATGTGTTATAGCCTACGCATTGCGGCAGTTGAAGCCGCACAAGTCAAGATATCCCACACACGATCTTAAGTTGGGAGCGGTAGTGTTCACTCTCAATATCTGGAGACATTACCTCTATGGGGTCCGTTGTACCATATACATAGACCACAAGAGTCTGAGACACATCATGGATCAGCGGAACCTGAACATGAGGCAGCGCTAGTGGCTGGACATAGTCAAGGATTATGACTACAAGATCATTTACCATCCGGGTAATGCGAATGTGGCTGCAGATGCCCTAAGCCGCAAGTCGTCTGGATCTTCGGTACCAACGACATGTATGAGGATGTCTGTGGATTCTCCACTCGTGAGCATGATTAGGGAAGCTAAAGCGGAGGGTATGCGACAAGAGAACTGGAAGTTGGAGAGGATCAGGGGCCAGAACGCCTGATTTGTGCAGGATAATTGCAGGTTGTTGAACCATTGCGGTCAGGTCTGGGTTTCGATGTCTAGTGGGGTCAGACAAATTGTTCTAGAGGAGGCTCATTAGTCTCATTTCTCTATTCACCCAGGAGCCATCAACATTGATGAGATTAAAACTTAATCTTGAAGATCGATTAGATCTTAAACAGGTGAAGAAATATTTAAACAATAAGAACGAAAGCAAAAGTATGAACAAATCAACGATGAATCAAACGAGTCGAATGATTATAAACAAAACCCTCAGAAGAGCTCGATCAAGAACATCAACTGTAGAGGGTTGGAGGTTTACAAGAACGATAAAAAAATATGTAAATAATATCGTTATTTTCTAAAACGTTTTGCTAATATGCATGCAAGCATATCTTTATATAGTAAACCTAGCAAACTCACGGTTGGACAGGCCCAATACCGGAGTACAAAATAAATGGACTATCAGCAGAGCCCAATGACGCAATCTTCAAAAGAGTCTTCAACTCAACAATCTCCCCCTTTGCGTCAGTTGGAGCCAGATCTTCACTTTTTACTTGTGCCAGCAACAGCACCGGGTACCTTCTTCTTCACGGTCTCAAACAGACGAGATATCAGAGCAAGTATCGTTTGCCTGAATCTGATGTACCATTGAATCATGTCATTGAAGTACTTGACATCGTCTGCTGCATTCTCCTTACACCTTCGGATGATTGACAAAACATGCTCAAGGCAAGTATTGGTGTAAAGATGCTTATCCGCCAAAGCAAAGAGACATTTCTGTCCTTCTGCTCTAGTGAACATGACCGAATTACGTCTCGGATCGATCTTGCCCATCTTCATTTGATTGAGATCACTGGCCGATCCCACAGGAGCTATCTTCGGTTTCTTCTTGAAGACTGTGGCAATCTCCTGATCCATAAGGGCAACCTCCATGATGTAACATAAAATCATCCTCTTGAGATGGTCTATAATAGGACCATATTCTGCTTCGTTCGTCAAAAGGATGTTGTGCAAAACAATCCAATCATGAGGGTTTAAGTTCGGTAGATCTGCCAAAGATATAAGATGTTCGGTTCTAGCAGATCCTCTTATCACCCTGAACCGAATGTTGATGAATCTCCCTTCGATATAAGGCTTTAAGACCCGAACGTTCACGATCTTCTGAGCGCTCCATGTCTGATATTGTGGTTGAGCAGCTTTCAGATAGAACTCGATAAGCTCCCTATCGACCTCAGCGTTCGGATGAGGGACATCATAAATATTGGAGAAGGCGTGGAAGATAAACGCCTTTCGAGTCAACGTCATATCGAACTGCGAATCGACAGAGTTATTGCAGTCGAATGATATCACCGGTTCGAGCCATAGGATGCTAGGAGTGTCTATGGCCTCCTTGATCATTCTCTCCCGAGTCCAGGCAGGGAAAAGAGTCTTCCTGCTCTCGAGGAGATCGTGGGCTTCCTTCTGCTTGCGTTCGGCTTCTTCAGCCTCTCGCGCCACACGAATGTTATCGTCTTCCACATTGCGACTGTTTTTGCTCTTTAACAGGTCCGCAATGGTTTCTTTATCTTCATCTTCATCTTCTTCCTTAGCTATGTTTTTCCCTTTATCCTTCACACCCGAACCCGAAGCTTGACCAGTCGGAGGTGGTTCGGTTGTGTGAGCAGTTGTTGAGGAAGGAGGTGGTTTCGATCCGGACTTCTTCCCTTCTCCCCCTTGTTTCAGATCGGACACGAAACTGGGTAAGCCTTCGATTTTGCTAAGAAGGTCCATGGCAGGAGTAAGTTTCTCAGCAAGGGTTCGCCTCACCGAGTTATTGAGAATGGGATCGTGTGCTTCCAGGATGTTAGATAGGGCAGCGTGTACATCCGAAACACAAGTTTTTATAACCTCCCTTTCGGATCGAAGAGCTTCAAGCTGTAGCTGATAGTTTGAAATCTGAGTGCTCTTGACCTTAAGAGCGGTGGTTTTGCTCGCTAAAACGTCCATTAACGAATTTTCAACTGCGAGATCCTCCTGAAGCTTAACAAGGCGCTCGTCAATGGGGGCACGAAGGGCCGGGTTGTCATCGCTAATAGATTGGCAAAGGGTAGCGAATGACTGTAACTCCGTCGAGACGAACTTGGCCAATTGCTGAACGATTGGTTCCAAAGTTGTCTTCGTGGCATCAGCGCTCTCCTGTAAGGACTTCAACAGGGAAGAGGCGTCTGAGAATAGTTTATCGACTTTTGCGGTCGCAGCCTCACAGGCTTTTGTGGAGGCTTCTATAGCGGCTATGGCTGAAGCAACAGAATCATGCTGAGCCCTGGAGAAGGCGTCAACAATCTTCTGTAGATCAGCTTCAGAGAGAGAGGACTGAGAGTTGGTGGATAACGCGAGAAGTAAGTCAACCTTCTCGTTTAGCTCCGTTAGATGCTTCTTTGTCACTGGAGCATCGTCCTCATCATCACTTAGAACCTGAAACGGACTAAAGTAGCCCGAATCGAAGGTCATGTTGTCACCGCCAAGAAATGGGTTATCTCCATCAGAGGCATGATCTGGAGATGGTAGGGGTGGTGAAGCTGGGGGTGTTGTGGTGTGGGTAGGTTCAGGTTGAGTGTTTGTGGGTGGGGTTTTGGGTGGTGGTTGAGTATGGGTAGGTTCGGTTGTATGTTGGGTTTCGGTTTGAGATGGTTCAGTTACGGGTGGTGTTTCGGTTGCACTGGTATGAACCCCCGTATCAGATACGTTGGTTGTAACCTTTGCAGTTGTGGTAGTGGTATCTGTGAAAATGGGTGGTGGTATAGGGAAAGAGGTTTTAGGGAGGGTGGTTGCGGGGTTTATGGTGGGAATGGAAGTAGGGATGGTTGGAGGAGGTGAACGAACTGGTGAGACATGAAGTTCCATGTCTGGGGTAGGTGATCGGGGTGGGGTGTTGCCTCTGGGAGGGGTGTCACCTCTTTGAGAGCCGTCCGGACCCGAACTCTCGTTTTCTGAATCACTCGAAGAGGAAGTGATTACAAGCTTTCGCTTCGGTTGAGTCTTCCGTCTCTTCGGTTGCGGGGACTGTGCCGGTTTGGTTTGTTTCCTCTTCCTGGGAGAAGGACCTTTAGGAGCCTTGGTCACTTGCTTCCCTTTTTCCGCCTTTTTGCCCCTGTTGACAGGTTTGTCAGCGTCATGGATTGACTTTAGCATTTCCTGTGTTAGAACCCTAGGACCAGACGCCTTGAATTCCTTTATCGTCCAAATAATCCTGCTGTCGGACGGAACATCGGCGTACATTGTCTCCGGAATAGAGCCAATGAAGGAGAACTTAGATGCATCAGAGACGATGATCTTCGTGGTATGAAAAGTGCCGATCGAAGACATCGATGCACCTGCAGCAGTGGGAATGTCGAGTTTGTCCATCGCCCATTTTGTGATGATCGTCCAGAACCGGGCATACGACACCTCAGAGTGTCGTGAAGAGGAAGAAAGGCTCTGGATGAGCTGTTGCCAGATGACCAACCCAAAGTCTAGATTGACTCCGTTGTAAACAACATACATGATCGACAGGAACAGTCGACTTGAACCATCGGATCCTGAGCTCCGTTCAGATAAGCCCTTGAAGAGGACGGTAAACAGGCCGTTCCATTGTGGCGGTAAGCAGGATTTCTTGAACTTTGCGACGGAGGGGAGTGCCTCCGTGTACCCCATGTTGTAAAACATGTTGTAGAGATGCCCAAGCGGAATCGACTCCGGATAAACCCGTGAAGGATCAGCAGCCAACCCTAGCAGTGTACCAAATCGTTGGCGAGAAATGGAGGTCTTGTGATCAGCAACCTCGAAAAATACATGTTCGACTCCTTTGTCGTAATGAGCAGTCGCATACACCTGCGAAAGAATCTCCATGGGCACAGATTCAACCCTAGTGAGTGCAGGAGCGATCTGAGAGTACTTCAAGCACTCAATGATCGGCGTCATGTAAGAATCGTACAACGCAAGAGTGAGGTCGATCACCAAGCATTGTTGTGGACGGATGGGAAGGATGTGTGAGGTAGCATGGACTGAGGATGATTCTGCCATTGTTGAAGGCAGAAGAAGAAGATGAACAGTGAAGCTTTTGGGAGTGTTTGCTCTCGTGTAAATTTCGGATGCAGTAAAGAGGTAAATGAGAGTATAGACTGCCTTTTATAGTGGAGGAAAGGAGAGAGAAAAATCGTTTCAAATCTTCTATGCATGCTAGTTAAGGCATGCGATGATCACGTAGGAGAGAGAGTGTCAGATTCCTAGGATCATGCCGCCCAACAAGCGTCGTTTCAGAATAAACCGGTTCAAATCCTCACGCGCCTTTAAGTACCAGAGAGGTGTCGCTTGAAATTCGTACACGTGTCCATGATGTCAGTAAAAGTGTGGACGTTCCAAATTCACACGCGTTCCCTTTTTACCGTCGTTTGAAATTCAATCCTTTTAACTCCCGCCTAAGTCAGCAACCATTTGTCTTATCTTTTAAATGGCATCTTGTGAATTAAATACCCACGTGGATGATTTTTGACCACAGCTGGAAAATTAACCACCAAAGCAAGAATACAGCCTGTAATTATTAGTAACGGAAATTTGGAAAATCAAAGATTTTCGTGCGAAGAGTGTAAATAGAAAAGAAATAAAGCAACTCTTTTTAGGAATGACTGTGATGTCAATAATGACACGAAACAAATGATCCCGGGCACGAATCTATTCCTTCAAGATCAAGAGAGACCTCAAAGTGTTAATGTGGTTTCCCGTTAAATGACGATCAAACATTTATTAATAAACGTTGAAAGGCTTCTTTTAATTAGGCTAAGTAAGGGTGGGTTTCGCTTTGATTCAGCAATTCTAATCTTGAAATAAGAAAGAAAGTGAACAAAGTACTTGTGAGACCGGTGTAATCTGTTGAACAAGTAGGTAGGAATTAATTTTAAATTGGCTTGGAAAATATAAAAGCTCAGAAAAAATTAAAAACTGGATCCCAAGGGAAGAAATGTTATGGTGTTTAACAATTTCATAGGAATCACACAAAAATAAAAATTTGAGATTTTAGTAGGATACATTCGTCAATTCGTTGGTGAAAACTGGAGCAAATTTATTGTTCACCGTCAATTCAGATTTGGTGTTGAATTTTGGGTTTCACTCAGCTCGTAGTGGCACGAAACTGAGATCATAAACACAGTTGTTGTGTAACCATAAACTTCAGTGGTAATTTCTGAGAGTCTCAAGGGTTACGTTGATGAAACGAATTTAATGGAGAAATGTAATGGAGATGGTGTAAGAAATTAAAGTACCTCTGCTGCGAAAATAAGGACCAAGCAGAAAACTCTTATCTTATGTGAGAAGAGAGTGAGGTAGCTCACGATTAGAACAAATGTGATAGCCTAATTGGGAAGACAAGGTTTGTTTATACCAAGTCATTAAGGCTATTATTCAGAATCTGATGAGGCTTGGGACACATACAGCAGCATGCTTCTAGGGACACTTAAGTAATCCAACAGTTATATCCCCATAAACGAACGAACATACAAACAAAATTAAAAGAGAAAAATATTTTTGGTGTTTTTGATAGATATAAAAGAAATAAAAATAAAAAAATAATAAAAAAAAATAAGTAAGAACAGAAAAAAATAAGACTTGGAAAGAGTAAGAAGAAGAAAAAAAAAACATTGGAAAAATTTGAAAAACCGAACCCGAACGTTCGGTTGGTTTCGGTTGGGGAAAATTTTGAAAAACCGAACCCGAGCGTTCGGTTGGTTTCGGTTCAAGAAAATTTCGAAAAACCGAACCCAAGCGTTCGGTTGGTTTCGGTTCAAGGAAATTTTGAAAAACCGAACCCGAGCGTTCGGTTGGTTTCGGTTCAAGAAAATTTTGAAAAACCGAACCCGAACCTTCGGTAGGTTTCGGTTTTGGAAAATTTTGAGAAACCGAACCCGAACCTTCGGTAGGTTTCGGTTTTGGAAAATTTTTAGAAAACCAATGAATTGAGACATGCAATCAGAATATACTTTTGACAATAAGAAAAACAACTTTGTACAAGACATATACAACAAAGAAAACTACCTTTGTGGTGATGAGCGAGTCAGATTATTCAACCGAACCTGAACGTTCGGTCAATTTCGCTTCTTACATTTGAGGTTGAGAGGTAGTTTGAGGTACTGACTCTGATTCGATCAAACCTAGCCCTTGTAAAATTCTGTTGAATGATGCTTCAGGAAGAGCTTTGGTAAAGACGTCAGCCAGTTGATCAGTGGTTCGAACAAAATGTATTTCAACGTTTCCATCTTCCACATGATCTTTGATGAAGTGATACCTCAGTGCTATGTGTTTGGTTTTAGAGTGTTGCACTGGGTTATGACAGATCCAAATTGCACTTTCAGAGTCACAATATAGTGGGATCTTCTTCATATTGAGTCCATAGTCTCGAAGTTGACTCTGGATCCAAATCACTTGGGAGGTGCAGGATGCAGCGGCTATGTATTCCGCTTCGGCAGTAGACAACGACACGCACGTTTGTTTCTTGGATTGCCAGCTAACCAACTTTCCGTCAAGGAATTGACAGCCGCCAGTGGTGCTTTTTCTGTCGAGTCCACATCCTCCAAGGTCTGCATCTGAGTAGGCTTGAACAAAGAAGCCTGAGTTGGATGGATACCATAGACCTAAGGAGGCAGTTCGCTTGAGATAGCGTAGAATGTTCTTGACTGCAAGCATGTGAGG
Source organism: Lactuca sativa (assembly GCF_002870075.4). Classification (NCBI taxonomy): domain Eukaryota; kingdom Viridiplantae; phylum Streptophyta; class Magnoliopsida; order Asterales; family Asteraceae; genus Lactuca; species Lactuca sativa. The sequence goes on from NC_056630.2 coordinate 212,049,974, forward strand.
TTCGCGTGGGTTTGCCTGAAATCTAGCACAGTAACACACAGAAAACATGATGTCAGGCCTGCTAGCAGTAAGATACATTAGTGACCCTATCATTTGACGATAGAGCGTGATATCAACAGCCGGTTTGTCTAAAGATGGAGTTAGCTTGGTGTCGAATGCCATTGGGACTTTGGCTTTGGAATCTCCCATCATACCAAACTTTGCTAGGAGAGTCTTCGTGTAAGCTTCCTGATTTATAAAGATGCCTTCGGGTCCCTGTCTAATATTTAAACCAAGGAAAAAGTTAATATGACCCATTGAGCTCATTTCAAATTTAGTCTCCATCAGCTTTCTGAATTCAGCGGTTAGGCTGGGATTCGTTGAGCCAAAGATGATGTCATCGACATAAATTTGAACTATCATAAGGTGGTTACCTTCCTTTTTGCGAAAGAAGGTTGGGTCAACCGAACCTTGTTTGAATTTAGACATCTTTAAGAATTTAGTTAGCGTTTCATACCAAGCTCTCGGAGCTTGTTTGAGACCATACACAGCTTTATCCAAAATGTAGCAATGATTTGGATACTTTTCGTTCACGAACCCAGGAGGTTGCTCTACGTACACTGTTTCTTCTAGTTCTCCATTAAGAAATGCACACTTGACGTCCATTTGGAAAACTTCGAAGTTTTTATGAGTAGCATAAGCAAGAAAGATTCTCACAGATTCGAGCCTAGCTACCGGAGCGAAAGTTTCTTCATAATCAATCCCTTCCTCCTGACAATATCCTTTTACAACCAGACGAGCTTTGTTCCTTATCACGTTCCCTTCCTTGTCCATTTTATTCCTAAAGACCCATTTAAGACCAACAACCGAGGCATCTGGAGGAGTTGGAATGAGGCGCCAGACTTTGTTCCTTTCAAATTCATTCAGTTCGTCTTGCATTGCTTGAACCCAATCGGAGTGATCGAGAGCAGTGTTAACTGTCTTCGGTTCAACTTTGGATATGAAAGAGTTAAACATACAAAACTCAACTTTGGAAAATAAGGAGGTCTGTTTTGCCTTCAGTTGTGATCGGGTTAAGACCTTTTCAGAGACATCACCAACCACTTGAGAGATAGGATGATCTCTGGTCCATTTGGTGAGAGGAGGGTAGTTTGGATCAAAGGTTGGGTCTAGTTCAGCATTGATCATTTCTTCTGGCTCGGATTGGCTTTCGTAATCGAGAGACATATCAGCAAGCTCCCCTTTGATAGATGAGCTAATAGAAGCTTGAGGTTCAGAGGTTGCTTGTGGTGTTGGGCTTTCAGACGTTGATGCACCTTCGGTTGGTGAAGCACTTTCGGTTGGAGAAGTACTTTCTGGAGTATTTGGAGAACTTGGCTCCCCCTCAACATGCGAGCTTGGCTCCCCCTCAACTTGTGAGCTTGGCTCCCCCTCAACCGAAGCATCGTTGGATGGAAGTTCATTAGAATTCGATCCTCCTTCGTTCATACTCCTGGCAGCTTCTTCGACAATTTGTTTCATGTGGTCTACCTTGTTGTCTGTTGCATCTGCTTCTGAGAGAGTAGCTTTTTCTGGTTCGTCAAAGAGCTCCATAAACTTCTCGTATAGATTAGCGATCGAGACTGTGACTTGGCCAGTGTGAGGAAAGATTTCCCCAGATGTGTCTTCTTTGGCCTATAGCTTTTTGACATAACTATCATCAAAAGTCACGTAATAGGTCTCTTCGATTTTCCTCAAACGCTTGTTTAGGACTCTGTATGCTTTGGAAGTGAGAGAGTAACCCATAAATATTACCTCGTCGGCTTTGACATCGAACTTGTTGCGGTGTTCTTTAGAGTTAAAGATGAAACACCGTGAGCCGAACACGTGGAAAAATTTCACATTGGGCTTTCTGCTGTTGAGAATCTCGTAAGATGTGAGCGTGAAGCGCTTGTTGAGATATGACCTGTTTTGCGTAAAACAAGCAGCAGAAATAGCATCAGCCCAAAAATAAATAGGTAAGGAAGCGAAACTTAGCATAGTTCGGGCAGCTTCACAAAAAGATCGGTTTCGTCTTTCGACAATTCCGTTCTGTTGAGGTGTGTAGGGAGCTGAGAAGTTGTGACTTATTCCCTTTTCTGCTAGAAATTCTTCAAATTCCCTGTTCTTGAATTCCAGACCATTGTCGCTCCTAATGTTGCGAACGACCTTCATGAGCTGTACTTCAATTTGCTTGATAAACACTTTCAGCTTATGAGTCGCTTCAGATTTGAGCTTTAGAAAGAACACCCATGTAAATCGTGAAAAGTCATCAACAATAACAAGAATATACTTGCTACCATCGATGTTTTCGATAGATGATGGACCACACAAATCAATATGAAGTAATTCGAGTGGTTCAACAACTTTAGTGTTAATTATAGATGGATGACTTTGACGACTCTGCTTCCCCATTTCGCATGCAGCACACAAATGATCTCTGTCGAACTTGAGCAGTGGAAGACCTCGAACATGACCTCCAGTGACAAGTTTGTTGATATCTTTAAAGTTGAGATGAGAGAGTCTTCGGTGCCACAGCCAGCTTTCGTCAGATTGTGCTTTTGATAACAAGCAAATAGCTGGGTTTCCCTTGATGGGTTTAAGGTTTAGAGGAAACATTTCACCCTTACGTTCAGATTTGAGAATTACTTTCTTCGTCTTCTTCTCGATAATTTCAGAACCTTCATCGTCGAATGAGACTTTGAGACCTGTACCTCCAACAAGCTGAGATACACTGATGAGGTTGTGTTGCAGTCCTTCCACATATGCCACCTTTCTTATGGTAAAATCACCATTAGTTATCATTCCGTATCCCTTTCTGGTGCCGAAAGAGTTGTTTCCAAACTTGACGTTGCCACCATTTGCAAGAGACCTGTATTCCCTGAGCTCCTCTTTCCTCCCTGTCATGTGACGCGAGCAGCCACTATCGATGTACCATTCTTCGTCAAACTGCTCGTCACTTATAACCTGTGAAAATTAAGCAGATTTAGGAACCCAAAGTTTCTTGGGTCCACGTGAGCCTTTCACAGGAACAAGAATAGTAAGAGACATGTCAACAAGATATGTTCGTTTTATAAGTGTTGTTTCATTTTTCTTTTTAATGGTAAAGACTTTTATTTTATTAGGATTGGGTGCATTCGGTTTAGACTCTGGTGTGGATGTAGAAACCTTCTGTTTGCCCTTTTGTTCAGCTAACGAATGAGGTTTTTGAGAACGAACAGAATGAGTTTTAGAGCAAGATGGAGATGAATTAGAAGAATTAGAAGAATTAGATGAGTGTGAAGGAGTGGGCTTAGATTGAGATGACTTCTTGGCTGGAGACTCTAGGTGACCCTTTTGCTTTTGATCATTGGTGGGACTGACCTTAGAGTTTTGATTTTCTTTGATAACAAAACCGAACCTTTGCTTTCGATTGAAGTCATCCTCAGAACCGAACCTTTGCTTTCGGTTGGTATTCTTTTCCGAACCGAACCTTGGCTTTCGGTTGTTGTGGCTCTCATGCTTTTTGACAGGATTGTTCTCAAACTTCAGATTTTTGTCTTGATGCGAGAAATATGCATTCTGGATTTGCCAGAATTGTTTCCTTTCAGAGAGATTCTTCCTGTATCTCTGGTTCCTTTCACGTTTCTTATTCCTCATCTGCTTCGGTTGATGATGGATATTGGCTTTCATTTTTGGTTTCTCCTTGGCTGGTTCACTTTGGACTGTGGGAGTTTCACTTTGAACTGACGAATTAGAGGGAACTTCTTCTTTGGCTGAGCTTCCATTCTCTTGAGGAATGTCTTTCGTACCACTGGTACTTGGCACATCGAAATTATCTGGCTTGTTCAGGGGTTCTGGTATGTATCTACCTTTACTAATCCAAGAAGTCCTTTCTGACAAGCCTTTCGTTTCATCTTCATTATCGATTGGAGCTGACCAAAAGAACTCATCGCAGCCATCAGCATTATCTTCGTTTACAATAGCTGTGAGTTCAGCAGTCTGATGTTCGGTTACTCTAGTAACCTTATACACTTGATTTGGAGTGGTCCTGACCTTTTGATATACAACCGCTTTCTCTGCTAAGATCGGGAACTTTTGTTGGGACAATCGAGCGAACTCCACTGAATTTTCAGAAATTAGATTCTTGTGGTTTTCAGATTCGCTTTTTACAAATTCTGAGCAGTCAACCGTGTCCTCTACAGAAATTTCACTCATATTGTCATCCTCATTAAGCTCAGATGCATTTTCAACATCAATTTTATTTTCTGAGCTCAAGTTGGCATTTAAAGAGTCAAACTTTTGTATGGTTTCGGTTCTCAGTTTAAGTCTATCATTTTCATCCAAAAGGTTTTTGAGCATGTCCTTGTGGTCCTTGGATTTAATGAAAGATTCAATTTTGTCCAGTCCATACATATAGGTCGGATTTACGTCATCAGATGATATCACACTCTCACAATTATAAGCTTCAGCATCGATTTCATCCTCCTTAAACTCAAGGAAGGGCAAAATCATGCGATGGATCTTTTGTCCTATCTCACAATCCAAGTGAAGCTGAGTAATATTAGTATAAAGACGTTTTGCAATCAAACAAAAAACATTACGCTGTTTTAACAACTTTAAATTGTCTCTCTGTAAATAAATGTTTTCGTCTTTTATTTTAACTAATTCAAACTCCTTCAACTCGATCCACATGCGCCGCTCCTCACTCTTCGAAGACACCCTGCTTAATTGATCAGTTAGGTTAGAATTGGTGACATGAGTTTGAGTTAAACTACTATCTAGATGTGAGATTCGTGAATTAACACTTTTTAGTTCTTTTTCATAGGAGCTTTGTGGTACTTTAAATGAAACAAAAACCGATTGTACCTTCTTGATCAGTTCATCGAGTTCGTTGAACTGCACGCTGAGCGGTTTGGCCGTAAAGCACATATCCTGCTGCTCCTTCGGTTCATTGCTTCCACCATCGGTGTTGTATCCCCTTATCTGAGATACTTCAGACACCATCAAGCACCTGCCTCCACTGCTCTCCTCTTTAGACACACAAGCCTTTCCATGCGAAGGCCTCCTCACTTCATCGTCTTCGGAGTCGGTTGACCAAACTTCCACTCCACCGAACTCGTCATCAGCAACCGAACCCTGCACAATTAGAGCATTCATGGAAGGGTTAGCGGTAGATTTCTTCTTCCTCATCTCATCAAGCTTTTTCTGCAGCAAAGCTTCCTCATCCTTTTCCTCATCTTTTTCAGCCATCTTTTTGAGAACACAATCCTTAGCATAGTGGTTTTTCCCACCACAGTAGTAACAGCTCACTCCAGAATCACCATCTTCCTTCGGATCCTTCTTGGGCTCTTCAACCTTCGGTTCATTGTTAACCTTTTCTGAACTATAACTCCCCTGCCAGTTTCGATTTTTGTTGCTAGGGAATCTTTTCTTAAAGAACCTCTTGGGATTAGACACCATCATAGCATAATCCTCAGACGTGAGGTCATACTCCTCCAGGTTGAAGTCTTCATCCTCCATCACAGCTTTACTTTTTGAAAGGAGGGCCAGCGAACCTAGGCTAGAAACAACGTTCTTTTCCTGCAGCACAATCTTCTCCTGGGACTTGAGAATACCCACCAGTTTTTCCAAAGAATAAGATTTAAACTGTTCATGGGCTTTAACCGTGGACACCACTGCTCTCCACTCTGACCTTAGACCATTTAGAAACGTAACCTTCTGCTCGATAAGCTTCCTTTCGATGTCATGTTTGATCATCTTGCTGAGAAGATGATTGAAGCGATCGAACGTCTGGGTCACAGTTTCGTCGGCTCCTTGCCTGAATTCTCCAAACTCAGATAAGAGCAAGGTTTGGATAGAATGTTCAAGATCCTCGTCTGTAGAGTACAGTTCACGAAGTCTATCCCAAACTTCCTTTGCCGTCGTGCATGAGCTTACCAATCTGAAGGTGTCGGACTGAAGGGCGAATCTGATCAATCGTAACGCCTTGATATTGCACTGGAATTTGTCCTTTTCATCTTGCGCAATATCTTTAACATCCTTCAGCAGATCATTATACTCCTTTTGAGTTTTAATAATCCTCGACGTTGCAGAGTGAGAGAAAGGTCCATTAATGATTGCTTCCCATATGAGGTATCCATTATCCTCAGAACCTATAACGTAGTCTTCGAAGTGATGCGCCCAGACTTCATAATCATGCGTATATAGGATGGGAATCTTCGTGGTTGAACCGATGCTGTTGGAAATATTGATGGGATTCGATTGCGACTCGTCCATTATGATCGAAAAACCTGTTCAAAGATCAGACTTGTAATAACTCAGATTAGGGTAAAATAATAAACATCAAGATGCGTCAATAATGAGATGACGGCTCAATAAATATCAGTAATTGCGGAAAAACCCTAATTGAAACCTTTTCATAGAAAAGAAGTGTATCGATTACACAGCCTCCTGCTCTGATACCAATTGATGAGATTAAAACTTAATCTTGAAGATCGATTAGATCTTAAACAAGTGAAGAAATATTTAAACAATAAGAACGAAAGCAAAAGTATGAACAACTCAACGATGAATCAAACGAGTCGAATGATTATAAACAAAACCCTCAGAAGAGCTCGATCAAGAACATCAACTGTAGAGGGTTGGAGGTTTACAAGAACGATAAAGAAATCTGTAAATACTATCGTTATTTTCTAAAGCGTTTTGCTAATATGCATGCAAGCATATCTTTATATAGTAAACCTAGCAAACTCACGGTTGGACAGACCCAATATCGGAGTACAAAATAAATGGACTATCAGCCGAGCCCAATGACGCAATCTTCAAAAGAGTCTTCAACTCAACAAACATGTATCGAGATCTACAACTAATTTACTGGTGGCCATGCATGAAAAGGGAGATCGCATGGTACGTTGAGAGGTTCTTGACCAGCCGGATGGTCAAGGCCAAGCATCTGAGGCTGCATGGCCAGCTGCAACCTCTGGGGATTCCCATGTGGAAATAGAAGCAAATCACGATGTATTCTATCACCAAGCTACCGAGGACGACAAGGGCTTCAACGCTATTTGGTTCATCATAGATCGATTTACCAAGAGCGCCAATTTTCTAGTGATACGGGAGAGTTCGTCGGCTGAGAAGTTGACCAACATATATATCTACGAGATCATTGCTCACCACATTGTACTGGTCGCTATTGTATCAGACCATGATGTTCGATTCACCTCCCATTTCTGGCAGAAGTTCCACGAGGAACTAGGCATGCGGCTGCATTTCATTACAACCTTTCATCCGTAGAAACACGGCAAGAGTGAGTGGACCATATAGACTCTTGAGGATATGTTGAGAGCCTGCGTCATTGACTTTGGTGGGAGCTGGGATTCCTACATACCCCTTGTAGAGTTCTCCTACAACAACTTTCATTCCAGTATTTGTGCTCCACCATTTGAGTTGTTGTATGGATTGAGATGTCGCACCCCAGTCTGTCGGGTTGAGGTTGTTCATAGGGTGATGGGACAGACAAACGTAGTTCTGCACACTACCGAGAGGATTCAGCAGATCAGACAGCGGCTGCAGATTGGTCAGAGTCAGAAGCAGATTTACGCCGACTGGCACCAATCTAAGTTGGAGTTTCAGGTTGGCGACATGGTACTACTGAAGGTCTCACCCGGGAAGGGAGTGATTCGCTTCAGAAAGATGGGGAAGTTTGGTCCCTGATATATTGGACCCTTTAAGGTTATTTCCAGGGTTGGCAAGGTGGCATATAGACTGGATTTCCCAGAGGAGCTCAGTCAGATTCACAACACTTTTCACGTCTCACAATTAGGGAAGTGCGTACTATATGAGGAGGCGGTAGTGTTATTAGATGAAATTCGGGTCAATGAGTGCCTGAATTATGTGGAGACGCCAATGGCCATTCTGGAGAGCAAAGTGAAGGTTCTAAAGAACAAGGAGGTACCTTTAGTGAAGGTACAATGGGAGCACCGAAGGGGATCTGAGTGGACTTGGGAGCCGGAGGCCGAGGTGCAGGAGTATTACCCAGATCTGTTTGTTGTAACAATCTTCGAGGACGAAGTCTAGTCCATGTGGGGGAGAATTGTAACACCCTAACTCCTAAGTATAAATTTTTAAAGCTTTTATATTCATAATTATAGACCTACTCGACGACTTGGCTACCCCAACTCGTCGTGTAGAGACTGATCACGCTGTGTGGTTTATGGAACCTACTCGACGAGTTGGAGGACCCCAACTCGATGAGTAGAGGATGTGCATGAAAACCCTAATTTTTAGGGTTTGCACCTTATTTAAAGAACCTTAAGTCTTCCTTCTAACCTCCTTACCACCTTTTCATCATCCCCTTACCAGAGAAAACCCTAATCTCCCCATTGTGTGAGTGTGTGAGCTTGGAAGTTATTTTAGGTGCTCTTTTGAAAGGAAACTTGAAGGTTGAGGAGCTTGGATCAAGAAAAAGGTTGTAGATCCGTTATCTACTTTTTATTGGCAACCAATCTGAGGTACAAAGCTAACAACTTGACTTCCCATTGCTTAGATCTTCCCTTGTGAAAGAAAAAGGTCATTTCTAGTGCAAAATAGAGTCACTTTTGGGTTTGAGCTTGTTACAAGGACATGGTTTCAGATCTAGACTCCTCTAGGCCCGCATAGTCATAAAGTCACTGACTTTATGAAGCTATGGCCATTATTCATGCCATAAACTTCTTCTTAGACTTAGTTTTGGTGTTTTAATCCTTTTGAGACCTTGAATGCACGTAAAGTTAGCAACTTTACGTGGTAACTTCACCCTAGAAAGCTAGATTTGGAGTTTGGAGCTATGAACTCGATTGGAATGAGCTGAATGCGAAATGGATGAAGGAACTCGATGAGTTGCATAGTCAACTTGACGACTTTGATGAGGGTTTCCCGTGATTTTGCATGAACTCGGTGAGTTAGCGATATGACTCAACGAGTTGGTTAGGGTTTTCCTAATAATTTGGATATTGCATGGACTAGACGAGTCATTTGGTAACTCGGCGAGGTTATTGGGGTTTCACGACTTTCTGAGTTCTGAAGGAACTCGACGAGTCTGTAAGCCGCACTCGACGAGTTGGGTCAACATGGACTGTTGACCTTGACCGTTGACTTTGAGTTTGACCAAGGGTCGTCCAAGTTTGACTTTTGAGGGTATTTTGGTAATTTCAGAATTTATGGAATTGGATAGATGGTGGTTGTAGGTGTTGGTTTTTGGAGCCGTGTTTTGGGAGTTTGATTTTTTTGTTCCGTTCGACACTGTGAGGTGAGTTGTCCTCATTATACTAACAGGGTCAAAGGCACCAATGCCGGCCTTTTTGGATTGTTATCCTGGTTAATGCAAGATGATATGCTTAGTGACCTATTAGGTCGGTATCCTGGTGTAGAGGATGATGCAATGATTAGTGATATGTTAGATTTATTTGACTGTTTGTACATGCTAGCTAGCGTAACATATATATATATATATATATATATATATATATATATATATATATATATATATATATATATATATTGATTGTATGTTTGGGGTTGGGTTGAGGGGGACCTGCTTTGTGCTGAAGGCCAACATTTCCAGGGCGACATGGATAGACTACAGGCCCAATGGGGCATATCAGTCAGGCCGAAGGCCCGAAGAACGGTCTAGATAGGCTGAAGGCCCGGTAGGGCGGACCAAGCATGCTGAAGGTTCTGAGAGTGGGCCAGATAGACTGAAGGCCCGGTGAGAGCAATCCATTCATATTGCAGACTTTATATGCATGTTGTTTATTATGATATGGTTATTGTTTGTATGGTGTTGGTATTTTAGAGCAAACTCACTAAGCTTCGGGCTTATAGTTTTGGATTTTGTTTCAGGTACTTCAGATGATCGCACGAAGGCGAAGGCATGATCGTGCACCTCCTCACATTTTTATGATTTTATTTGTGGGATACTCTGATATGAAACTATTTTGAAAACATTTTGTAATAAGTAATGCTTTTTGAATGCTCGAAATGTTTTTAAATTTCTATGAATTTTATGGATGTTACAACCTATGGGTAAGGTTATGAGGAAGAAGGATTGTAGTAAATCTAAGGGACGTTATGTCTTTTAGGCTGAGTAAGATAGCATGCAAATATTTGGCTCGAGTTATTGGCGTGTTCTTAATTGTTTTGTAGCCCTTGATCTAGAACAAGAGTACAACAGCCTATCTCATTCTCTGGTTGTATGCGACCATGTTTTTCTCCTGATTTTTCATTGATAACAACCTGTACTGTGAAAGGAATTGTGTGTGATAGAATGGCATGGCCAGTATTGTGTTTGGTTAGCGTTGAGAGGGATGTTGATTAGGGCCCTGCAATTCGGTCGATTGACAGTTATGTATCTTTAGGCCCCCATGGTGTTGGTCGTGAGTCTTCATGCCATGGAAAGGATGAAAACAAGATCGGCATAGTACCGTGAGCTTATCGTTTAGTGGTTACAAGATGTCACGATGTAGCGTGAACCAGTGACGGTATGATTTATATGGGTGGGACCCGATAGTGATTTGATTCAGACTCTTAGGTCTCAGATCGTTAGTTTTCTTGGCATGTTGGGTGTTAGTGTATTGTGGGTTTCGGGAGAATCAGTGACGAGCTGGTTTGGATCCTATGGGAAGTTAAAGGTTGTTAGGAGTAACAAGTGTGTGTCACAAGTCTCTTGCGGAGTGTTTGCATTATGAACCCCGTTTGCTTGCGGGTTATTTATTAGGAGTTTGGTTACCAATGTTGGGTATCGGTTATGGAATCACGAGTCATGAAGTTTTTTGTGAATGTCTCGAGGGATTTGTCAGGTGGATGTACACATGAGCTGATAAAGGATTTGGATGCAACTTGAGATTCTTGGATTGACTGTCATTATACCTGTAGGGGCAGTGGGTTGGTGATGACTTGTCAGGAAGTCAAGGGTGTTTTTCAGGATTTTGGGCACAATTTTCAAGAAGTCAAGATTGTGTCCTAGTCAAGGACTAGAGATAGGAACAACGAATGGATGATCATCAGGCTTAGGGAATGGTTTCTAAAGTTTATATTGATAGGTCCCAGTTTTAAGACATTGATGATAAAGTTAGTTGTAGTTTCAGTTTTGAGAATTCCCGATTTAAGTAGTTCCCGCTGGAAGGTTGGTCTTTCAGTTAGGAAGAGAAAGATAGTGGTTGCAGTTGAGTATTTTCAAGAATATTAGGCTATTTGTTTGAATTTGTGGCCTTCCAAGTGATCACCTGAGTTTTCTTTCTTAGATGCCTTGATTTTCGAAGTGGTTAGAGGGAGCTTATGGAATATGTTGGCGTTGCTCTCAAAGATTCTAACCAAGACGGATTTCGATGACGAAATCCAATTTAAGTGGGGGAGATTTGTAACATCTTGTTTTGTGAAGTTTCTTAATTCTAGATTTGTGGGATATAAATGGATTAATTAAAGGAATCAGGCTTCAATGGAATGGGCTTTAGACCTTGATGGATGATGATAATGTTGGTTAAGTGATTAAAGCATTTGAATTGTGCTTGGAAGAAAAAGGGTAAAATGGGAAAAGTTAATTTTTGGGCGTTTTGCATGGATTATGCTTTTTTGATCGACATGAGTGAAGCCAAAAGTAACTAGATAGATGCGTGGGGCTCGTCAACACCTTTTTGTGGATATAAAAATCGCCGCGAACGGATTTAAAGCAAAGCCCATGATAGAAGTGTGGGGATCAAAGCCCACGTCGTGGGGATCAGTCAGGCCCAAGCCCATGATATTTAATGTTTTGCATTTAGGGAATTTTATCAGCCTCAATCACCTCTAGGAGCCCTTAAGAGAATCGTTAGCCTCCATCTTCAAGATTTAAGCTTCTTCCCTCTCCTATCTCCTCTTTTCGATGCTTTTTATGCTATTTTGATGGAGCTTAAAGATTAATAAGGTTATTTTAGTTGCAAGGATTGATGCTTCAAGTTTAGATCCATCAAAGGCATTACATTTTCTAGGATATTGTAACTATAAAGTTCCAACATTGCTATCTATTTGATTTAGATATTGTCATTTGGGATTTTTTTTTTTTTTTGCACTTTTGGTCTATTTCCTAAGTGAACATAGAGTTGAGTGGACACCAACATCTTTTGATCAGATTAGAATGCTTCTTGGACCACATGAACTAGGAAATATATGATCTTTTGCCTTCCCATATATCCTTGCGACTTATCTTGCCCCTTTAGGCCATTTTGGTGTATTAAAGTTTAGATCATGAATGAATATGGCATTACTATGGATAAATTTGGAAACATTATCCCTCTGGACATCTTATTGATTCCGATCTGAAGTGGGAGACTTGGGCTTAATGGATTAAGTTAAGAAAGATGCACTTTCAGATCCCTTGGAGACTTAAAGTCTAGATCTTGGTGATTTGGACCTTCCTAATGGATAAAGTTAGCAACTTTATCCATTAGGACCTTGGAAAGAATTATACACGAGCTTTGGAGCTCTTCAAATCGGGAGAAAATGGATTAAGCTTGTTTGAGTGGTTCAGACCGGTCCCCACGGCGTGGCCTTAAGCTGCTACGGCATGGCGACTAGGGATTCAACGACTATTTTGGTGTTTAGTGCCCACAATGTGGCCAACGAAGTCCATGACGTGGAGGGGTGTTGATTGACCTTTTATCTTACTTTAACTTTGATTGTTGACTTTTTGACTAGTTCGTCTTTTGTTCAAACTTAGGTAGAATTGAATATTTGTCTAAGGATTGGCCTCAAATTGGTTTTCGGAAGGTTGTGTTGGTTATACTATTGTTGAGGTAGCTGTTAGGCTTCGTTTGAGTTGTTCAGGTGAGTTTTCCTCACTGTAGTTGTGGGTCGAAGGCACCAATGTCGACCTACTAGATTATGTATCTTGGTATATTGCATTGATTTTATGTTGGTTATATGATAGTCGGGTAGATCTATATGATTACTTATACTTGCTAGTCATTGAATGCTATGTTATATATCGACATGTTATGATTTGTTAGGTTGAGACAGTCCAGCTTTGTACTGAAGGCCAAGATACCCAGGGCAATCTGGATAAGCTGTAGGCCCTGCGAGGTGGTCTAGTCAAGCCGAAAGCCCGAAGATCGGTCCAGATAGGTTGTAGGACCGGCAAGGTCGTCCAGTCAGGCCAAAGGCTTGGAGAGTATACCAGATAGGTTGTAGGCCCTATGACGCGCTCCAGACATGTTGAAAGCTCAAGTATGCATGCTGTTATGTGTATGATTGTGTGTGGTACTTTAAGGGAACTCACTAAGCTTTGGCATACAATTTAGGTCTTATATTTCAGGTACTTTAGATGATCGGGGGAGAGCGAAGACTTTGCACATCCTTCGGATTTTATGTGATTTGATTTTGAGATACTTTGATTTGTGGTTTGACTTTTGGAAACTACTTTTTGTAAACAATTAAGGTTTTTTGGTTGGTTTTTAAAAACAAAAATTTACCTTGATTTTTGGGATGCTACAAATTACTTGTCAGGTATTATTTGGACAATATATAAAGTTCATTAGAACTTGTTTATACTCACCATAATATCAACCACAACGATCAATTACTTGACTACTCGGTAACCATTTGTTGCCAAATTTATACAGTTCCATAATATAATCGTCAACCGATTTAACCCTATAATCCATTGACTAAATCTTAAATATTTATGACTCCCGTAAATTCGGGTTTACGACCCTTCGTACTTATTCTATAAAAATAAAAATGTGATAACGTATTTAGAGGATACCTTAGCCCGTATAGCAGTCATATCCTCGTGACCCGACCTCACGAACTCGTCAAGGACGAAATACTCGTTCACCGATTTTGGTTTAATATGCCAAACCAAACCATTGGAGTCCTCTTTGAACTATTGTAGCTGGCTGAGAATCCTAGTTTGCATTGTGACATTTAATATGGTCATGTCGCGACGATGCGTGACACATAAGAATCCGCCACGTCACTCATTCCTTTGCTACGTGTCCATTCCTAAGCCATGTGTTCCCTAATGTCATGACACCTCATTGAGTCTCGACATTGAACATGTTTGCATTGCTAATTTACATTTCTTTTATACTTTAAATTATAGCAATGTACTATTCTTCACATCGTGTTCCTTTTTACATACGCACTGTGATTTTAAATTACATTGCTATCCTATTCTTAAAGGATTTTAACGACTTTGCAACCCATTCTCTTTTGAAATGTATGTTTTCGGATTATACAGAATAATACCTATCCTAAAAACATGTATTATTGTATAATTATCAATTTCACAAGTGAAATAAGATCTAATGGATTTCGGTATGGACTTTGAAAGTTTGTGTTGTAGAAAGGTCCGTGCAGGGATAAACTCGATTGGAACAACAAATTGGTGAATGATTTACCCCTTAAAATGGTTTTTCCAAAACTCTATACAATTGAAGCTAATAAGAATTGTTTAATTGTAGAAAAAACGACTTTAAGGGCTGCTTCACTGGCTCAATAGCAATGGAGTTAAGCAAGACAAATTCGTGGTGGAAAGGAATTGCAAGAATTATGTGGTTTATTGGTATGCTTGGAAACGTTTCTTTGTAATTCATTTTTGACTCATGCCAATGGGCTATAGAAGGCGATGTGAAGTTCTTAGGCCGGTCTTTAAGGAATGAGATTGAGGTTTTACTTGGCAGTAGCATGATTGTGATCTTCAAATTGTTCAAGCGGATGCCCATGAAGGTCAATTGTTTTTTTTTGGAAGGTTTTTCAGAATTGTAGTCATACTGCTGTAAATCTAGAAGTGAGGGGTTTGAATCTTAGTTCGTAATCTCGAACCAGAAACGTTTGAGCATTTGTTTTTTAAATGTACATTTTCGCTAGAGCTTTGGTGCATTGATCGCATTTCTTCTTTTCTGATGTAATGTTCTTTGTGTTTTGCTAGCCATTTGCTACTTTTTTAATAACGTTTTGCCGTTCAAAAAAGAAAAAACTAATTATTTGATAAACTATTTGAATTTTATTAATTTGCTTTCTAACATTAAATTTCAAAGGCTTCAACTTCTAAGTGAATTGTTATTCCAAAATAAATTAATATCATATTAATAAGTTATATGTTAAAACTTTATTTATTTATTGTGTTACCTTATAAGCTTTGATTTTAAATCATTACTTGACTCGCTTTAAATAAATATATAGCAAATTTAAATATATTATATTAGTAAATAATATATTCAAACTAAAACTTGGTGAATGAAATCGTTGGAATCAAAATTTGGGATCTCAAAATCCAAGACAAATCCCTAAATATCATTTAAAAAAATGAAAAAGAAAAACAAGTGGAAAGAATCTTGGAGGACAAAAATGGTACGGATTAACCTGAGATCCAATGTGTCTCACTTTAAATATGTTTAATTTAATTTTAGAAAACAAATATTTAGTTTCCAAATCATATGTATAAAATTATTCATTTGCTTAAAAAAATAAAACAAAATTTATTGTTATAGTTTTTGGCAAAGTAATTATTTATGTATGCAGTTGTGCTGTAAAATATTTAATGATTAGAAGTCTTTTTCAGTAAATCATATTTGAATGTTTCTACTTTCTACAAGTTGTGAAGGGATTGTTTCACCGTTAAGCTCTCATATGTAATACATTTAATACTATACTCTTTGATTTTGTATGATCGTCTTCCCCCAAAAGTCTTATGTACATTGCTTACGTTAGAAAACGTTTTTATTTTAATATTGTATTTATTAGGCATAATATTTTTTTTTTGGGGGAAATAAAACTTCCAAGTGAGAATTTATGTCCATGTTTTTCGTACCGACTAATCTTTCTTCCGCTTTAAACATAAGGTCATGTCTTATGTCCTAGATTCGTGGAAGGCGAATGTCATTGACTATACATGATGAATAATATTAAGATTTGAACCTAAGTCAAGAGCTGTTTATATTGAAATTCATAGAATATTAATGTATTTTTTTTATTTGTCTCAATAAGTCACCATTTTTATATGTTACTAAACTAAGTCACAAAAATAATTTTTGTAAGTAGTAATATTTGGTTTTTTTTTTTTAAAACGACAAATCTAACCTACTTCTAAACTACACCTTAAATCCACCTATGTCCACGACGGGACTTGAACCCTCAACCTCAATGAAAGAGGGCAACACTGGGTACCGCTGGGCTAAAAGCCCTTTAGTAGTAATATTTGGTACCTTATCATCGTCGTCACCCAATACTCCGCTTTCAAGTGAGCTAGATATCATACGGAACTATCACTCGTGAAACTTTCCTATTTATATTTTAGCCTACCAACTTTCAATACAATTTATTGCAACTTTCATTACAATTTATTGCATGATCCAAAAATAATAGAAGCAATATCTTTTGCTTTTTCCAAGACTAATGTATTTATATTTTAGTGACTTCATTTCTTCATCTTCATAGGCAATTTTTATCCCTTTTCGTTAATTCATTTTCTCTTCTTGTGATTTCGTCAATGTTTTTTAGCTACATTAGCAAATAGCAAGTTCACAATAGATTTGGACAACCATTAGAAAATGGTAACTAGCCTATGTGAGACTTGCCCATTTGGTAGAGATGAAATCGTCTTAGATTGATGGTCCTCGGTTCAAATCCGGATGAATATGAAGTCACTAAGGTAGTGTTTGTTTTTTGTCTGCAGATCTGCGTGGCCTCTTGTGTCTGCGCCGTGCAGACCACGCGCAGACATTAGCCTTCGCAGACTGTTTGTTTTTTTGAAGACTGCAAACCTAAAAATGTCTACGCGCCCTCTTCTTGGCGCAGATGTGGACCAGAGTCTTCTAACATCTTCAGACATCTTCTAGCCTAAAAAAACATATATATCTACATTTTTTTTAAGTTTTTTTTTAATTTATATTTTTTCCAACTTTATTAATGATAAACAATTTGAAAAAAAATTTACAAAACTTGAAAAAACGTTCGACGATACAAACAAGATAATTTTGACAAATTTATAAAGAAAGATTTATTACAATAATAGTCGTTGACATTGTTTATATAAATATGAAACAAATCATAATATATTCTTATATTTTTTTGCCAAATTTTGTAAGACATTATTTAATACAGTATCATCAATTTCTCGAGAAAATATTTATGGTACGTTTTTAATGGATTTAATTGAAAAAATCGAAGATTATTTCCATCCATTTATGTATCAAATTCTTTGATCACTAATTATAATCTTTAGTTATAACTTTGCAACTAAAGTTGTTGGTTTTTTTATCAAATATATACATTAATTCATATCATTTTTATTTTTATTTTTATTTTTTATACAATAATACATAAAAGTTGATCTAGATTTGTTAATTATTTATAACAAAGTTATAAAAATATTTAAAAAAAATCAGTTTATTTAGATTTCGGTTTATTTTAGTAGCCCGCAGATGTTAAAAAAAAACAAACAATCTTCTTTTTTCAGACTGCAGACGTTTGGTCCACCTCTTCAACTGCAGATGTCTACAGATGTGGTCCGCAGACTGCAAACATTTTGCCTCAGAAAAACAAACAGCACCTAACTTGATGAATTCAACTTCTACCCACTAACTAATCATTCAAAAAAATATATCAATAAAAAAAATCAGACAGTGGTAACAAAGTTATTGATTTACATGTCCTTGATGTTAGCATTTTAAAACTTCCTAAAAGTAAACATCTTAAATATTACATTGAAGTCCTATAGTATTTCAAAACTTTTGAAAGAATTAACCTTTGTTTAAAGTAAACTAGAGGGGTATATGGAACCAATAAGAGAAATAAATATAGGATTCACTACTAGAAAACATCCCTTTAATGACGCGTAAACAATGACCCACACTGATTTACGATACACGTTTTTTGCATGTCCTAAAAATAATGTCCACTTTCCAAAATTTCAAGGATAGAGGACACATGCCCTAAAATTAGTGTCCAACAAAAATAATTACAAACATGGAGGATTTTTTATCTTAAATGTCTGTCCTCTGCAAATGTCGCTTTATAATTTTTACTCAAACGCACGTTTATTATAACAAAATCATAAGGACAATTTCTAGGGCTTTTTTTGAAGAACACTCAAAACATTCATTCGACTCTCTTCTCTCCCCTCTTGTCTTTCTATTTTGTTATCTAATATCTCCCTTCCATCCATGATTTAGTCTCCGTCCCTCATCCACATCTACTGCCTCTATCCCTTAACACCAGAGCCGACAAAGAAGATGAAGAAATGAATGCCCTATCGACACCGTTTCATCGTATGGGTGATTTTTGTAATTTGTATGACATTGTTTTAGTGATTTAGGGTTTTTTTGGTTCGATTTTGAGGTATAAGTTGGGGGGTTATTGCTCTTTCTTTATGACTGGACCTTCCTTGGCACGCATTTGTGTGTCATATGTGGTTTTTATGACACACAATGTGTGTCATTAAAGGGTGTTTTTGTAGTAGTGATTACTTGTCTATTGTTACTTTTAAACTAAAACATACATCTTCCATATCTTCTCATTGATCTTGGTTCCTCATATTTGTAATACTTATTCTTTTTTTTTTACCTGAACTTAGTGTTAAAATAGTATGCTAAGTTATAAAGCCTTCTAATTTACACAAAAGTTAAATTTTGTAAAAAAAATAATATTTAAAATTGAAACATACATACATACATACACACATACATAGAAACATACATACATACATACATACATATATACATACATACATACATACATACATACATACATACATACATACATATATATTGTTGGGAACATATTTTTATAGATTTGATGATGCAAAAGTTACACATTATAGTTATAGTTTATCTGCTTGTTGTAGATAATTAGTCTTGTATATGAAACTATAAATAATACAACTTAGACAAGCTGATTTCCAGAGTTTGTTCATTTAGTTAATCTGAAGATATGCTGATGAAAGCTCGCATGTCGAAGACTGAAGAATAGATCCAGACTCGCTTAGGTGTTTAGATCTACAACTAATATTTGAAGTCTTGGTACTGCTGAAGATCATCTGCTAATGACCAAAAGACATTGAAGGAACTATCAGCACTAAAGGCACTGGAAGTATTATCAGCACGAAGAGACCATTCACTAATGACTGAGTAGGGTGTCCATACACTGATGTTCTTATACTGATGACACACTAATGATATGATACGCTGATGAATTGATACATTAATACACATTGATGGTCATACAATATATGTTGCAGTTGAAGCGTATACCTTGCAGGTCCTGATGTCCGAATCTGGAAGAAGTATTATGAAGATCTTATCTAATAGTTCCTTAAATACACGATCTACATTTATCTTAAAAGATTCAATCCCATCAAATAAGGGATTTTATTTAAGTAGAAGATCTAGAGAATTTGCAAAATTCTTATCTTCTAGGTTTAGACTAGTATATATATATATATATATATATATATATATATATATATATATATATATATATATATATATATATATATATATTATCCTCTCTCATTTATTGACAGTTGAATATGTATATTGTGTTATGAGAGAGAGAGAGAGAGTGTGTGTTTTTGCAGATAGATCTGAGAGTTCTTAGTGAGTTCTTAGAGATGATTCGAAATATTAGTTATTTCTGAATCATTGTACTCGTTCTCTTGGTGAGAACACTTTTCTTAGTTTAAAACCCAATAAATAAAATTGGTTATTATTTTTCAAATTCGTGTGTTATTATTTCGTGTTTCTATTAGATTAATACACAAATGTTAGGGTTTAGAAACTTCCAATTGGTATTAGAGAAGGTTAGAACACCCATTTTATGATCTGTTGAAGATTCAGAAGTTAAAATATTATTTCGAAACTCGAAACCAGAAGAAGTAGAAGAAGAAGACATATTATAAAATCATCGATATATGAAGAGTATTTCAGACATTCAGAGGAGAGAGTATGGTATTTTCTCTTATCTATGGTACTACTTGTATGTATCACATATGCATGGTACTATACTGTCTCTCAGATGAGAGAATTACTCTTAAGCCGAAGGATCAACAAAGATACAAATGTTTTTTATGAAAAATAAAAAAAAAAGGTGCAAAAATAATAAAAAGGAAATCATTGCAAGTCATGATCCAAAGGTATCCCTATATGTTTTATTCTTGGCTGAACAAGATCTTAAAGACAAAATCATCAATTAGAACCAAGGCGATATTAAAGTGTTGAGGAAGAATCTGGTTGAAAGGGAGAAAGAGCTATCAGAACCGAATGAGAAGATTAAAGAAAAAGATGTGAAGAAGAAAAGCTTTTCATCTATAAGTGTTCAAACAGAAGATCTACCTGACGAATGTTCATCATCAAGAAACCCTAGTCTTAACTCGGATGAGCATCATAGCAGCTTTTTCACTGACAAACCTCGTGGCGACAAGCTTCATGCTGAGAAACCACAAGCTGCTCATACTTGAAAAGTTTCATCAGAACCCATTACCAGTCTCAAATGCCCCATTCCCTCAATTTTACCTCACACTGAAATGACTTCAGTTCATACTGTAGAGAAAGCTCGCACTGCGAATACATCTTGCATTGTCAAGACATAACATGTTCTTAAGTCAGTTCACCTTGATAGGGTTTTTCATATTGCCAAGTCAATTCACATTGACAAGTTGATTCTCACTGCCAAGAGGGTTCACCCTGCAAAGAGATTTCACACTATCACTCGATGTCATCATGTCAAGACTCAAGTTCCATATCCAATTCCAAACATCAGAAGAGCTCAATCAAGTAAATTCTCTGATGTATGTTGTTGGGTCAAAAATATGGTTTATACTTTACTTTTTCTAGGCAATTATGTTTTTTCAATCTAGTTTACGGCTGTATGGGTGTTTACGGCCGTGAACATCTTTACGTTCGTGAACCCATTTGCGGTTGTTTGTCTCATATAAATAGTGTTAGTAGAGTCATAAGAGTGTGTAAGGCTAAGAGAGTGTGTACGGTCTAGAAGAGAGATAGAGTGGAGAGCATATTGTACAAAGAGAAAGTTAGAGAGAAGAAGTGTGTGTGTGTGTGTGTGAGAGAGAATCTTATGTGTTGGAGCATCAATCTTATTGAATACATCATAGATGTATCTTATTCTTCTCCTCCTTTTCTTCTATTTTGATCTAGCATTATCCGCTTGATCGGGATTCCACACCAACAAGCAGATCTGATTGATAGACAAACAGATTTGGGACTTACAAGTGGTATCAGATTAAGGATTGTATCAATCATTTTTTCCAGATCTGGAGCGTATTTGATCTTATTTTTGAAGGATTTCTGCGTTTTTGGTTAGATCTTTGCAAAATAGGGGGTTTTTTCTTGGTATTTTTCATAAATACGAGTTTTGGATCAAAGAGGGTGAAAAACGTCGTTTTTTTAATTGTATCTGAAGCAGTGTTGATGACCCGGAAGAAGGGTTCACGACCTCTGAGAGGTTCACGGCCCGAATTTCGTTTACGACCCACGAGGGTTTGCGGTCCTCGGTGGGTTTGCGGTGCGAGAGTTTGTGGTCAGCAGCCTCGTGTGTCCGGCTTCGGCGTTTACGACTCAGCAGCGTTTCCGGCTTCGTGTTCTCGGCCAGCTTGTGCAAGGGTTCAAACTGCGTTCATTTAAAAAAAAAGTTGGGGTTGCCTGGGATCGAACCCAGGTCCCCTGACTCTTCAACCAAGCGCCTTACCAATTGGACTAGGAAACCACATGTTTCATTCCTCCCAGATTTTATTCAAAAGGACTCGTTAATTCGGTTCCTAATTTCGCATTTTAACACTTTCAGCCCAAAAAATTTTTTTTTTGTTTTCAAATTTTCAAAATCCATTTTCAACCAAAATAAATTTAGTTTTAATTTTTGTCTTTATAAATTGACTTTCGACTTAAAATTTTGACTTTGACTTTCAAGTTTGACCTTTGACTTTAAACTTTCACTTTCTCGTTTAACTTTCAAAATTTTCAAATTTAGTTTTTCGGTTTGACTTTTGACTTTTGAGTTTTTAGTCAAAGGACATTTTTGATAAAAAATAGTTCCGCATCCCTCCCGGTCAATGATGTTTCATGTACTCCATCTTGTGAAACTACAATTAAGTTTCTTCGTGAACAAATAGATTTATTAAAAAGAGAAAATGAGGAACTTAAATATGTGGGGTACCAACTTAGGAAATGCTAGAAATCATTAAAAGAAAAACTAGAGGCCAAGATTAAGGACTTTAGAAAATTGCAGGAGGACTATAGCAACAAATGTGTCCATTATAGATATCTTAAGAAAGATTTTGATATTGTGACTGCCGAACTTGATGCATTAAAAACAAAATATAAAAAATGCTGAATTCAACTTTAAAAGGTTTGATGTGTCAAGTGAGGTAATTGTATCCATGATTGACAATTGTTTCAAATTTAAAGATAATCAAACCAAGGGTCTGGGGTATCACAACATACCACCTCCCTTCAATGACAATTATAACCCACCCCTTGAGACCAATGAGGAAGAAATTCCTGCTCAGTCTGGCCCACTCCCTGAACCAGCTTCAGTTAAGACTGAACAATATGGGCCAACTGAGAATGTTGAGGTGAACGTTTCTGATGCATCTACTTCATGTGCAGGTAAAGTAGTAGAGGATGAGGACAAGGAGAACATAACTAATTCTAGTTCTGCATATTCTGTTGACCATCAAACCAATGACTCCTTGAACTCTGAATCTATAGCTTCTAACTCAGTTACATCTAAACTTGCTGTTGGTAAATACAGACCACCAACACAAGCGAAACAAAAGTGCTTGCTGCAAGTGTGCTTGTAGGAACAATCAAAGACAAGCAAGAATATGCCACCAGGGGTAGGAAGAAACAACTTCCCAGTGATGAAAAAGACTTGCTTTCACTATGGAACACCTGGATACATTTCAGGAAATTGTCCTAATCGCACATACGTTCCCTACTACGCACAAGGCTAGCTGAACGCGCCAAGAGGGGGATTTTCCAAAAGAAACCCTTTGAGGCCACGTTCAAACAATGGCGACTGGAATGCCACGAAGGGCAAGACTTCAACTCCAAAGGCCAAGAAATCAACTCTCAACAACAAGAAGGGTATGCCGGCCAACAAGTCCAATCAAAGAGATGCTCCATCGAAATCAAGATCAGTCAGATCAAAGTCATCTCAATGATCGACTTCCAGTTCAAAAGCAAGTACTGAGGCACCCATCGGATCGAACAAGAAATGGTTTAAACCCAACTACAGATGTGTACCAAAGGTTCACTCTCCAAAATCTTCTAATGATTCTAATATTTCTATATCTTCTGTTTGTGATAAGCAGAATATGTAATGGGAGAGAGTACCTTGCAAAGATGACAGAGGTCGACCTAGTTTCAAAATGGACTTGGTTCCAAAGACCAACTGATCCTGCTCTGTGTCGAAGCAGCTATGGAGGCATATCATCAGACTTCGGTTTATTTATAGTCCTTATTCCAGACACATGATAGAGGACATCTCTCAACTATGCAACACTCAGAACTTTAAGTGGGAGTATGTGTCCTTTGTGGGGAAGGAAGAGAGGAAGGGATCACTCATAGGGTTTTGTGCTTAACTATGTGAAGAATTTTCGGATCTGTTCTGAGATTATGCGTGCTGTTCTCAGACCTTCTGGATGCAAATTCAATCGGTGACTTATGGTTTGATTTTTCTTCACTATGCTCCTGAGTTACACTGATTCTTTTTTAAGACAATCTTTTATTTTCTTATAGTTTTTCGTTAGTAGGTATTGTTTGGGAAGTGATATCAAGATAAAGTGATAACGGGCAGTCTAAAACATGTGTAGGGGACTGAATCTGAATTGTCTAGACTCTGTGTTCAATGTGCTGGTAGGCATGAAGGATTTGATAATGTGGATTTATATAGGATTGTTTGGAGTGACCATACGACGCTCGGGTAGATTGAGAAGAGAGATATACATGAGAATCCATCGGTCACACTAAAGCAATCTGTATCTAGAACCGTGGTTTAACTTTTCCTTGATATACGAACTTATGTCCTTAATTCTGGTTCTGATAGTGTGACTGGGGGGTTCTGATAGAGTAGGTATGTAGGAAATCATTTTCTTGCTTTCTATTTGTTAGTCATATGTTTCTTCATCTGCATGATTGGAAGAGATCCGACATGGGTTGCAACATATGCAACTATAATTCTACGCATCTCCTTATCTATGAAATTCTTTCTATCTGTTAGCCATATGTTGTCCCTTCTGTGTGATCGGAAGATCCGACCTGGGACACAACATATGCAATATTCTACCTCTCAATCCCTCTATCTTTGTTAGTCATATGTTGTTCCCTCTGCGTGAATGAAACAGATCTGACCTGGGACACAACATATGCATCTATATTTAAATCTTTCTTCCTCCTTCATAATTGTTTACTCGCCTAAAGTAAGGAGTCCTTAGGAAGTTCATGATAACCAAGCTATATCGGGGAGTGGGGAACACGTTCTAGTGTAACTAAAATTGAACCATTTAAGAGGTTTTTTGTAGATCTCACTGCTTAATTTAAGTGGACAACAATACACTTGCTCATCATCAGCTAAATGGTATATTTAGAAAATTTTGTCAATATCCTTCGTGTTTAAGTGGACCACAATACCGAAAATTAACTAGATCTATTCATGAAGTTGAAGGTACTGGTAAACAAAGTTAAAACTGTCTAACAACTTTGATCCCAATTAATTTTGTTTTTGTTAAATTTGTTCATAGTTTTCCTCTATGCACAAATTTAGGGTAGAATTAAAAAAAATCAAAAATCAAACAAAAATCAAAAAAATCAAAAATACAAAATATTCTTGTTTCTGTTTTTAGTTTTCCAGAAAATATGAAAAATCCAAAAATATTGTGTGTTAAGTTTTCTTTTAGTTTTGTTTTGTCTTGAAAAGTGAATTCAGATGTAGATGAAACTCATGGAGTCTGTGTCAAAAAATTCTGATCCAAGGCTTCGTTCGTGATTATCGAAGAATTCTCATTCGAAGGAGCAAGAAATGAAGATTATTCTTTTAACATTAAATCCTTCAACTCTAGAAGCAAGGTGAAGCTGTTCTTGAAGATTATGTGACAGATTGTATTGAAGCCTCATCAATCAATTTGTTGTTATCTATGAACCTACTGAAGTGATCCAAAAGATTAGATCTCTCTATTGTTCTCTCTGAAGATTCTCAAGCTGAAAGCGCTGTCTTTCAAGAATCAGTACATCAAGCCTCCTCACCCAACGTTTGTTCAAAATGAAATTTTGAAGAAAAGCCCAACTGCTCAAGATGAATTCATTAATTGAAGATTCATCAAGTTCATCTTGAAGCTGTGAAGAACTCGAAGATAAACCCTGAAGCAAAGCTCCCAATGAAGATTAAAAAGAAAAGCTGACTACAATTTTAGGGGGAGTTTGTTGGGTCAATTAGAAAAGAAAGCTATAAACCAAGGGGAAGATTGTTGGGTTAAAAATATAGTTTATACTTTACTTTTCTAGGCAATTATATTTTTTCAGTCTAGTTTATGGTTGTATGGGTGTTTACGGCCGTGAACACGTTTGCGGTTGTTTGTCTCATATAAATAGTTTTAGTAGAGTCATAAGAGTGTGTAAGGCTATGAGAGAGTGTACGGTCTAGAGGAGAGATAGAGTGGAGAGCATATTGTAGAGAGAGAATGCTAGAGAGAAAAAGTGTGTGTGAGAGAGAATCTTATATGTTGGAGCATCAATGTGATTGAATACATCATAGATTCATCTTCTTCTTCTTCTCCTTCTCTTCTATTTTGATCTGGCATCATCCTCTTGATCGGGATTCCACAACATCAAGCGGATCTGATTGATACACAAGTAGATTTGGGACTTACATATGTTCTTCTTTCAATAGTTTCTTTCACATGGAAAAACAAACAAGAAAAGGAAGCAGAGGAAGCAATCAAAGAAGTGTTGCGTTCCAAAGAAATCATTTTTTGAACCTAGAAAGATGAAGCAAGTATGGGTTCCCAAGAATTCATCTCAACAATCTGAACCAAAGAAAACTAATGGAGTTAAAAAGAAGCACCTTAATCAAAGGTCTTGTGGGAGAAAGGGAAAAGTTAAAAAAAAAACCTAAAGCCAATGTTTCTTTAACTGATTACAATTATTTAGAAGTGAGGTATGTTCCCAAACCCAATCTTAAATGGGTTCTTAAATGTTCTTGTAAATTCCAAAGCAATGGGAGAGACTCCAAAATCCTCTAAGTTCATACACTACAAGAAAAAGTTGATATTGCTAGGGAAGGAATCTGTTGCAAAAAGCTGAAATTCCATTGCAAAAGATGAATTGAATGGAATTTGCAATGACTCATATCCGTCCCTACAAACCACGTAGAGAGGTTCGCAACAAAAACAATAATGTTGTTGCAAATGTGAATACGGAATGAAATCTTTTATATATGGTATTCCGTCATGTATTCTAAGTAGGATTTTGTTGTGAAATCCGTAGTAGTTCTTTAGTCACTAATTCCATTGTATTCGATCAGTTTCAAATTCTATGGTGATCAATCGTAGCAACATTTGTGGTGATGTATCTCTAGCAAAATCCATTGTGATAAATCCCTAGCAAAATTTATGGTGATGAATGCCTAGCTAAATCCACTGTGATGAATCCCTAGCTAAACCCGTTGTAATGAATGCCTAGCTAAATCCGCTAGATAGCTATGGATGGATAATTAATTTAAAAATTAGCCCAAATTATTTTGTACTAAAATATAAAAAACAAAGATAACAAAAAATCAGATAACATTTATATCATAAAATAAAACAATAAATATTTATTATATCAAAAATGAAAAGTGACTAATCCAAAATAAACACTTTGAACTAAACAAATTAACACTTTATGATCTTATAGTTTTATAGGTCTTTATAAACGTTAATAATAGCCAGCGCCGATTTTAGTTGTTTATTAAGCTGATCGATTCTTTTGTTATGTTGGTCATCTTTGGCCTTTATTATCTCCTTAGATTCTTCATTTTGTTCTTTTTGTTGATTAACAAGCTCCCTCAATTCTTCCAATTCAACAGTTTTTTCTGGGATGTAATTAGATACTTACGTTGTACCATTAATCATGGGAACCACCTTTGCATATGAGGCAAATCCATACAGTCTTCTTTTCTTGTCATGACCACCAAAAACATCATAAAATATTTGGTTCTCCTCAACTTCTTCACCTATAGCTGGCAACTCTTCCCGTTTTTCGTATAAAGGGCATCTACAAAATTATACTAATAATTTAAGAAGATATGAAAGTTATGAATAAAGTGATGTCTACAATATAAAACTTTGCATTGAAATGAATGTTACATGAATTTTTATATATTTTTTTCATTTGTAAATGTGACTCAGTTGTGATTCTTCGTGTGTGTATACAAGAATAATTCACTATACGGTGGATTGTGTCCTAATTTCCTCTTCTGCATAAATACCATAAATTTAAAATATACCCATAAACATAAACATACAAATTCCGATGAAGAATTAATAAAAACTTACAAAATCAGAAGCAACCTTCAAATGAGCATGGTATGGACGATGTAGGTGTTGAGGATGGTGTGGATTTTGTAGGTGTTGAAGTTGTGGTAGCCGATGTATGGATCATGTTTTCTCGCTAGACATTAATAAGATGATATACTTATAATGGTTTACAATTTTAATCTTTATATGAAGTATATAAAGAGAATTATTGAGTATTATATGTTCTATGTGTAGTTATATGTAGTGTATGTTCTTAAAGCGATATAATAAAATAGGAAAAAATATGTATCTTAAAAAGAATAATAATTAAATTGAATAACCTTGATTAAAGTCAAAGTACTCGTGGTGATGATTCCAGGGATATAAGGAACGCACAAATTGGGCTTAGAATGAAAAAAGTTGTGACCCGTTGATGTTTCATGTTTGACTCGATACGACAAACGAGTGTCGTAAAAAGTAATTTTTTGATAAGTTACTTATTAGTATAATAAATCTAAACTAAAGTCATAGTATTTGTAAAGCCGAGAGCATGCATATAGAGAATGCCTAAATCTGACTTGGTATGAGCATGTTAGGATTTTTCGAAGTTTCGGCGTAACAATGCGGACACATAAATCGAATTTGAGACCGGTTGACTTTTTTTGCTGAAACAAGCTAAATTTGAATCAAATATTTCGTTAATAGGAGTCTATCGATATAAAGACAAATGGTCGTC
Organism: Lactuca sativa; assembly: GCF_002870075.4. Classification (NCBI taxonomy): domain Eukaryota; kingdom Viridiplantae; phylum Streptophyta; class Magnoliopsida; order Asterales; family Asteraceae; genus Lactuca; species Lactuca sativa. Next base: position 212,078,206 of record NC_056630.2, read on the forward strand.
GGATGACAAAGTTATGTGTTTATGATTTGTATGATGATTCACTAGATCTTTCATATTCCGCATTTGTCATCATAATCAACACCACTACAAGTAATATCAATATAGATTTTTAGTGTAATGATCCTGGAGATTAATAAAAGTCTAGATCCTCACTAATCCAAATTTCTACATCAAGATCTATCAAGTAAGGATCAGCCAGGCGGGACGGTTAGGGGCAGGATTATCGGCATAATAGCTTTTCTGAAACCGAACAACCACACCAATGCATCCATTCTAGACACATCTCCCATAAGTAGATCAATCAATCTAACGAATTACTAATAAATCTTATTAATAGGTTCATAATAACGACTTATGACCATAAATACAATCTACGCTAAAAGTGATAGAGTGTAGCTTAACTTATAGAGATTAAGTCTAGAAATCACACTCGTAGGGCTCCTACTGGATGACTACTTCTTAGTTGAACACTTCAGGGGTTGCAGGGCTCCTCCACAGAAAAAACTAAGGGAAATAGGCTAAACTCAAGAAGAATTCGATAGAGAGGAGGAGAGGGGTGAGGAAGCAAATGAGCACCTAAAGCCTAACTATAGCCTAATTGCGCGTCGCGCCTAGTATACGTGCTTCACACACCTGAGACGTTGCTCCTCCTGTTTTTCTGTTACGTGTTGCAAATATGGTTGTCCATGACCCACCTTGTAGAAGGTGTGTGCCGTGCAATCTAACTGTGCGTGGCACTTCTCCGAAAACTTTAGAAAATCTTATATTCTTTGTATGAAATCTATTTTCGATGTTCTTTATATCCACACATAGCTATTGACGAGATCTACAACTTTCATTTAGACTCTGTTGATAAATTTTGACTTTTTAAGCTATATTTTAACAGGCTTAGGCTGTTAAAGTTTGTTAAAAACTCAAAATTTTAACATATGATATATGTTCTCGATTGTCTTTATATCGACGGAACAATATGGACAAGATTTTCAAATCTCATTTAGATTGTTTTTCCTAACAATCAACCGACCTTTACTTTTATTTCTTAGTCATATACTACTGCGCTGAAATATAGAAAAATCATAACTCCTTCTTACGAAGTCAGGGTTTAACGGTCTTTATATGTACGAAATCATTATCACATATACTATAACTTTTGTTAAGATTATTTTTCCTAAGTAATCTTCTATCAAAAAATCATTTTTACACTTATTATCTAAAGTTGACTAGCTAGAATATGCAGACGTTATATAACAATTATATCTTTTATCTTATTAGGATATCATTTATTAATCCTAATTTACTATCTTTTTAGGATATCTAACGATCCTAATGTATTTTAATTAGGATATTTTTATTAATTTTAATTTACTATCTTTTTAGGATATCCAACGATCCTAACGTATTTTAATTACCAGTCGAGGTGTCCCTAATGGTAACCTATACTCTAAGATGATTTTAATGTATTATCATGAGCTCCTATAATTGACTATACTCTAAGGTGATGTATTGTATTACTGTGAGTCCCTATAATCGACACATTCAGGCTCTCGCAGGATTAACGTTTATAGGTATTAGGTAAATGTTAAATTTAATCAAGTCCTTTGTACAAATTAAGTACGGTGAATATCCTAAATATGTTCTTGCATAACTCCTTGGTACTTAAAGTACCCTAGGAATTTGGTTATTTTAACAGGATATTTGGGCAGCGTAACAATTAAGTACGGTGCATATCCTAAATCTTTTCTCGCATAACTCCTTGGTACTTAAAGTTCCCTAGGAATTTGGCCATTATAAAATCTAGCTATTACATACTCCTAGATTATTGTGCATCATATATTTTAGACACAGATCATAGCTTAAATCTAGGCATAGTAACTACAATTATATTATCTTAAGGTATCTTTCTCATAATATAATAACTTAATATCTTTAAGAAAATATTTTTATAAAATCATTTGTTAAGGATGTATCCCCCCCTGAAAACATTTTAAAACAATAAAATAAGGGTCGTGAAATCACTTGTAAAGTGTGAAACCACTAAAGTAGGGAAGAACCAGGAATTGGGACTCGAAGATTGCCTCAGGATCGACCAGACTCGAGAGTATACTTACTAATAGCTAATATGTATAACTGAAGAAGTGTCCTAGGCTTCTTATGAGAATTTTTCATAGTAAGAATGAGAGAAGAGAGAATTTGAATATGTGGGACAAAATGAGGGACATCAACCCTCTTTTTATACTGGAGGTGTGCGTCGTTCAACGCATGGGCGCACCACGCAAGAGCCTCATGGATCCATCCTCTTTTCGACACGTGTCTGAATGTTGTTGGTGCATCATACCTCCTTCTAGAAGCATGTGCGAGCCGTGCATACCTCTTGCGTTGGGTGCTTCTTGCAAAAACTTCAAAAATCCGTATCTTCTTCATACAAACTCTATTTTTAACGTTCTTTATATCCACGCGTAGCTCTCAACGGGTACTACAACTTTCCTTTTCGTTGTTTTAGCCGGTTTTGACTTTCATTTTCAAACCCGACAGGGTAAGGATTTATGATTTTATAAAGATCATAACTTACTCATATGGATCCCGTTTTCGACAAACTTTTTCGTAAAGTTTATATCTTGAGGAGTAATATGAAACTCTTTTAGTACTTTTAGTCAAAACTCAACCAATCTCTAAGTACCATTTTGACGTAATTAATTTTACTATGCAGCTGATTTTTATATCATATGAAATTCGTATCTACTTTATATTTACGACTTACTTTCAATATATATATATATATATATATATATATATATATATATATATATATATATATATATATATATATGTGTGTGTGTGTGTGTTTCGACACACTAATTTTTACAACTTACAGACGATCCGGTTGATTTTTCCTATTTATCTTTATATGAAACTTATATTTTCATCATATATTGATATATTTTACGTATTAACTCTATTATATTCAATTTTGATCACTTTTTGTAAATAATGATCGGTGCCAAAAGTCGCAAATGTTATATTCTCCCCCCGTTTAAGGAATTTCGTCCCCGAAATTCAACTAGGAGTGCTTGACACCAAGGCACTTTTGGGAGAACATTGAGAATATACTTGTATTTACTATTAATCATCCTTATTACTTATTTCTATCGATTTTAAATTGACTCTCTAGATGTTTGAACTGATGGAAATGATTAATATAAACAATCACCTATCATTAGAGTATTTCCCATAGATAATGGTGATTTTATTTTATAAACAATCACCTATCATTTACGATAATTGTGATTATTATTTTATCTTATAAACAATTACTTATCATTAGGGTATTTCCCTTAGAAAATAGTGATTTTATTTTATAAACAATCACCTATCATTTATGATAATTATGATTATTATTTTCTCTTGTAAACAATCACTAATCATTAGGGTATGCCCCTTAGATAATACTGATTTTATTTTATAAACAATTACCTATCAATTACGATAGTCGTGATTATTAATCCATCAGTTAATTATTTACTGATGTCTAGAGGGGAAAGATTACTTATTAAGACTTTAGAGTTAGATTGATCCTTCTGTCAAGTACTTACTGATACCAAGAGTGAGAGTGATAGTGATCCCTCGGTTAAGTACTTATTGATACCAAGAGTGAGAGTAAGAGTGATCCCTCAGTCAAGTAATTACTAATACCAAGAGTGAGAGTGAGAGTGTTCCCTCAGTCAAGTACTTACTAATACAAAGAGTGTCTAAAATAACTAAAAGGTTCCTTAATAATTATTATCAGAATTTTCAGAGGATCCTAATATTACCATAATGATTTTTTTATCTTTCATTATCATCCATTCTAATTTTATCTAATTATCTGATGAAGATTATCACATGATCCTAAACTTATACAGTTTTCGACTCATCTGATTTCTCCTTATTACGGTTAGACTCAGACGAAAGATGCGCAACAGAGCTGAACCACACTTTTTAAAACAATTCAATTTTAGAATCATATAACCTATGTATCCATCCTAAAATTAATAACATGTGATTCTTATATTTCTATTTTAATGTGTTTTACCTAACGTTTATGAAACTATATCATTATCTTGCTTGCTCGTAAGTTATAAGGAAGGACTTACCAATTCTTAGGGGAAGATTTTGGGCATCATCGCTCGTGCCAATGACAAATGATCTTCCTTGAGAATTACCCTTTGATTTTCCAACCATGGGAATCCTCTTTTGAAGTGGCCCACTTCTCCATATTCATAACAGTTGTGGTTCTTTCCAATAATAATTCCTTGGATAGTGGCGAGCGGCGGACTCCAACAAGACTTAGCTGTGTGGCCCTTTTTTCTGCAGTTATTACAGATTAACTCTCTACACGCACCCACATGATAGTAGTTGCACTTATTGCATAATGGAAGATCTCTTGCGTATTTCCTTAAAGGAGTGAGCCACGAAGTGGTCGCTACATAGACTTTCCCTAAAAATTGTTTCTTCCAATCCACTTACTCTGAATCTTCATCATGCTTTCTCTTGCTATTTCTTGATCTTGGGAGATCAGTCTTTACAACCATGGTGCCCTAGGGGATTAACTGATTTGTCAAGGTTAAGGCCAGTCTCTTGGCATTATCGTAAATAGTTAGTCTAGAAGCCGTAACCAATTGCTACATAGGCTGTACTAAACCCCATATGTACCTGGTGGTTGTCGAGGCCAACAAAATATATAACCCTAAATCATTTACACTAAAATAGTGGATAGTGGTAAAAGGGTCGAAACCACGGAGATTGGTTCAATTTTATAACTCTTTGAAAATCTCTTTATAAAAAATACTTGTAAAATGACAATAAAAGTAAAAATAGGGGGTTTTCGTCTTTTTGAAATACTCGTAATAAAACTAGAAGTAAACTAAAATTTAAATAGACAATTCAACTAAAACAAGATTTTGATGTAAAATCAATAAGCGAAAGATGGTTGACTTAAGGTTTCCTTATTTGAACACTTGATGAACATATCATTAGTATCCAATAGTGTAATATTTTTTAAAAACCTTAATTTGGTTATAGTAATCCAAGAAGCTTGATATTACCTAGACTTTTCTTAGTTCTCAAAATGGTTAGCAAGCTCATGTTACACCCCGCTAAAGCGGAAACACGAGGCGTGTCAGTACAAAAGGTCTCATAGAAAAAGTTAAAAGACAACACCAACCATAATATTAAAAGGTAATACAATTTACAATGTGTTTGAACATATTTTAAAAGAAATTACAATGTAATTGAAATACAACCCACATGAATGCTCCTAAAAATGATGTGTCCCTAAGTGTCATCTTATAGACGAGTTCTTGAAAAAGCATGTAAAATGAGCGGTCAACTACCGAGATAGTCGGTGAGTACACACAGGTTAAAAATAATATTGGTTTCATGAACCATAATCAAAGTTTTAATAGAAGTTTCCATAAATAAAAGTACATTGCTAAAATGTGTAAATAAGTTTGCATAAACAAAGTTCGTTGTCATCATGAGAAATAAAGTATGTTGCCAAAATGAGATGCAAAGTTCATATTCTCATGGGATATAAAGTTCGTTGCTAAAACGAGTAAACAAGTTTCGTTTCTAAAATGAGTATACAAGTTTCATTGATAAAATAAGTATACAAGTTTCATCGCTAAAATGAGTATACTAGTTTCGTTGATAAAATGAGTATACAAGTTTCATCGCTAAAATGGGTATACAATTCTCGTTGTTAAAATGAGTATGCAAGTTTCGTTGCTAAAATGAGTATACAAGTTTCGTTGCTAAAATGAGTATACAAGTTTCGTCACTAAAATGCAATGTAAGATTCGTATGTGCATCAAGTTTCCATTCATGAGTTCACAACCCAAGCCTCATGACCGAATCGTGCCCTATTGACTATTATGTGTATCGCAAACATAGAGAATAAAATGGTAAAATGCACTCAAGCGAATCGTGCGAGTGAGGAGTTGTCTACCTTGTGATAGCGCTATCCATAATAACCATGGGCTCAAAAGAGTTAATGAGTTGTGTCGAATGATTCCAGGGACTTAACCGCGATACAATCCTCATGAATTAAAGTAACATACACACACATGAAAAACATAGAAACCAAGTTTATGCAAGTCAAAATAAATACAACGAACATAAACAGTTTTTGGACATGCTTTTCCACCTCAAAACATTTCAAATCGAAAATAGGGGAAGTCGTGAATACTCACAATGCATTGAGATGATGCAAATGATGACTTGATCTAAGTTCCCCTTGTACCACTACCAAATCCTACAATAATATTACCCACTAATGAGTCTCTAATTGAAATCGAACACTAGTATACTTACTATTACAATAGAATTATACTAATATTGCATTGAAATTTAATATTGTTAACTTACAAACATTTTTCTGAAATGGTGAAATTTTATCACTCATGTGATTAAGATAATTTTAGACAGTATTTTCCAGATTTTTATAATATTAATTGGGGTATTTCAATATATTTAAACGTATTTTTAAACTCCTAAAATCCAAAAATATTATCAAACAGTTTCCAAAATTCATTAAATTTTACATTATCGTTCCAATTAAAGTAGAGGTCTTCCATAAATATCACCTTGAATTTTTGACGTGATTAACTATTTTTCCAAATTTTTAATTCTTCATAACAATATAAATTCATGAAAAATAGTATCCAGATGATAAAAATTCTCAAACTTTTTATAATACTTCTATTAATTATACTTAAGCTGGGAAAAATTTAACAATGGGTTTCTAAATAGTTTAACCCGATTTTATGTTTTTTGTACATTTATTCTAACAAAAATGGAAATAAATAGAACACAGTTTCCAAAATTGCCCAAACTATTTTTAACACAGTTATTATACATATCGAAGCTGAAAAATATAAAAGATATTTTTGAATTAGGTTTTCTATTTTTCTTTGTTTTATTCTCTTGAATAATCATTAATTGGTGAATAATTATCAAAAAGTTGAAGTAAATTACCAAAATTTTGTAAACTTTATTTACAATGTACATAATCCAGGAAAAATACGAATGGTGATTTGAATATATTGTAATCCAATTTTGTGGATTCAAGTGTATTTAATCTTAGAAAATAGAAGAAAAATAGCATATTGAATACAAAAATCATTCAAATTTTTATTTCGAGTTGTAATATATTTTAAGATCTTCTGGTAAATTTTTTCATGAATTTTGGATTAGTAGAACTATTTTTCCCATTATTAGTCCATTATAAATACAAAAATCGGGGAAAAATATGTATGCATTATGAAAAATTCTGAAAATATTTTTCTAAGTATTCCACCTGAGGTAGGATCTACGAAAAATATTATAAAGCCTTTTCAAAATCCCTAAAATGGTTTTATAATTTATTTTAATTAAACAAAAATAAAATTCAAAACCATACCAAACAGTTACCAAAATGGATGAAACTCATTGAGATATCATAATGTACTTTAGAGGTTATTCATGAATTTAGCTAGGATTTATAGACCTTAGAAAGTATTTTATATGAATTATTTCCCTATTTTCTTGCAATAATAATAATAATTCGAGAAAAATGAATTATTTTCTGAAATTTGTAGAACTTCTTATTTTGTTGCTGGAATTCTGGGAAAAATCAGATTTGATCAGAAAAGAAGTTTTAGATATTTATTTGGGAATAAATCATTCATTAACATATGTGAAAGCTTTTAACAACAAACTTTGATCATCAAGCATCTAAGCTTGAAGATCATCACATGCATGTTGTTTTCAAGGACATTCATGAGTTTGAAATGGTCAAAAATAGTTTTGGAAATAAAACTTAGGGTGCATGTGGTGATTTTCCACCAAAACTTGTAGAAAAGTGCATTTCCATGACTTTGACTTAGGTTTTGGTCATGGCACTTCACCATCTACAACATGCATGTTGTTTTTGGGTGAAATCCTACCACCATCATCATCAAAACCATAAGTGTGTGTGCATGTTTATGTTTATGTGTTCATGATCTTTTATTAGAATGGAGTAGAAGATGGAGAAAAAAAATAGTAAACTTTGAAGGAATAATGAAGTAGAAATCGATTTTACCTTCAAGAACACCACAAGATGATGAAGATTTCAAGTTTGAGGAGTGTTCTTGGGTCCTATTTTCTGGAAATTTCATGGTTTAGAGGGTGGAGAAGAGAGAAATGGAGTTGTGAAGGTAGAGAGAAATGAGAGAGAATGAAGGAGAAGGTGGAGTGTGAGAGAGAAGTAAAAATGATTATGTGTATGTTGGGAAGAGAGGGAGTGTCTTGGGAGAGGGGAGGACGAAATCTTGGGTGAGTGAGGCTTCCTCTCTCTTTTTTCTTTTATAAAAATTCAAATCTTTTATAAAAATATCCAACTTTTTATAAAATGTGCACCTTAACCTAGTTTTATGCCTAAAACTCTTGATTTTTTTACTTATAAATCAAGGGTAAATGTTAATTACTTAATTTTTTAATTTCCTTGATTGTATTTCATAATAATTATTATGATAAGATAATATTATAAGGTTCTTAATTATTTTTATAGGATTTTTAAGGTTAAAGTTTATAAATATGAGTTTTTATGGCTTTTAGGGTTTTTGAGTTTAATACATCTTTGGATATCAAAATAAAGTGAATCTTTGAGACTTCAAATTAATTTTGTGTTTCCTAACTCTTATTCAAGTTAGAAATAATGTGTGTAATTTCTTTTTATTGGTTTATTGGCATTCTACGTAGTGATTCCGAGATTCACGCGAAATTGAAGAATCAAGTATACTAGTCTTAGTTTTCAACTTTGACTTAAGTTCCAACAAGACTCAGACCTGATTTCTACTACTAGGTTAAATTCTTGATGTGTGTATATGATTCACGAAAAGGTGTTTAAGTCAAGTAATGACCCGGATTTGAATAGTTGTTACAGTTAACGTAACTATGGAAGTCACGTATCAATGTGGAATCTAAGTACACTATCCTTCAATTCTACTTGTTTCCCAGTTTCTGGTTGGTTGTAACTTAGCTTCTAGTTACTAAGTCTAGTATGTATCGTGCCTACATGTGCAACTAAGCTTATCAATTCTTGAACCGACACGAATTTTGATGGTTGTCACAACTCATAACAATTTCCTTAGTCAAAGTAACAATTTCCATTAAGCACGTAATTAGTTATAGTCAACTAGCATTAAGAACCAAAAAGTCACCAAATCCAAGAGGAGTCAAATGCTTTCACTTCCACTTTGGACAAAATGTTTTTATGATTGTGTGAAGTAAAACTAACATAAAATCACTTGTTGCTTTCTAATTTTAGGATCCTTTACTGAATCAAGAAATTAGTCAACTAATCACCAAAAGCACATTTAAAATCATCAATAAAAACATACAAGTAGTAATAAAAGCTAAAACACAAAACATTCTCATAAAGATTCAAGAACAAGTTCATGTTGTCTTCGATATTCAACAAACATTCAAATTATTTCACCAAACTCAACCAAGTTTAGTCAAGCCTAACATGGCTAAACACAAGAAAACAAACTAAGGATAGATTGTACCAAACATTTAACAAGAATCAAGAGCAAAAAGATGAAGTTCTTGGTCTTCAAAATGCTCCAAAATTTCCAGAGAAATGATGATTTTTTCGGATGTGCAAGTGTGTGAAAGGAGTCCCACCAAACTTCCTAAAACTGAGTCCAAAAGTAAAATCATGAAGTTGCCCTTGTAGGAACTCGGGCGGGTCGCGTGGTATTCTTACACGGGCCGCTGAACTGTCGCATAATGGGCAATTTCCATTTATTGGGTTTGTACTGCTTCATCTAATAGCCCAGTTTGATTCCAATTAGCTTCTAGCCCATTTTTCGTCAAGTTCTCTTTATTTTAAGCCCAAGATGGCTTCTCCAAATGATCCATAGCTCGCATAACCCCTAGATCATTAATGTTCGCACACATGAGAATTCTCCTGGATCATGCAAATTTAAAAGTTTTTTTCTTCCAAGCCTTCTATCAACAAGCCCACTCCATGCATCAACTCCATTAGCTATCAAGCCCAAAATTATTGTCGTCCTACAATCCTTGCCTCCCAAAGATCCCGCTCCGCTCGTCTCCTTAAAACTTGCAATTATGCTCAAGAAACTAGCAAGTACCTAAAATGGTCATAAAATAACAAAAACAAAAATATACGTGGAAATTGACTAAATTTTGAATGAAATATGTTAAAATAAACTATAAAAGAAGTAAATAAAATGAAACTATCTAATCACACCAAGCTTAAACGTTAAGTTTCCTCAAGTAAGACAAGACTAAAATGAACCTGGGATGATCTAAACTAAAAACGAAAAAGAGTGAACATCTTAGGCAGAAATTCACGACAACGCCCTTAAAATAAAAACATATAATCCATTTTTAGAGATAAGAATCGCTTTAAGGGACAAGCCTTTGTTACCCTTCTAGCAAGGTATACATGTTGAGCAAGATAAAAAAAATGAGCATGTATAGTTCACTATTATGGTTTATGTGACATTGTTTCGTGGTCCGATCTAGCCGACAAGCCATAAGAAAGCGTCCCTCGGTTAGAATGTTCCCATGGAATAAAACCTAGAAAAAAGATAACACGGGCCAAAAATGTCACACCAACAAACCTCGGATGGCGGAAACGTCCGGGGTGGAGGACTTCATGTGTAGTATCATGACAAACGAGTATAATAGTGATCATAGTACATACAACCAATCCTAAATATAATCGAAAAAGTTACATAGTTTCAACTGTTACATAAAACCCATAGTAAATAATAAATCCCCGTAAACTATATATTTCGTTAACTCCCTATGTGAGTCGTTATAACCATGCTATGACTTAGAAGACCTGTGACGATGTTCTTCAAGCGTCTGAATGTTATGACATTTGTCACCCCGACCTACCGGCTGGGCTGTTGCAAGCAGCTTGGGTGTGGGTTGTCAATCCCAATATAGATCTATACAAAACTATCATGCTCTCCCTATAAGAGACTCTGGCTATAACTACATAAATTTTACCAGTACTCTGAGAGTACAATGAAATAGTGTCTCACAATTTATGTTAACAAGTTTACGTGTAGAGTGAATGAAAAACCTTTTTTGTAGTGTAACGGAACCCCTTTTTGTAGTGTATTTGCAGTGTAAGGAACCATAAACTATACCTATTATAGTTTATTACATATATTTGTGGTAATTGGAAATCATATCATGAATGACTATTTCTATTTGTGATATTAAACTAACAAGAAAATACATTCAACACATAGAAATTTTTATTGCTAAACACTTTGCTCAGCATGTTACAAGGTGTTAATAAATAGAAAGTTGTTTAACTAGTTATAACTTTTCTGTACTATTTTTTTTTTTCGGGAAATCATAGAAAAATCATACGAAGTCAAAATCTGATTCCGTAAACTCTGAGTGTTCAGGAAATGTGTATAGTTTATTCATAATTTTTATTATGATTTTTAGTGGTCTCTAACTAGTGCGAAAATGCCCATTCACAGACTGGTCCGAGTTTGTTTTCGAAATGATAGGCAGTTTTGTAAAAATCACCATAAATTGTAGGGAAATTGTATGAGGATGTGCAAGTAGTCATTAGAAAGGTATTAACCTGAAATATTTTCACCTTGTACAGTTTTGAAAAATAATAAGTTTAAGATGTTCAAAACAGTCCGTGAATGAGGCCCAACTTTTCTGTTGAGGGTTGTTGGTTGTGTTATAATGTATTTTAGTGTTGTAACTTGTATTCTCCCCCTTAAAACTTGAATAAAACATGAAAATATAGGGTTATGAACTCACCATGAGTGATTCCCTGAGATGGATGGTTGAAAAAAAGAGGTTTCCAAGTCAAAAATACTTGGAGGATGCTTGAGGATTTGAAGATCCTAAGAACAAATATGACGATATTTGTATAAGAAATCCGAGATTTGAATGAAAGAGGGTACAATATTCAAGGGTCATAATGATGAAATTACCAAGAGTGAAGTGAGAGTTGAGAACTTCTTGGAGATCTTCAAGTTCCAGAGAGAAATGGGAGGGAGAAAAAGTGTGCCTTTAGAAGATATGAGTGGGGTTTCATAGGTGAGGATTAAGGATCTAATGAGTGGATTTGGGGTAGGGAAATCTGATGGAGTGTTGAGAGAAAGATATTGATTTAATTAGATACAATGGGAATAGTTCCATAAAGTAATCATAGAGTGGTTATGGTGAATAGGTTGTGTCATAACTTTTTGGGGAAAGTCAACTGTCCCTTGAAGAATATCTTGCACAAAAGATATGGTTTATAGCGAGGATTTCCCCATAATATGATTAAAATAATGGGTTTTAGACATCACAATCGTGTTCTATCCCTCGAAGGTTGGCAACAAATTGAAAGTGTCCAGGAATCGGGAGCGTCCGTTCGGAGTCAGGGACGTTCGTCCGGAGGCGTTTACGGATCCGGAGTCATCTATGGATCCGGAGTGGCATTGGTCTTTCGAGGCCGCAAAGCTCTTCTGGTGTAGATTCTTTCAAGGTGAGTTGGTTCCGGATGAGGATTTCCAAATGAGAAGAGCGTTCCGGAACATGCGGAGATTGTCCGGTTCGTTTTAGAGGGTCATGTTTCAGGCTTAGAGGGCTCCAGACCAAGGGGGTCCCTTTTGGGTTTTCTACTTGGGTCTTTGAGTTGTGAGGTTGAGGGGAAATGCGGTGCGGGTTCTCATTTTATGACGCTACGGACCGAAAATGGATTGAACTATGAGTAGTAATGACCCGAAGGTAGTCTAGAGTTAAGAGTAGTCCGGGCCGTGTTGCGGTGAGATAAACCGAACGTGGCCTCAGACCGAAAGCGATCTCGAACCGCAGTAGCCTAGACCGAAGGAGGTCTCAGTCCGGAATTGACTCCAGACCGAAGGTGCGTTTGGTCCATAGGTGGTTTCAGTTCCTTTTGCAGCTTCTCATGAAATCTTCCCGTCTCGAGTAATTTTTGACTACGCTACAGGGGTTGGGTGCCCCTAGTGTTTAGTAAAATGTTTAGAGATTTAAAAAGAGACTTTGTGTATGATTGTTAATAGTGTTCAACCTTGTATTGTGGGGTTTGCACTCCCCGTTACGATTCGTCATGAATGCTACACACCCTATAAGGGTATGTAATAGTGTTTTATAGAGTCGTTTCGTTCACATACCCTACTAGGGTTTTGAATCTCTGAATATGTGGAACTTCTGAGTGATACTTTGTATTGATATAAGTTGTTTGTACATTAGTGAACATAGAGTAAATCCTACAAATCAAGTACATATCGTACTTACTGTTTTCGACTCGTTTGCCTTTATTTGGCTTTGACTCTGACCTGAATTTGACGGCTGTCACAAAAAATGGCAAGGAACAAGTTATGCACAATAGTTGTCAAATTAAAATCATCTAGAAGAATAAGTACTCCCGCCTAAATGTGATCCATGTAGAGTGAAGAATCGAGCACATGATGAGTAAAGGGCGCCATTGTAGTTGCCAACAAAAGATGAAATCTAAACATGAAATACATTAAACTAGAAAGGAACTACATGAAATAAAATCCAAAATAGTCTAAACATCTAACAAATGAAGAATGGATGCAACTCTGTGGCTCGACCCTTTTATTTAACCCCAAAAACACAATTACAATTACAATAAACAAAAAGAAGAAAAAAAAAGAACATAAACTATTGTCATAGAATCCTTTAAACATAAAATAAAATAAAAAAAAATACTAAACACTTCTAACTATATTCACGTTATACAATTGCAACAACGTCCTTTCTTAGGAATTATACATACTCTATGGACCAAAATCAACAAACATAAAATTTTTCAAATGACCAAAATTTGACTCTTCTAATCATAAGAGAACAAGTGGCACAATACATAATATATCGCAAACTTTCGACTTTTACCAAGAATTGTTGAAAATGCATGTAAGAATTTTCGAATGACAATTTGCTTTATGAGACACCAAATAACTACAAAAGTACAATACTAGAAAGGGTTTCTTTTGGGCTCACTTTTTGGGTTTACCACAAGAGTTTAACATAGGTTGCATCATGTAAAGAAAAATACAAAACAAAACTATATACAAACTATAAGTGACATCTAAATATAACCCAAACAAGAGGCTAAACAAGCGAATCAAAAGAAACTTAGTGCAAAAGTTGAGCACAACTATACTAAGTCTAAGTTGAGATCAAATGGGAAAAACGTGTCTAAATCACAAAGTGATAAGATATGATATGTAATGTAGTGGATAGACACTAAGGATCTCAGAATAGAAAAATCTAGCTCTTATTCCTTTCTATGGGGTTTGATTGTGGCTTGTAAGGAACACGCAGGTGGGGAACTAGTCGTCTCGAGGCTAAGTTGTCCCCCCTACTTAAGCCACATTTGCCATAAGTCGATTCATTTGCATAACTAATTGCATTCTCTCCCTATGTATATATAAAAGAAGATGCAACAACTGAAAGTCCCTATTAGCGATTCATATTTGTTATGTGTGTTTCCAAAAGAATTATAGTTAAGGTGTGTCGAGTCTTTCAAGTAAAGATGTCTGGACATGAGAGTAAAGAGAAAACAAAAATGTATGAATGTTAATTCCTTAAGCTAAATGTTATGCACAATTAAGAAAAAGAAAAGAAGAAAATAAAATCCTTTTGGAAATTTATAAAATAATTAAAAAAATGAATGCATATCAAGGCTAATATAATCTGCAACCTACCCAAAATGCATGAGATTTGAATGTGAAAATGAATTCTAACATTTGGAAAGTTACAGCTCTCACATCGTCATTAGATTTGAACGTGAAAATGAATTCTAAGGTTCATTCAATGTAAGTGGTTGCGAGATTATGAATGAACTGTCTCATCCGATGTTGTCAAATAGAGCTTGAACCCCTTCGAGCACTCCAAGATTTTCAAAACTCTCTTTGGAGGAGTTTTGTCGATTTCGATTTTGCGTTTGCTAGAAATGAGAAATTCATATATCTTACGGTTTTTGCGATCGAAGAAACGAAATGGGGCGGGGGGGGGGGGGGTCATTGGATTTGCCTTTTGACCCACCCTTAGATGAACTAGGTCCAGAACCTGATTTTGTGAGCTTATACATTCGATTCAGGGCAAAAATTTGACAATAATGACTCTGAAATTACCCTAAAAACTACAAGGAGAACAAACACAATTCCAACAACAAACGAGTAGTTAACATGTAAATAATCAAGTTAAAGGAGCGAGTATAACCATTTTTGCATAACTAGAACGGATTATGGGAACTGAATTAAAGCCACCAATGAGATTTCTCCTATGCACACCCCAAGCTTATGTGTTTACTTCGTGTTTAACTTCTGAATTGCTGGAACGACCTAAAACCATGCTTAAAAAATGTTTTCCAGCGACTGGAGTGGCAGCAATTAAAATTAGGCGAAAATTTTTAGTGAGCTCATGAGTGAACATTGGTATGCTTGTGAAGCCTTAGGGAAGAGGAACAAAAAGTTGTGCTCGAAAGTTCCAAAGGTGGCTGGAGTTGGCCGAAAAATGCATGTGAAGGCAGTGAGGGGTGGCGGTGGTGTACATTGTTCTATTCACAGATCGGGGCAATTTTTGGGTGGGGTTTGTAAATGGGGAAAATGGTGAAGAATGGAGGTGGTCTCACGGGATTCCGACCAATAGATCTCTGGGAAATCGAGTTTTTGTGTGAGGCTTCAATGGAAGAGGGTACATTCGTGAGAGAGAAAAGGAAATGTAGAGAAGATGAAGAAACCGATGTATGTAGGGAAAAATGGCTGCCATTTAATCCATTTCGTCAAGATAGTCAACATCGGTCAACATTGATCAATGGAAGTCAACCCACTTAAAATTTGGTCAACATACTACACGCGGGCGGAGTGCGGGCTGCGTAGAGGTCAAGTCTAGTTCTTCTTCTTTATCTCAAACCCACAAAAGGTGCAGAAGTGTTTTTCTTGAACTGTGCGGGTCGCACAAAGGTGATGTGAACTGAAGCTCGAAATTTTCCTAAGTATTGAATACAACTACGTTGGTCGCACGTAGGTCGCACGATGATCGCATGCACTGAACAAAGTTGGAGGGTACTTTATGTGCGGGTAAGGAATGGGTCACACACTGGCCGCATGTAGCCTCACGCGGGCCACATGATCCTTAGGCTAAAATCTTACGTGGGCCGCACACACTTCCTGCACTTCCAAAAAATTGAAAATTTCTAAAAACTTGATTTCATGGCCAAAATGATTTTCGTGAAGTCCCGATTTCAAAAACATGACAAAAGTTTGGGCCAAAAGCTTCAAAGGAACTTGAAATTTTTAAAAATTGGAGTTTTCAAAATCTCAAAAACGCTTGTAAAATCATTTATTGGGTTTTTAAAAAATTGAAAGCATAGTGCTTTCCAAGAATGTCATTCTTTAACGTCTTTAGAGAGACGTCCTCCTAGGTTGATTCAACACCACGGGAAATCCAAATGGATGATTTCAAGAGCATTTTCTTTTAAACCTTCTTAGAATGGGTTCAAAATGATGCCTATTGAATTTGAAAATTTGTCCCGTCTTTTCACTTTGGATTTCTACCACTCCATAGTCAAAGATCTTGATCAAAACAATAGGACATATCTATCTTGATCTTAACTTTCCCAGAAATAGCTTTAATCATAAATGGTAAAGTAAGACCCTATGTCCTGGTTCGAAATGCTTTTGGGTGATGGACTTGTCATGGAAAAGCTTCATTTTCTCCTTGTAAATTCTCGAGTTTTCGTAAGAGTTATTTCTCAATTCTTTTAACTCTTGAAGTTGAAGCTTCCAATGTCTTCCCGTGTCATCAATGTTGAAGTTGCATTGCTTGGCCGCTCAAAATGCACGATGCTCTAATTCCACAGGAAGATGACATGGCTTTCGAAAAACCAATCTAAATGGATACATGCCTATCAGGGTCTTGTAAGCGGTCCTACAAGCCCATAAGGCATCATCAAGCCTCAAAATCCAATCCTTTCTTCTATGATTCATTGTTTTCTCAGGGATGGACTTCACTTACAAATTTGAAACCTCCTCTTGACTGTTCATTTGGGGGTGGTAGGCGGTAGAGACGCGATGGGTTACATTGTACTTCTTCAATAAAGCCTCCATCATCTTGTTGCAAAAATGTGTCCCTATATCACTAATCAAAGACCTAGAGACACCAAATCTCACAAAAATATTAAAATTTAAAAACTCGATAACCATTTTGGCATCATCAGATCTTGTGGATTTGGCTTCAACCCATTTAGAAACATAATCAACCGCAAGTAAGATGTAAATGTTCCCAAATAAGAAGGGAAATGGGCCTATAAAATCAATTTGCCATACATCAAAAACTTTCAAAAACAAGGATTGAATTTTGTGGCATTTGATTCTTTTGTGAAATATCCCCGTCCTTTGGCACCATTCACAACTTTTACAAAATAGATAACGATGGCGTGACATAGTTATCCAAATAATCCACATTCAAGAACTTTTCTCAAAGTTCTGTTAGGTCCGAAGTGTCCCCTACAAGAAAATTCATGACAAAATTGTAAAATGGATTGATGTTCTTGTTAGGGCAAACATCTCCTAATGATTTCTTCGAGACATGTTTCGATAAATAAGGTTCATCTCACACACAGTATTTTGCCTTACTTTTCAATTTTAGCTTTGTGTGCACGGGTGAATGTGTCGGGGTGCCTTTTTGTAACAAAAAGGTTAACGATATCGGCATGTCGATGAATAGATTGAGTAAGGGAAAAAAGATGCTCATCCAGAAATTTGTCCCATAATGGGAGAGGAGTTTCATTTGAAGTGATTCGGCTTAAATGGTCGACAACAATATTTTCGCATCCACTCTTGTCCTGAATTTCTAAATCAAATTCTTGCATTAGTAGGATCCACTAGATGAGTCTTGGATTTGCGTCCTTCTTTTTCATAAAGTACTTGAGAGTCGCATGATCCGAATACACAATGAATTTGGTGCATAGTAGATATTGCCTAAACTTCTCCAAAGCGAAAACTATGGCCAATAGCTCTTACTCCATGGTAGAGTAGTTGCTTTGATCATTTTCTAGTGTTCTTTATGCATACTAGATCGCATGGGAGGCTCTTCCATTCTTTTGACCCAAAACGGATCCTATAGCATAGTTTCTTGCATCAAACATGATCTAGAAGGGAAGATCCCAATTTGGTGCTTGTATGATGGGGCAGATGTAAGCATCTCCTTGAGCTTGTCAAAAGCCTCTTTGCATGCCTCATTGAACTTGAAATCAACTTCCTTTTGCAAGAGTTGACACATTGATCTTGTTATCTTTGAAAAATCCTTAATGAATATTCGGTAGAAACCCGCATGACTTAAAAAACAATGAACTTCCCCAACACAAGTCGGGTAAGGTAAGCTTTGAATAACATCAATTTTTTTTATCTACTTCGATTCCTTTCTTCGACACAATGTGACCCAAAATTAGACCTTGACTCACCATGAAATGACATTTTCAAAATTTAAAACCAAATTCATTTCAATGCATCTTTTCAATATCTTGGTGAGATTGGTCAAACATTCTTGAAAGGAGTTTCCATATACCGTAAAATCATCCATAAAAACTTCAATTATGTTTTCAACATATTCTGAGAAAATACTAACCATACAATGTTGGAAAGTGGTTGGGGCATTACACAATTCAAATGGAATTCTACGGTATGAAAAACTGCCAAATGGATTGTAAAGGTTGTGTTTTCTTGGTCTTCCGGTGACACCGGGATTTTTTGAAAACCGAAATACCCATCTAGACAACAATAATGAGACTTCCTGACCATCGTCATTCCCACCAATTTTACACATGGATGGGGACCATAATACATATGTTGTTCTCGACCACCGTGATTCCCGTCTTCATTGGCACTACATGCACCAGGTTCACCCACTTGCTATTCGAGATTAGATAGATCATCCCCGCATTGAGGAGCTTCAATATCTCTTTATTGACTACTTCCATCAGAGGCGAATTCAATCTTCTTTGGGCATCCTGGCTTCTCTTGCAGTCATCCTCCATCAAAAAATTTTGCATACAAGTGGAGGGGCTCAATCCTTTAATATCCACAATCATCCAACCCATGGCTTCTTTATGTTCCTTCAACACCTTGAGGAGTTTCTCTTCTTCAAATTCGGTTAGATGAGTGGCAATGATAATTAGAAGAGTCTCATTCTTTCCCAAGTAGGCATACTTCAAATGTTGAGGTAGGACTTTCAATTCCAATTTTGATGGTTGAACAAGGAAAGGTGGTAACTTTGTATGAGTTGGGGCTAATTCAACATGATTGACATCAAACATGGTGGATTTCTTTACTTCTAAATTGTTGACTGTAACAACCCGAAATTTCATATCACATATTGTAACTCAATTGTAATCCAATTCGATCAACCAAACGTCGTTTCCAAATTCGTTTCCGATTTCGCCATTTTATTAAGTCATTATCTTGTATTGACCTAAAATGACTTAATGGGTGTCTTAATGCCATTAGGAATCATTCTAACACCCCATTATAGTTATCGGAATAATTCTAGAATTGACCATACCGGGTCACGACAATTTGGTCGTGTATGACCTAAAGCCCCACTTAACGCCGGTATCGGGTAGAATTCCGTCGTGTCCAATTCCCGAGCACTATATAAGTGATTCAAAGCTTTCATTTGAAGCTTTTGGCCATTTGTTACATAAACATTTCCAACCTCTCTCCTCAAACTAGAATCAAAGGTCCAAATCTCAAGTTTAAGGCTTCAAATCTTTGAGGTAACTTCCCTAGCATGCTATACAACCTCTTTAGCCTTCAATTTGATGATTAAATTAAGTTTTGGGACCAAGAACATGAGTTTACGGCCAAGGAGCAAGCTTGGGCCGTAAACTCCTCAAAATGGGGTTTTTAAGCCAAATTTACCCTTCCAAATCATAGTTGGGACTCAGATATGACCTTGAGGCTTGCAAATCTAGACTTAAAACAATTAAAACATGAATTTTATGGGACAAAAGAGAGTTTACGGCCAAGGTTTGTTCTTGAGCCGTAAACTCCTCTAAAATGGGGATTAAGTGCCTTTAAACATGTCCAAATGCCTTGTAACTTAACCAATAGCTTTGTGGTAAATTCTTGATCCACCTAAAAATAGTTTTGGGGTTTGAAACACATCAAAAATGCCACATATAGGAGTTTACGGCCTAGGAACATACCCTTGGCCGTAAACTCATGAATCTTTGTCAAATAAAGCACCTAATTCACTCCAAAGGCTTACATAAATTTCTAAAATCACATGTGATTGTTTTACGTACCAAAAACTAATTTTTCATGAGTATGGGAGAGTTTACGGCCATAGAACATGCTTCTAGGCCGTAAACTCCTAAAAATGTGTTGAATGGTAACCTAAATTCATATCAAGGCTTGGAAAAATTCCTAGAATTACATATGAGTGTTTTAAGCATCAAAAGCCAATTTTTCTTAACTATATTGGAGTTTACGGCCAGAGAGTATGTATTTGGGCCGTAAACTCATGTTGATGTGTTAAATGAAGCCTAAAATTGATACCAAGCCTTAGAAAATTAGTTAGAATCACATGTGATTGTCCTTTGTAGCTCAAATTAATCATTCTTGGCCATAGGTGAGTTTACGGCCGTAAACTCCAAGTGTGTGGCCGTAAACTCCCTTTTAAATGGTATAATTACATTTAATCCATTCCAAGGCATTTTAGAAATCCATTCCAGCAATCCCCAAGTCCATACAAGCCATTAAACCCTCAAAATCACACCAACATGAGTTTACGGCTGTAAACTCATGTATGGGTGTGTTTTGTGGTTGTAAACTCATTTAAATGTTTACTCTTGGGGAGTAAACTCAAGTCCCAAGTCCCTAGTGCCAATACACATCCGTAGATGTCACCCGGGTCACTCCAAACGCTCGTTTTGAGGTGTTAAACCTCATCGGAGTGTAATGTTCCATTTAATTAGTGAATGTATCCCTAATTAAATATATATGGACATTATTTCATTTTACATAGGGACATCGCGAGTAAACAATCCCCGAACCAACGTCTAGTATCCAAAAACGACACATTTCCGAGTCCGGTGAGTTCATACCCCTACCTTTTTCACTGATTTTCACTGTTTTCAGGGGGGGGAACACAAGCAAAGTACAAGGGTTCTTGTACTCAAAACTCATTTTCGTGTGTGTGTGTTTCACAATTTATATGCTTTTAATACTGATATACGCAACTGATAATTGGTAGAACATATAGATCACATAAACATTTATTTGTGAAATGAGTATTATAAACCATTATGTTTTATATATTTCACAAATGGTTTCCACATTTTATCAGTTAAAAGCATGACATTAGAAAACATAAACAATATAATTTGTACACTGTCTTGTCCTCGGTAACATTCCACAGAGATACGCTAATGGAGGATTATCCTATTATTACTAGTAAATTTGTTATTCCTGTATGATTGGAGACACGTCCTCAGCAAACACTCCACAGAGATACGCGAGTGGAGGACTACACCCGTAACCAGAATCTCTGGGATTTAGAGAGCGTGACTTGAGTGTATAGATCTATACGGGGCTGACTACCCCACACCTGGCTGCTAGCTACAGCCGAACCGAAATGGTTCAAGGGTGACGAAAGTCATAAGGATGTGGACCACTTATTGCCACACGTTTTAGTCTATTGTATGGTTATGGAACTCGCAACTAGGATAACAGAGATTTACTTATAGTAATCATAAACCATTTTACACACTTTACAGATAACCAGGCTTCGGTTTACATACTTTACATCTTTTACATCTTTTACGTCTTTTACATAAGGTAACCAACATTCAGGAAAGTATGGGACTTTCCTGGGGAGAACATCAAACATAACACGTATACATCTTTTACAATGATAACCAACATTCAGGAAGGTATGGGACCATCCTAGGAAACCTTGTACATAACCAGGTCTAACAAAATACATCTTTCACATCGAAAACCAACATACAGGAAAGCATGGGGCATTCCTGGGTAACGTATACATAACCAAAAAAGTATAACCAACTGAATAACATTACATCTTTTTACAATAACTAACCATCAGGAAAGTATGGGACTTTCCTGGGAATACACTGGTACATAAACGGAATAGAACAACGAATTGGATAACCAAACTATACTTTACTTTTGTGAAACAACAACCAACTTTTAAGAAAATGTGGGATTTTCTTGGCGTGTGTTACATTTTCAGAAACAGAAAGGAAACATAAACATTTTCACAAAACAAAACTACTTATGAACTCACCAGCGTTATGTTGATTTTCAAACCGCTTGTGTTCTCAGGTCAACGATAGTACAGGTACCCGAAGACTTACTTGATCCAGGTGGGTGTGCGTGAAAGGCTCGTTCGTTTTGTTCATATCTATACTATGTATCACAACTGTATAAACAATGTCTTTTGAAACAAATTGTAAACCTTTTAGTATGTAATGTAATGTTTGTTTCACTTTACTTACTATGTACATTGGATTTGATACTCAACATGGAGTCAAACCCGGAAATGTTTCGGCCTTCGGTTTTCGGGGTGTGACAGATTGGTATCAGAGCCCTTGTTTATAGTGAATAAAGTATACCAAACCTTACATGGTATAAAACTATAAACACTAAAGGGCCTCAGTGCTCTGAATTAAAAGTATTTTCAATCTACAAGTATTTTCAAAAGTATATAAGTATACCGACTCGTCGAGATCCGTAACTACAAGTAGAACAGAACATAATGGGTGTTGTACGCCGCGGTTAATCCTGAGCAGTTATGTAGTCGCGTCTAGGGTCAATATAGCTTGGCCAACTATATTCATTCGTGACACGGCCAACATGTGCTTGGGAGTGACTGCAGTATACGACATGCCTAAAAACATACCCTAATACCACAACCAACGCGCCAGTATCGTAACGAATCATGAAATACTATGGGAGTATTTCTCGAATCAATTCTTTGTAGAAATCCTCGTACACGTATAGATCCTCGATCATTCCATTAGCGATAGTTTACTTGCTTCGATAGCTCTTTCCTGCTTTATCGCTTGTTTGGAATAAATATCTGTCATATCTCTCGATTCAATTCAGAGGACTTATCATCCTCTATTTCTTGATCTTATTAGATCAAGATGCCTCCCAGAAAGAGACCCAGCTCAAAGACCAACAACCCTCCGCCACCTCGTCCTGAAATCGATCCCGTGTTATTTCAAACAGCTGTTACCGTCGCGGTGGCAGCTGCCATGTCCCAGCTAAACACCGGTGATTCCGGTGGTTCAGGAGGGAATAATCAGAATCAAGACAGTAACCAGGAACGCCGTAAGGAGGGTTCCTACAAGGACTTCATGAATGCGAAGCCTTCTTTCTTTAATGGCACTGGTGGTGTCATTTCCTTGTCTCGATGGTTCGAGAGAATCGAATCCATTTTCGAAATCTGTGCCTGCGTTGAGTCTGATAAGGTCAAGTTCGTAGCTTGTACCTTCCTCGATAAAGCATTGACTTGGTGGAATGGCCGAGTCAAATCCTTGACCCTCCCCGTGGCAAATGCTATGAGCTGGGAAGCTATGAAAGAACTCCTCCTTGCTGAATATTGTCCCCGAGGTGAAATGCAGAAGCTAGAGCACGAGCTCTGGAACCTGAAGATCAAAGGTTCCGACATTGCTGCATACACTTCCCGATTTGATGATCTTGCCCTTCTTTGCCCTGGTCTAGTCACTTCTGAAAGCAAGAAGATCGAGAGATTTATTTGGGGGCTAACCAATCCGACAAAGGGTCATGTCTTAGCTGCTCGCCTGGATACTTATGATAGTGCTAAAACTTTAGCCCAAGCCATAATTCACCACAGTGATGATGTTGAGGAAGCCACCACTGCCCCTGAGTCGACTAAAAGCAGTGGTGAGAAAAGAAAATTCTGGAAGAAGAAGAAGGGTCAATCTTCCCAAGGCTCCTCCAAAAGACGACAAACAGTAGCAGTCAATGCTGCTACAACCCCCGTTGCTGCTGCCTCTGTTGTGGGATCCATAGCTCCAACTCCTACCAGCCGATATGTTGGTAATCTCCCTCTTTGTGATAAGTGCAAGTATCACCACAATCCTGGCCCCTGTCGAGAACTTTCCTGTACAAATTGTGGTAAAAAGGGGCACATAGTCTGGTTCTGCAAAGCTCCAGCCCAATCGGCCAATCAATCTTCGGGAGCAGGCGTTGGTCAAGCCCGCTACAACTGTGGTGAAGCTGGGCACTTTAAAAGGAACTGCCCCAAGAAGACTATTGCTGATAACACCGGAAGGGTCCTCGCCATGGGATGGGAGGAAGTGGTCGCTGATCCCACTGTTGTCTCAGGTACGTTCCTTCTCGACAACTCGTATGCTAATATTCTTTTCGATTCGGGTGCTGAGAGGAGTTTTATTAGTGATGCATTCAAACATAACCTAAAACATAATTCGCAACCTTTAACCGAAATATTTACCGTTGAGATGGCAAACGGAGAGAAAGAAAGTGCTAGTGAGGTGTTTGTAGGTTGTACCTTAACCCTGAACGACCATTCGTTTCCTATCGATCTCATGCCAATATCCATAAAAAGCTTTGATGTCATCGTTGGCATGGATTGGCTGAGTTCCAATCATGCGGATATCCTTTGTTATGAAAAGGACATCCGCCTCAATCTTCCTTCGGGTCAAACTCTAGTAATCTACGGCGATAAACTCGGTTCCAACCTTCGTATCATTTCCTGCATCAAAGCTCAGAAACTCCTGCGAAAGGAGTGTATTGCATTCCTGGCCCATGTAATCAACGAAAAACAGGAAGTTAAAGACCTCGCGAGCATCCCCGAGGTCTGTAATTTTCCTGATGTATTTCCCGAAGAGCTTCCAGGAATCCCTCCCGAGCGTCAGGTCAAGTTCCGTATTGACCTAATTCTTGGAGCTACTCCGTAGCGAAGTCTCCGTATCGCTTAGCTCCAGCAGAGATGCAGGAGTTATCTAGTCAACTCAATGAGTTACTTTGCAAAGGATTCATTATACCTAGTTCCTCACCCTGGGGAGCTCCGGTTTTGTTTGTCAAGAAGAAAGATGGATCCTTTCGGATGTGTATCGACTATCGCGAGCTGAACAAGTTGACTGTCAAAAACCGATATCCTCCTCCGCGAATAGACGACCTCTTTGATCAACTCCAGGGAGCCAGTTACTTCTCTAAGAGAGACCTTCGATCAGGGTACCATCAGCTACGAGTTCATGAAAGTGATGTGTCCAAAACAGCTTTCAGGACTCGATATGGACACTACGAATTTGTAGTGATGCCCTTTGGTTTAACCAACGCACCGGCAGTGTTCATGGACCTGATGAACCGTGTGTGTCGTCCTTATCTGGATAAGTTCGTCATTATGTTCATTGATGACATACTCGTCTACTCCAGAAGTGAAGAAGAACACAAACAACACTTGAGGCTAGTGTTGGAGACCTTGCGATCCGAAAAGTTGTACGCGAAATTTTCCAAATGCGAGTTCTGGATACGGAAGGTAATTTTCCTCGGTCACGTGGTAAGTGAGGAGGGTATTCATGTCGATCCTTCCAAGATTAAGGCAATAGAGAATTGGTCAGCACCGAAGACACCCACAGAAATCCGTCAATTCTTGGGTCTAGCTGGCTACTATCGGAGGTTCATTCAAAAATTTTCTAGAATCACCAAACCTCTAACCACTCTTACACAGAAAGGTGTACCCTTTTGTTGGAGTGATAAGCAAGAGACAGCATTCCAGACGCTGAAGAAAGCTTTGTGCAGCGCGCCTGTCCTGTCCCTACCCGAAGGGACAAAGGACTTTGTTGTCTACTGCGATGCGTCTACTCAAGGCTTAGGCTGTGTGCTTATGCAAAGAGGAAAAGTAATTGCCTATGCTTCTAGACAGTTGAAAGCACACGAGGTCAACTATACCACACACGACTTGGAGCTAGGAGCCGTAGTCTTTGCGTTGAAAATTTGGAGACACTATCTCTACGGAACCAAGTGTACGATCTTCACCGATCACAAGAGCCTACAACACATCTTTGACCAGAAAGACTTGAACATGAGACAACGGCGATGGGTAGAATTACTCAGTGATTATGAGTGTGAAATCCGTTACCATCCCGGCAAGGCCAATGTGGTAGCAGATGCCCTTAGTCGAAAGCAGAGTACAAGCCACAAGGTGAAGAGCCAATCGATGACCATCCATTCCAATCTACCCATGCAAATCCGAGAAGCTCAGCTAGAAGCACTTAAACCCGAGAATGCATCGACCGAAACCTTAAGAGGAATGGAAAAGAAATTTGAGATCAGAGGTGACGGAGTCCATTGTTTCATGGATCGGATCTGGATTCCCAAGTCCGGAGGATTCAGAGAGTTAGTCATAGAGGAAGCACACAGAACCAGATACTCTGTTCACCCGGGCTTTGACAAGATGTACTTAGATCTCAGGAAACGATATTGGTGGCCAAATATGAAGGCTGAGATAGCTACATTTGTGGGCAAGTGTCTGACTTGCGCCAAGGTAAAAGTCGAGCACCAGAAACCCTCGGGTCTGCTCCAACAACCCGGGATACCTGAATGGAAATGGGAGATGATCACCATGGATTTCATCACCAAAATACCCAAGTGCTCGAGTGGGTATGATACCATTTGGGTTATTCTTGATCGTTTGACAAAGTCAGCTCACTTCGTTCCGATCAAAGAATCATACAAAATGGAAAGACTCGCGCGAATTTATATCCAGGAGGTAGTCAGACTGCACGGTGTACCTATGTCCATTATCTCTGATCGAGATAGCAGGTTTAACTCCTGATTTTGGCAGTCTCTTCAGAAAGCTCTTGGAACCAAACTAGATATAAGCACGGCGTATCATCCTCAAACCGATGGACAAAGTGAGAGAACAATTCAAACTCTGGAAGACATGCTTAGGGCATGTGTCCTTGACTTTGGAAAGTCGTGGGACGCACATCTACCTTTGATCGAATTCTCATACAACAACAGTTATCACACCAGAATTAGGGCTGCCCCGTTCGAAGCCCTATACGGTCGCAAGTGCAGATCCCCTCTGTGCTGGGCCGAGGTGGGAGATACACAACTAGCCAAGAGTCGAGTCCCCGATAG
This sequence comes from Lactuca sativa, assembly GCF_002870075.4. NCBI lineage: Eukaryota > Viridiplantae > Streptophyta > Magnoliopsida > Asterales > Asteraceae > Lactuca > Lactuca sativa. Next base: position 212,105,412 of record NC_056630.2, read on the forward strand.
TGCTCTCACTGGTCCTGAGATCATCCGTGAAACCACCGAGAAGATCATCCAAATACGAGAATGACTGAAAGCTTCGCGTGATCGCCAGAAGAGTTACGCTGATAACCGTCGGAAACCACTGGAATTCCAGGTAGGAGACTGTGTCCTGTTGAAGGTCTCGCCCTGGAAAGGCACTGCACGCTTTGGTAAGCGTGGGAAACTTAATCCGAGGTACATTGGACCTTTTGAGATCCTTGCTAGGGTTGGTCCGGTAGCCTATAAGCTTCGTTTACCTCATGAACTCAGTAACATCCATCCCGTCTTTCATGTTTCAAACCTCAAGAAGTGCCTATCCGATGAAACCCTAGTGATTCCGTTAAACGAGATTGAGATCGATGAAAACCTCAACTTCGTGAAGGAACCAATCGAAATCATGGATCGAGAAGTCAAGCGTATGAAACAAAGTCGCATCCCATTGGTGAAGTTTCGCTGGAATGCCAAGCGGGGACCGGAGTTCACTTGGGAGCGAGAAGACTCGATGAAACAGAAGTATCCACAACTCTTTCTAGATCCATGATTTGTAATTGTCTTATATCTTGTCATGAATTTCGGGGCGAAATTCCCTCTAACGGGGGGATAATGTAACAACCCAAAATTTCATATCACATCTTGTAACTCAATTGTAATCCAATTCGATCAACCAAACGTCGTTTCCAAATTCGTTTCCGATTTCGCCATTTTATTAAGTCATTATCTTGTATTGACCTAAAATGACTTAATGGGTGTCTTAATGCCATTAGGAATCATTCTAACACCCCATTATAGTTATCGGAATAATTCTAGAATCGACCATATCGGGTCACGACAATTTGGTCGGGTATGACCTAAAGCCCCACTTAACGCTGGTATCGGGTAGAATTCCGTCGTGTCCAATTCCCGAGCACTATATAAGTGATTCAAAGCTTTCATTTGAAGCTTTTGGCCATTTGTTACATAAACATTTCCAACCTCTCTCCTCAAACTAGAATCAAAGGTCCAAATCTCAAGTTTAAGGCTTCAAATCTTTGAGGTAACTTCCCTAGCATGCTATACAACCTCTTTAGCCTTCAATTTGATGATTAAATTAAGTTTTGGGACCAAGAACATGAGTTTACGGCCAAGGAGCAAGCTTGGGCCGTAAACTCCTCAAAATGGGGTTTTTAAGCCAAATTTACCCTTCCAAATCATAGTTGGGACTTAGATATGACCTTGAGGCTAGTAAATCTAGACTTAAAACAATTAAAACATGAATTTTATGGGACAAAAGAGAGTTTACGGCCAAGGTTTGTTCTTGGGCCGTAAACTCCTCTAAAATGGGGATTAAGTGCCTTTAAACATGTCCAAATGCCTTGTAACTTAACCAATAGCTTTGTGGTAAATTCTTGATTCATCTAAAAATAGTTTTGGGGTTTGAAACACATCAAAAATGCCTCATATAGGAGTTTACGGCCTAGGAACATACCCTTGGCCGTAAACTCAAGAATCTTTGTCAAATAAAGCACCTAATTCACTCCAAAGGCTTACATAAATTTCTAAAATCACATGTGATTGTTTTACGTACCAAAAACTAATTTTTCATGAGTATGGGAGAGTTTACGGCCATAGAACATGCTTCTAGGCCATAAACTCCTAAAAATGTGTTGAATGGTAACCTAAATTCATATCAAGGCTTGGAAAAATTCCTAGAATTACATATGAGTGTTTTAAGCATCAAAAGCCAATTTTTCTTAACTATATTGGAGTTTACGGCCAGAGAGTATGTATCTGGGCCGTAAACTCATGTTGATGTGTTAAATGAAGCATAAAATTGATACCAAGCCTTAGAAAATTAGTTAGACTCACATGTGATTGTCCTTTGTAGCTCAAATTAATCATTCTTGGCCATAGGTGAGTTTACGGCCGTAAACTCCAAGTGTGTGGCTAGAAACTCCCTTTTAAATGGTATAATTACATTTAATCCATTCCAAGGCATTTTAGAAATCCATGCCAGCAATCCCCAAGTCCATTCAAGCCATTAAACCCTCAAAATCACACCAACATGAGTTTACGGCCGTAAACTCATGTATGGGTGTGTTTTGTGGTTGTAAACTCATTTAAATGTTTACTCTTGGGGAGTAAACTCAAATCCCAAGTCCCTAGTGCCAATACACATCCGTAGATGTCACCCGGGTCACTCCAAACGCTCGTTTTGAGGTGTTAAACCTCGTCGGAGTGTAATGTTCCATTTAATTAGTGAATGTATCCCTAATTAAATATATATGGACATTATTTCATTTTACATAGGGACATCGCAAGTAAACAATCCCCGAACCAACGTCTAGTATCCAAAAACGACACATTTCCGAGTCCGGTGAGTTCATACCCCTACCTTTTTCACTAATTTTCACTGTTTTCAGGGGGGAACACAAGCAAAGTACAAGGGTTCTTGTACTCAAAACTCATTTTCGTGTGTGTGTGTTTCACAATTTATATGCTTTTAATACTGATATACGCAACTGATAATTGGTAGAACATATAGATCACATAAACATTTATTTGTGAAATGAGTATTATAAACCATTATGTTTTATATATTTCACAAATGGTTTCCACATTTTATCAGTTAAAAGCATGACATTAGAAAACATGAACAATATAATTTGTACACTGTCTTGTCCTCGGTAACATTCCACAGAGATACGCTAATGGAGGATTATCCTATTATTACTAGTAAATTTGTTATTCCTGTATGATTGGAGACACGTCCTCAGCAAACACTCCACAGAGATACGCGAGTGGAGGACTACACCCGTAACCAGAATCTCTGGGATTTAGAGAGCGTGACTTGAGTGTATAGATCTATACGGGGCTGACTACCCCACACCTGGCTGCTAGCTACAGCCGAACCGAAATGGTTCAAGGGTGACGAAAGTCATAAGGATGTGGACCACTTATTGCCACACGTTTTAGTCTATTTGTAACATCCCAAAATTTAAGACCAAAAATTTCTTTTTAATAAACATTACTTTAACCAAAGACATCATTCCAAAACATAATCTGAGTATAGGTTTTCAAAACACATGTTTATTATCAGAGTAAACATTCCCAGGTTGACTAATCTATGGTGTGTGCCATGCGATCACCCCGAGCTCCTCCCTCCGCTACCGGAAGTACCTGAAAACAAAACTGAAAACCGTAAGCACGAAGCTTAGTGAGTTCCCCACCCTACCACATACCATGCAAAACCACATACTACACATACTGGGCCACGCCCGCTATCCTGGGCCTCGCCCTCTACTTCGGGCCTCGCCCGCTACAACGGCCCCGCCGCTCCAGGCCCCGCCTGGCTTCGAGCCCCGCTCGGGTACAGATCTGTTTCACTTAGGCCTCGCCTGTCACAGGGCCTCGCCCTCTAACATATAATAGCACATAAACATATCACATAACATTACATAAACTAAACATATACTAACAACTCTTGCTCTAAGGCCTCGCCCATCTCTGGGCCCCGCCCGAGTTCTGCTACTGATGAGTCATGGAACCTCGTCCATACTCCTGCTGATAGTGAGGTTCGGGCCCAGCCCATCCTCACTCCTTTCCTATCTTGGGCCTCGCCCCTGCTCTGCTGCTACTGAGATGTGGAACACCATCCACACTCTGCTATTGGTGAGATACGGGACCTCGCCCTCTCTCACCTCCCTACCAGGCACATACAAGTATCACACAGACAACAAGTATAGACTATCACATAAACCGCTCCTTGGGCACCCGCCCTCTGTCATTGGACCTCGTCCAAAAATCATACTAGCATACTGTGCCTAGGGCTAACCCCCGGGTCTTCTACTCATATCTACATGGGCCGGCATTGTGGCCGTAGACCCATTCATACAAAGGGAAACTCACCTGGTATTGCTGAACTGCTGCTGCTAACCCCTCTGACCGCTACCTGACCACTGACTCCGAACTGCTGCTCCGCTAGCTCCCCGAGCTACCAATATCAACATAACACTTAGTCTAACTGACCCTCAAAGGTTAACCAAGTCAACTCTGGTCAAAGTCAACCTTCCAGGTCAACCCTACTCGCCGAGTCACCCCACTGACTCGCCGAGTTCATAAATACAGAGTCCTTCCACTCGCGACTCTACTCGCCGAGTCAGCCCCTGACTCGCCGAGTTTACTGATTCTCGATTCCTGTCCTGACGAACTCACTGAGTCCTGGCTCGACTCGCTGACTCGAGTCTTAACTCGAAAGGTTTGGGACCACTCGACCTGACTCGCCGAGTCTAAGAACAGACTCGCCGAGCACACGACAAACTTCATCCAACTCGACGAGTTGTTCATCCAACTCGCCGAGTTCATGCCCATCTTCATCCGACTCGACGAGCTGTTCATCCCACTTGTCGAGTTCCTCCTAATCTTCAAGCTACTCGCCGAGTCCACTCGAAGGACTCGCCGAGTCCACTAAGATCCACTTACATGCAGAGGACTTCTGAGTCATGCATGAGCTCCAAACTGTAGATCTACCCTCCCCAAGCCTATTTCCCACATAAAGTTGCAAACTTTACGTGTAGAGAGGGAGATCTAGGCAAAATACACCCATAGCTAGGGTTTAGGACCAAGAGGCTCCAATTTCCACCCAATGGCTGATACTTTCTGGGATTCCATACCAAAACAAGCATGGATCTGAGGTAGCAACCTCAGATCTGGACCTCAAGCTCAAGATTGGTCTTAAACATGGCTTAAAAGCCCCAAAACTCATAACCAAGGAAAATCTGGAGGAGAGAAACGAATTGATACCTTCCAATGCTCTGAAATGCTTCCCAAACTTCAGATCCAAAGCCACTCTCTGATGCTTCAAAGATTCCCACTCCTTCTTCTTCCTTAAACCCACCCAAAAATGGCTAAAAGCTTGAATGAGCACAATGGGGCTTAAGGTGCGGCGTTCTGGGTGTGAGAGGCTGTAAAGGAGCCCTAGGAAGAAGATTAAGATGCTTAAATAGGCTCCAAGCCCCGGATTTAGGGTTTTCCTCGCACAGACCAGACTCGCCGAGTCCACTTGGCCGACTCGTCGAGTTGGTCACTTCCTTATCGACCCGGATCCCGCTCTGACTCGCCGAGTCCTTCCTTTGACTCGTCGAGTCCCTCTTAAATTTAGAGTTTCCTTTACTTTCTTGGCTTTCAAAATCTTGGGTGTTACAACTCTCCCCCACTTAAACTAAACTTCGTCCTCGAAGTTTACCGTGGCCCACCGCCTGCGATCTGCCTCCTAAACCCAACACCAGCCGCTAACCTGCGCTGGTCTTCCACCGAATACTGCACTGAACCCGCAGAGGTTCTCCACTTCTTTCCTTGCGCAAATCCCTTGCATTCCCAAGGTAAAGCCTCATAACTGACTTTTCCTTTGACACTGTGAAGGTCCTATCCTTCACTAACTCCATCATCTCCCTGCTATTCCCAGAATGGGTCACCATCATCAGCACTCACTGACACTCCTTCCTGCCAACACTTGGTGTCGAGCACCCCTCGACTCAACTAACTGAAGTCCACCATACACTGCATACTCACACTGCCACCGACTGGCAATTCAATTATTCCCCGACTGACTTCATGATAAACCGGGACCGCCCTGGTCCCTACCAACCTATCAATGACTGAATTACCGGTTCCCACCGCTAGCTAGACCCAACACCATCCCTGGTCGCTCTCAGCGACTACCGAGGAAACCTCGACCATCTATAACTGCTCAATCAATCCTGCCATCCAGGCACTACAAACTCGGGATCCCCGATCCCCTATCTTGACACTAAGGTCCTTACCAGGTCCCACCTGCGCTGTTAAAACTCACGGGCCTCGCCCACGGGTCCCACCCGCCTCTAACCTTCTAGTCTCACTAGTCTAGTCACCCTCGCTCGGGCCTCGCCCACGGGTCCCACCCGACCATACAACTGAGCGCCCTGCTCCCAGGTCTCATCTGCACTGCTAATCTCATACGGGCCTCGCCCACGGGTCTCACCCAACTATATCCTGAAACGGCCTCTCCCAAGGTCTCACCTCTCTAGAGCTATACAGGCAACTCCCTAACATTCTCACCCACTACCCAACCTGGATCCCTACCTGATCACTAGGAGATAAGGGCCCCGCCCCAACTCCACTAACGGAGCTACCAAGGAATGCTACGGCTTACCCGTAGTCTTACATCACCAACCATTGCCATCCCACGCGCTAGCTGATATGGAGTTTCTCAAACTCCCAACCCTGGAATCCTCAATCCAACAAACGCTGAACTACCTCTCTCTTCCCTCTCGGAGGTCACGCACTCATTCTGGGTCTGTGTGCTCCTCTCTGGGCACACTCGGAGAATTCTCCCCCACTTCGATCCTGCTTACCCCTTGCTGCTCAATACTCAAAGAGATCCCGATCCTTGCTACCATTCCATAACCCATCCACTGAGGAACCCAAGCCCGCCATAGCTAGGGCTTTAGCCAATCCATCACAATCATTGCACCACTCCGAACTAACGAAACGAACCAAAGCTCTCCCAAGCATGCTACAGTTACTGCATCCTTCGAAACCTTCTTCAATTGAGCACATCCCCCCCCCCCCCTAACTACCATACAATATCCAAGGTATGCAGATGGCATATAACTCGATCACCATCGACCAATCAAAATAAAACACTCATACCGATAATGATGCAGAACCATAACAATGAAATCATGCATAAAATAAAGAACTGAGAATGGAAATTGCATACCTGCAACGTCCGGCGATGCTCGCGCCTCCAAGGTCGTCATCTGGAAAGCCCTGCTCCCTGCTGCAGGTGCCTCTACCCGGCCCTGGCGGCCATCCGCGATCCTCAAGGTCGCAGGGGCGGGTGCCATCACCCGTCCTGCTGAAGACAAACTGGGGCACTGGGCCTTCTTGTGGCCCCGCTGGTTGCAATGAAAACATATCACGTCTGATCCCTGCGCGGTGGTAACAGTACAATCCCTGCTAAAATGACCAGTCCGACCGCACTTGAAGCAGCCAGAATCACCACCGCTACCACTCCTGCACGCACCCCCGTGCGCCCTGCCACACTTTCCGCACCGACTGCGGTCCTGATGATCCCTCGATCTCGAATCCAATCCCTTGGGCCTTTTGCCCGAACCCGCTGATACCTGAACCTCATCCGGCTTCCTCTTCCGGACCTGCTCCAAATCAATTTCCCTTTCCCTAGCCCGAGAAATCATATCTTCCAGCGTCTTACAGCTGGACCTGCTCACGAACTCCCTGATGTCGTCCCTCAACATCTCATGGTACCGAGCCTTCTTCATCTCCTCATCCGCTACATACTGCGGTACAAGAAGAGCCCTCTCCCTGAACTTGGCGGTGATCTCCGCCACAGTCTCAGTAGTCTGCGTCAAATCCTGAAACTCTCGTGCCAGCTGCTGCACCTCAATAATCGGCGAAAACTCCGCCCTGAACCTGGCCGAGAAATCGCCCCAAGTCATCGCGTCCAACGCGGCATCATCCCCCAAAGCATGACCAATCTCCTCCCACCAATCCCTCGCTCTGTCCTTCAGAAGACAGGAGGCGAGTCTAACCTTGTCCCCCTCGGGACACTTGCTTGTACGAAAAGCGTTGGCAACATCAGCCAACCATCTGCTGCTAGCAATGGGGTCCCTAGCCCCATGATAGTCCGGTGCCCCACAGGCTCTGAACTCTCGAAATGTCAAGGTACGCGCTCCCATCAATGCCATCATCTCAGTACGGAAGGCTCCCAGCCTCTCCTCCAAGATCTCCAGTATGCCCTCCTTGACCGTGCCAAAGATCACAGGAGTCTGAGCTAGAATGCTGCGCGTAACCTCATCTGATATCAACTCTCTCATCCGCTCCTCGAGCTGCTCGGCCCCTGAACCCGAGCCTGATCCCTCTCCGGCGCCTGATCCGCCCGCTGGTCTCTCTCGCAATGTCACCATGCTGAAATACACCACAACCACTATCAGATCACTCATCACTGATACCAGACCAAACACACCCCTACCAGGTTCCCAGTCTTGTCTTAGCCCTTCCTGAATCAAGTACGGATCCTCTGCTTTCAGTAGTACGGGCCCATACTACCTTCCACATCTATCCGTACTTTCCTCAGGAATTGCTTTGACTCCACTAGGTCCCTTAACCACTTATACTGCTCCCAACTCTATCTCATCCTAGGCTTACCCTAGGGAAACCTCTATCTCAACTCAAACCAGTCCTCAGCTGCTGAAGGTCTCCTTGTGATGCCAATTAGACATCACCTGGATACCATCACATGTGACGAGGCTCAGATAATCCTTCAAGTAAAAGACTCGTCCCTACAACGGTTGGACTCAAACGAGAGCTGTGCAATAGGGCCAAATCTAGTACTCTGAGATTATTCAACCCTGATCACATGTGACGTGACGTATCCACCTAATGGCTAACTCCCATCACTTAAAATCCCATAATGCACAAAGCAAGCAGCATTCGGACAAGGGGAAAATCTAACCACAACATACTCAACAATCATATCCACATAGCAAGAATCTGAACTAGCATGCAACACAAACTCATAAACTCAGACATAACCTAAACAGGCTATCCTACTACTGTCTAATCAGCACTATCATGCAACTCAAAGCACAAATAACAGGCACATAAGGCATCATTCCTAGATCCTTAGTCCTATTCTAGCATGTTGTTCTATCAACTGATAATCATAACATAAACTTGTATGGGTATTTTGGGGTACTTACTTGAGCTCGGTTGATTGCATGCACCACACCTCTTTTCTCTTTTCAAAGTTCTTTTCTTTCTGGATTCTTTTTGCTTTTCTAAAACTGTTTTTCATTCTCAAAATTCTTTTTACAAAACTGTCTTTTCACATTTTGAAAACTTTTCATCCGACCCCTCAGTTTGAGTTCAGGCACACCCGAGAGTATGCCCGAATCCCTCAAACCAAGGCTCTGATACCAACTTGTAACATCCCAAAATTTAAGACCAAAAATTTCTTTTTAATAAACATTACTTTAACCAAAGACATCATTCCAAAACATAATCTGAGTATAGGTTTTCAAAACACATGTTTATTATCAGAGTAAACATTCCCAGGTTGACTAATCTATGGTGTGTGCCATGCGATCACCCCGAGCTCCTCCCTCCGCTACCGGAAGTACCTGAAAACAAAACTGAAAACCGTAAGCACGAAGCTTAGTGAGTTCCCCACCCTACCACATACCATGCAAAACCACATACTACACATACTGGGCCACGCCCGCTATCCTGGGCCTCGCCCTCTACTTCGGGCCTCGCCCGCTACAACGGCCCCGCCGCTCCAGGCCCCGCCTGGCTTCGAGCCCCGCTCGGGTACAGATCTGTTTCACTTAGGCCTCGCCTGTCACAGGGCCTCGCCCTCTAACATATAATAGCACATAAACATATCACATAACATTACATAAACTAAACATATACTAACAACTCTTGCTCTAAGGCCTCGCCCATCTCTGGGCCCCGCCCGAGTTCTGCTACTGATGAGTCATGGAACCTCGTCCATACTCCTGCTGATAGTGAGGTTCGGGCCCAGCCCATCCTCACTCCTTTCCTATCTTGGGCCTCGCCCCTGCTCTGCTGCTACTGAGATGTGGAACACCATCCACACTCTGCTATTGGTGAGATACGGGACCTCGCCCTCTCTCACCTCCCTACCAGGCACATACAAGTATCACACAGACAACAAGTATAGACTATCACATAAACCGCTCCTTGGGCACCCGCCCTCTGTCATTGGACCTCGTCCAAAAATCATACTAGCATACTGTGCCTAGGGCTAACCCCCGGGTCTTCTACTCATATCTACATGGGCCGGCATTGTGGCCGTAGACCCATTCATACAAAGGGAAACTCACCTGGTATTGCTGAACTGCTGCTGCTAACCCCTCTGACCGCTACCTGACCACTGACTCCGAACTGCTGCTCCGCTAGCTCCCCGAGCTACCAATATCAACATAACACTTAGTCTAACTGACCCTCAAAGGTTAACCAAGTCAACTCTGGTCAAAGTCAACCTTCCAGGTCAACCCTACTCGCCGAGTCACCCCACTGACTCGCCGAGTTCATAAATACAGAGTCCTTCCACTCGCGACTCTACTCGCCGAGTCAGCCCCTGACTCGCCGAGTTTACTGATTCTCGATTCCTGTCCTGACCAACTCACTGAGTCCTGGCTCGACTCGCTGACTCGAGTCTTAACTCGAAAGGTTTGGGACCACTCGACCTGACTCGCCGAGTCTAAGAACAGACTCGCCGAGCACACGACAAACTTCATCCAACTCGACGAGTTGTTCATCCAACTCGCCGAGTTCATGCCCATCTTCATCCGACTCGACGAGCTGTTCATCCCACTCGTCGAGTTCCTCCTAATCTTCAAGCTACTCGCCGAGTCCACTCGAAGGACTCGCCGAGTCCACTAAGATCCACTTACATGCAGAGGACTTCTGAGTCATGCATGAGCTCCAAACTGTAGATCTACCCTCCCCAAGCCTATTTCCCACATAAAGTTGCAAACTTTACGTGTAGAGAGGGAGATCTAGGCAAAATACACCCATAGCTAGGGTTTAGGACCAAGAGGCTCCAATTTCCACCCAATGGCTGATACTTTCTGGGATTCCATACCAAAACAAGCATGGATCTGAGGTAGCAACCTCAGATCTGGACCTCAAGCTCAAGATTGGTCTTAAACATGGCTTAAAAGCCCCAAAACTCATAACCAAGGAAAATCTGGAGGAGAGAAACGAATTGATACCTTCCAATGCTCTGAAATGCTTCCCAAACTTCAGATCCAAAGCCACTCTCTGATGCTTCAAAGATTCCCACTCCTTCTTCTTCCTTAAACCCACCCAAAAATGGCTAAAAGCTTGAATGAGCACAATGGGGCTTAAGGTGCGGCGTTCTGGGTGTGAGAGGCTGTAAAGGAGCCCTAGGAAGAAGATTAAGATGCTTAAATAGGCTCCAAGCCCCGGATTTAGGGTTTTCCTCGCACAGACCAGACTCGCCGAGTCCACTTGGCTGACTCGTCGAGTTGGTCACTTCCTTATCGACCCGGATCCCGCTCTGACTCGCCGAGTCCTTCCTTTGACTCGTCGAGTCCCTCTTAAATTTAGAGTTTCCTTTACTTTCTTGGCTTTCAAAATCTTGGGTGTTACACTATTGTATGGTTATGGAACTCGCAACTAGGATAACAGAGATTTACTTATAGTAATCATAAACCATTTTACACACTTTACAGATAACCAGGCTTCGGTTTACATACTTTACATCTTTTACATCTTTTACGTCTTTTACATAAGGTAACCAACATTCAGGAAAGTATGGGACTTTCCTGGGGAGAACATCAAACATAACACGTATACATCTTTTACAATGATAACCAACATTCAGGAAGGTATGGGACCATCCTGGGAAACCTTGTACATAACCAGGTCTAACAAAATACATCTTTCACATCGAAAACCAACATACAGGAAAGCATGGGGCATTCCTGGGTAACGTATACATAACCAAAAAAGTATAACCAACTAAATAACATTACATCTTTTTACAATAACTAACCATCAGGAAAGTATGGGACTTTCCTGGGAATACACTGGTACATAAACGGAATAGAACAACGAATTGGATAACCAAACTATACTTTACTTTTGTGAAACAACAACCAACTTTTAAGAAAATGTGGGATTTTCTTGGCTTGTGTTACATTTTCAGAAACAGAAAGGAAACATAAACATTTTCACAAAACAAAACTACTTATGAACTCACCAGCGTTATGCTGATTTTCAAACCGCTTGTGTTCTCAGGTCAACGATAGTACAGGTACCCGAAGACTTACTTGATCCAGGTCGGTGTGCGTGAAAGGCTCGTTTGTTTTGTTCATATCTATACTATGTATCACAACTGTATAAACAATGTCTTTTGAAACAAATTGTAAACCTTTTAATATGTAATGTAATGTTTGTTTCACTTTACTTACTATGTACATTGGATTTGATACTCAACATGGAGTCAACCCCGGAAATGTTTCCGCCTTCTGTTTTCGGGGTGTGACATTGACCAACTTCTCAACATCCATATCAAGAGAATAAAGCTTCAATTTCTCAGCTAGCTTCCCACAATCAAATTCCTTGCTTTGAAGCACCCCTAATATATCACCATTAGACAAATCAAACAATTCATAGGTTAGTGGTTCAACAACATCAATAAAATACAAAGATGAAACATCACTAGGATATCTCATAGCATAATAAATATTCTAGCTTATTGTTTCACCATCAAATTCCATTGTTAAACTACCCGCATACACATCAATCTTTGATCTTGCCATTTTCAAAAATGGCCTTCCAAGCAAGATTAGAGCCGATATGGAGTAAACTTGTTCCTATAAATCAATGACATAGAAATCTGTCTAGAAGACCAATTGATTCACTTGCACCAAAACATCTTCTAAAAGACCTCTATGTAAAAACTTGATTTATTTGCAAGTGGAGTTATGAAACCAGTTTCATTTAAATGGCCAACATTTAACGATTCATATATCGAATAGGGTGTGGCATTAATAGAAGCACCAAGGTCAAGCATAGCACTACTAAAAGTGACATCCCCTATCTAGCAAGGAACCGTAAACATTCCCGGATCTTTGCACTTAGGTGGAAGTTTTCATTGCAAAACCGTAGATGTATTTTCATTCATCGAAACCTTTTCATTACCTTTCAATTTTCTTTTATTGGTGTAAAGTTCTTTCAAAAATTTTGCATATCTACGAATTTCTTTGATTGCATGAAGTAATGGAATGTTTACCTCCACCTTTCGTTAGGTATCCAAGATCTCTTTCTCCTTCTTATTCTTCTTTGAGGTGGCATGTCAGGAGGGGAATGGTGGTTGAGTGGCTATCGGTGTCACTAGATGGGTAACTTTCTTTGAAAGTCCAGCTTGTGCATCATTCTTGACAATAGGATACTTAATCGAATTGATCTCTATTTCATCCTCATCTTCACTTGACTTCTTCTTTGAACTGCTCTCTCTGGTTTGTTTATCACTTCTCAAGGTCACTAAACTGACATTAGGATTCTTTTTTGTTTGAGAAGGTAGTTTGCCACGGGACTCTAACTTGCTTAAAGATGTAACTATATCTTCCATTTTGCTTCAAGGATGGAGATGCTAGTCCTTGTCTCTTTTTGGAATTGTTTGGTACTAGTGGCAAGAGACTTGACAATGTCTTCAAGAGACATTGTAGAGCTCCTTGGTTGGGATCGAGGAAGTTGTTGGAGATAATGTGGAGGGTGTGGTTTGGATTGATAATGGGGGTGTGAATGTTGGTATTGGGGTTGTTGTTGTGGGTATGAAAATATAACCAATTCATTTTGAGGCAATGGTCTTGGGTTATAGCTCATATTGAGATTTGGCTTCCAACTTGAATTTTATGCATTTTGGTAACCGGATGGTTTCTTGTGGTACTTTTGGAACTCTCCCTTGGCATTCACATATTTTGAATCTTGTTGACGAATGGGACATATATCCATAGGATGTCCTATTGTTCCACATATTCCACAAACCATCACTTGTGGATTTTTCCCATGGCTAGATTTTGGACACCGGATGTCAAATCTTTAAATTGAGACTCGAGGTTTGATGTCACCACTTCATTGACTTTTTGAGGCGTGTCCCTCTTCATGTCTTGGCGTGGGCCAACCTATTGGGAGTTTGCGGTTATGGTGTTGAAAAGTTATCTTGATTGTTATGGAGTTTTGCTAAATACATCTCCACCACTTGAGGCATCAACTAATCTTCTCTCCATTGGTAATAATCCCTCATTAGAGTGTTGAATGAGCAAGTATTCCGGAATTTGGTGTTGTGGACAACTATAGCATAAATTGTCAACCTCTCCCAATAATCATGAAAAGTCTCATTTTGACCTTGGCGGATACCACAAATCTCTTTTCTAAGACTTGAGACTCTTCAAGCGGGATAGAAATTATCAAAGAAAACTCTTGCCATATCAGTCCATGAGTTGATTGACCCCGGTGGAAGATAAAATAACCAATCTTTTGCTCTATCGGCCAATGAAAAGGGGAATTCCCTTAATTTGATTTGGTCATCGGTTGAAACTTGTGGCTTCATGCTAGTGCAATGATGTGGAACATCTTCAATTGCTTAATTGGGTCTTCATTCTCCAATCCACAAAAAGTTGGAAGGTGATGAACTAAAATTGACTTCAATTCTGAACCTTCTTCCAAACCTTGGTAATTGATACCGGTTGGAGTTTGTGTAACATCGGTTTCCATCCTTTGTCTCAAGGTTCTTTTAAGAGATCCTTCTCCGCCCTCGATTGCAATTTGGTTTATGATGGATGGATTTTGTTGTACGGGGTGGTGTTGCAAGAATTTTTTAGCGGGGGTCGGAGCTAAATTCGAGTTCAGTGTCACCAGAGGAAGCGGTTTCAACCTCCGGAGTCCCGTTAGGATTTAAAGTTTTACCACGTTCTATTCTCTTTTCCTTCTCCAATTTCTTTTTCAATTTCCGGGTTATAAATAAAAGCACCTGTACATTGAGATATGGACATAGAGTAACAAATTGATTAAAAATAAACCAATCCCTAGAAACGATGTCTGAATTTAGTGGTTGTCAAGGCCAACAAAATAGATAACCCTAAATCTTTTACACTAAAATAGTGTATAGTGGTAAAGGCATCGAATCCACGGTGATTGGTTCAATTTTATAACTCTATGAAAATCTCTTTGTAAAAATACTTGTAAAATGATAATAAAAGTAAAAATGAGGGTTTTGGTCTATTTGAAATACCTTAAATAAAAATAGAATTAACCTTATATTTGAATAGACAATTCAACCAAAACAAGAGTTTGATGTAAAATAAATAAGAGAAAGATGGTTGACTTAAGTCTTCGGCATTTGAAGATTTGATGAACATATCATTAGAATCCACTAGTGCAATACTTGTTTTAAATCAATAATTTTTCTATAGTAATCCAAGAAGCTTGAGATTACCTGGACTTTTCTTAGTTGTCAAAATGGTTAGAAAAGATGATAACAATCTCCTTAGTCAAAGTCACAATTTCCATTAAGCATGTAATTAGTGAAAGTCAACTAGCATTAAGAACCAAAAAGTCACTGAATCTAAGAGGAGTCAAATGCTTTCATTTTCATGTTGTAGAAAATGTTTTTATGATTGTGTGAAGTAAAACTAAGAAAAAAAATCACTTGTTGCTTGCTAATTTGTGGATCCTTTACTTAATCAAGAAATTAG
Organism: Lactuca sativa; assembly: GCF_002870075.4. NCBI lineage: Eukaryota > Viridiplantae > Streptophyta > Magnoliopsida > Asterales > Asteraceae > Lactuca > Lactuca sativa. The sequence continues at coordinate 212,120,720 of NC_056630.2, forward strand.
CTAACTAATCATCACAAGCACATTTAAACTCATGAATAAAAACATACAATTAGTACTATGATGTTCAAACACAAAACATTATAATAAAGACAAAGAACAAGTTCATGGAGTCTTCAACATTCAACAAACATTCTAATGATTTCACCAAAGTAAACCAAGTTCAGTCAAGCCTAACATCTCTAAACATAAGAAAACAAAGTAAGGATAAATTGTACCGAACATTTAACAAGAATAGAGATAAAAAAGTTGAAGTTATTGAGGTGTTCTCGGTCTTCAAAATGCTTGAAAATCTCTAGAGAAATGATGATATTTTGGATGCGAAAGAGTGTGAAAAGAGTCCCACCAAACTTCCTCAAATAAAAGAAAAACGCAAAATCACGAAATTTCCCTTCCAGGAACTTACGCAGGCCATGTGGTATTCTTACGTGGGCCGCGTGAACTGATAAAGAATGGGCCATTTCCATTTGTTGGCTTTGCACTGCTTAATCCACTAGCTCAGCTTGAGTCTGATCAGATTCTAGTCCATTTTTCTTCAAGTTCTCTTTATTTTATGCCCTAGATGGCTTCTCCAAATTATACATAGATCGCGTAACCGCCCGATCGTTAATCTCCGCACGCTCGAGAATTCTCCCGTATCTTTCAAATTTAAAATTTTATTTCTTCCAAGCCTTCAATCAATTAGCAAGCCCACTCCATACATCAAATCCATTACCTATCAAGCCCAAAGTTCTTGTCATCCTCCAAGCCTTCGCTTCCCAAAGATCCTACTTCGGTAGTCTCCTTAAAACCTGCAATTATGCTCATGAAACTAGAAAGTACCCGAAATGGTCATAAAATAACAAAAAAAGGAAAATATGCATGGAAATTAACTAAATTATGAATGAAACATGCTAAAATAAACTATAAAAAGAAGTAAATAAATGAAACTTTTTGTACCTTTCTACTTTCTTGTATTTTTTTGGTGACAAAACTTGGATAGAAGACGGAAAGATCATTGAAGCGATTGGTATAAGTTGCAATTTCTACATCTTGCATAGTAAGTTTCCATAGATCCTACTAGGTGTTACATCTCTTCTCTAGTATAGTACTCTTCAGTTAGGAGTTTCTTTAGATCGTTCCAATAGAGGAATTAGCTATCCTAACACCCATAGACTTCACATGGCCATTCCACCAGGATAATGTTGCATTCTCAAAGGTACAACCAGTAAACCTGACTTTGCAATCTTCAGCGTAGATGCTAATCTGAAATACTAACTCCGTCTTCTCAATCCAACGAGTCAGTATTGCTACTCCTTCATTTCCTAAGAAGGGTTTAGGTTTGAAACCCATGAATTCTTTATAAATACATGCTCTTGGGTGGCTTCCATTACCACCCCAAGTATTAATTCTTCTGGTTCCTCTTCCTTGTTTGCATTCAACATTTCTATTAGCTAGGGCATCTGAGACCCTTTGGTCGATCAGTGCTTTGATAGCTGCTTGGTCAAGATTGGGTCATGATCTGGGGTTCTTCCTAGTGACTCTCCTCTGAGGCATGTTTCAAACTCTATAATTGAATTAAAAAGAGGACGTTAATCGAGGAATAAATGCACGATTATCACGAGAAGATTTAGGTTAGGAACAAAAACTTTGATATGACAAAGAGATTAGTTTTCTGAAGGGGTGGCGAGGATACTACATTCAAACTCAAAACCTTATGGCCTAATTGGATTAGGATTCTTAATCCCTTTTATCTCACACCTAGATCCTTCTCTAAGCTTTAAACTCTATGGCTTTCCTTTCATGATTTCCAACTCATTATTGGTTATGTAAATGGTATTGGTTCACAACTTTTCCTTATCACAACTCTACCACCTAGGACGAATTCCTAGAGAATTTGAAATGACCATAGTCTATTCCTCAATGATAGACTCTAGTTTTTCCTTCCCTTCTTTCCTTCCTTCCATAGTAACACTTGACTACTTTCCTTAGTAGTCCTTTTATTCTCATACTGCGAGAATTTTATCTCCTTCCCTGGTGGTATTTTTTCCCTCATCGGCAGGATCGTCCTCCTCAAAGAACTACAAAGGTTCCTTGGAAGGATCTTATGATGATTCGGGTGGCTCTCTAGTTGCTCCTGAGGATTCACTCTTCTTGTGAGGTTCCACGTCAGGGGTTTTAAAGGAAATATAGGTATGGGAAACTGAAAGTACAAGACTTAGTGCATGGAAAAGGTTTGAAATATTAAACCCTGAATTAAATTAAGATCAAAGTATGCTACTAATGTTTTGGTCCAGTCAATTCTGGTAAAATAGTCTTGTCTTGAAGTAAAAAGATTAACAAAGTATTCAACAAAATATTTGAGTAAATTAAAGTGAGTATGAGCAAAGTAAAGATAACTTAAGAAGAAGCAGAATGATGGTGAAAAAGATTTGACTTGCAAGAGATTTTGTATTTGATGTTAAGAGAATATTATGTTGGATTAGGTATCAAAGCCCATAACTATGGTTGATACACACCTGAACTAATAGTAGCACAGTCCTTTTGGGTTACCCTCAAGCCTAGGAATTGCACATGATGACTTTTAGAGAGAGAGATTAATTTATTATATGAATAATAAATTAAATAAATGGTTTATTAATGTAAAAGAAAATAATATATTAATTATAAATCATATTATTTAATTAATAATTAATCATAAATTAAATGAAATTAATTTTAAGATTAATTGGATTAATTAAAAGTACAGGGATTGTTTGGTTAGTTATTGAAAGTTAAGGAAGGAAGGCTCTACAACCTCATTAGATGAGGTGGACGAAAACTTACAGGGAAGGCCTAGAAGTTCGTCCAAGGCCGTTTGGATAAGTGATTGGGCTACTTGGTCACCAAGCAAGGGAATCTAGGGCTTATCCCTTAAACACTAGCTTTAGCCCCAAGATTCCTGAGCTATATAAAGGCCTCCCTAGCTCTTGATTTCGTCCATCCCTCCCCTCTACAAGCCTTGGACGAAAATTTGGCTCTCTTCTCCTCTCTCTATAGTTTTCCTCTTACTAGCTTGGGTGTGAACCATTAGAGGCATGATGCTTGTGGTGCTTGCTTCCAAAAGATCAATAAGAGGAATCCTAGTTGTTTAAAATAACAACTAAATGGTATGTAACCATTTAGTTGTTCTTCTTTATTAATTTCGAAAATTACCTTGGGTTCTTAGGGTTCTTATTTTAATGTTCATAGTTATAGGTTCAATAGTGAAAACAAAGATCTTATTTTAGGTTGCATGCACACTTAAGAGTTTTAAGTTGTTCTTGTTATGCCTATAACCAATTAGTGATATCAAAGTGTTAGGGTTGCTTTCATATGAATTTTCTATAATTGTTCAATTTGATCAAATTAAGGTTTATTGCAATTAAACCCTCAAAGGCCACAAATTTCGAAAATTCATTAGGGATTCTTGCCCCCTATGTTTCGAAATTAGGGTTAGGGTTTCTGAAACCCTAACCCTCTACCCCAAGAAATTCGAAACTAAGGTAATGATTTGAATCCCTTACCTTCCTCCCCGAACTATTTTCGAAAATTGATAGGTAATTAGGGATATTTTAAAATTTGAAATTATCCTAATTAAATTTGGATAAATCCTTTACAAATTTAATCATCATAACAATTATGAATTTATTCACTTTATAATTTTTCAAGTAATCAACTAACGACTTGAATTAGATAACATCAGTCATGCCATGTCCTGAATGTGCATACTATGCCTCTCGATAGTCCTTCCTTTATCAGCAGATCGATTAGAAATTAGTCCAATGATGCTCAATGTTTTCCAAGATGTGGTGGAATTCCAACTTTACATTTATTGATTTCTTATGATATCGAGATTCTAAAGTCTCAAAGACTAAGTGTAACATTCCGTTAAAAGATAAAATGTAATAAAATAAATAAATAAATCGTAATCCCTAAAATCCCGATATGTATTTTATATATATTATTTCATCGAAGTCCTGAAGCCATAATAATTTAATTAGTGTTAGTCTTGAGAGCTAAACACCATAAGTTAGGGAATTTACCGTCTAAATTAAATCAATTGGACTAGTATAGAATAGATTATTGTGAGCAAGGGCTAAAGCGGTAACATATGGAGCTGAATTGTAAAGATTTAAGAAGACAAGGGCCATTTGGTAAATATTGGGCTTAGATTGAAAACATAGAGAGAGGGAGGGACCAGAAATATCAGTTTTATATAAAATTGTAAAGATTTAAGAAGACAAGGGCCATTTGGTAAATATTGGGCTTAGATTAAACTCGTTCCCCTCCACCCTTTAGATTCGGGTATATTACATTACCTTCATCATCTATACCATATACCTATTTATAGTGCAGCCACTACCACACTCCTACCTCCATCCGCCGCCTCCGTGACGCCTTAGTGAACCACCGATCTAGCGACTCCGGCGACCAGCATGAAGACCGAGACCGAGGCTGTTGTTGCTGTTTCCCAATCGATGCTATCTCTTTTTCTTCCGAGTCAGTCATCGTTGGGATTCGTCGCCATCGCTGAACGCCACCTGTTAGCGTCGTCGCTGCCGTTGTTGTCGTTGTGTGTTCCACAGCTCTGTTTGTCGCCCTCCGTCGTCATTCTCTTCCTACAAGATCGAAGTCTAGCATGTTGTGTATTCGTATCTCAGATAATGTCGCTTTGTGTGTGTGTGTGTGTTTCAAATATTATCATGATGTGTGTATGTGTTTGTTTGGCCGAAATTCGGAAGAGGATCCACCACCACCACCGTGAGGTGGTGGCTAGCAGCTCTGACCACCGCCTGCTACCACAAGCGTGGGTGTGGGTTTTTTTTTATTGTGTTATTTTGTTTGTGTGTGTGTGTTCATTGTAATATTTATGTAATCGTGGCTGGAATAATCATAGAAAATCAACCCGTCACCACCGTGAGGTGGTGGTTGTCACCTCACGCCACCATTCGGCCACCACCAGCCACCACCTTGGGTGGCTGTGTGTTTTGTGTGTGTATGTGATTGTTATTTTGGGATTATTGAATATTTTAGCAAAAATCATAACCACCACCGCGACGTGGTGGCCGCCGCCACGAGCCGTCGTTGACCACCCCTACCATAGGTGGTAGTGGGTTGTGCCCGACTTGTTTAACCCTAATGGGCCCAATAAAGCCCAAAGTGACCTAAAAGCCTAATCATGTGACTAATGGGCTAGTATTGGGTTGGAAACCATAATTAGGGTTTAGAAAACCCTAATTTTAGATTTATTGGTTTGGACTTATCGGGACCTGCATTTTGGACAACCCGATTGGGATTATGTATTAATTAGGTGTTATTATGATTTTGATAGATTCAGGAATCTGTCAGCCAGAAGCTACAGCTTACTCACGGGACATCAGCAGTGTGAAGTGAGTCTCCTCAGTGTTTATATTGGTTGAAGGCACCAATTCCGACCTGTATGTTTGACACATGGTAGGAAGACCCGGGGGTTATCTCTAGGAATTATATATGACAGACCAAGAGGCGGCTCCTAGAATACTCTATGTTATTATGTATCGTAGGAAGACCCGGGGGTTAGCTTTAGGCATTATGTATGAAAGACCAGGAGGTGGCTCCTGGAACACTGTACACTAATTGGCTAAGTAGAGTAGTATGTTTGCTAGTTGTATTTGTGATGCTTGCATGGAAGACCGAGAGGTGGCTCTTGGCACTTGTCTGTGAGACTAAGGGGTGGCCCCCGACTTGGCAAGAAAGACCACATGGTGGCCTGTGGCATAATGGAAAGACTATGTTTGGCACATAGCATCTTTATTGATTATGATATATGTATGGCTCATGGTTATGTATGACAATATGCGAGTTATGTGCTTATATTCTAGATAGTATCGAACTGAAAGAGACCGAAGGGGTAGGCCAACACCCAGATATGTTAGGCAGTATGTTGATATGTATGGTATGTGGTATTTAGGGAACTCACTACGCTTTGTACGGTTTTCAGTTTTGGTTTCAGGTACTTCGTTTTCAAAGGAAAGGAGCCGACTCGATCGCATCGCACGACACTATGTTTTCCGCACATGAGATCTTTGGGATTGCACTCTAGTATTGTTTTATGATAACATTTTAATTTTTTGACACTTTGTTTTTGACATGGGATGTTTTATGGATGTTTTTATACTATTGGTTTTATGAATTATTAAACTAAAAATGAAATTTTTGGTCTTAAATTTTGGGATGTTACACCGAGTCTCAGATATTACAAAATATTCCACTGTAACTTTGTTACTAGAGACAATTCCATGGTAATTAGGTCTCAAATTCAAGGTACACTCCTTAAACACGTTTCTTACATTAAAGTTTCCAACTCACGTATAGATTTTATAGCCAACTCTTATAATGGAGACATTTCCATACACCCATCTCTCGTTATGGAATCATTTCCATATTCCCATATGACCATCAGTTATGCCCAAGAATCTCGATCCAAAACATGTCACTATGGTTCTTCTAAAACAATACCATACTTTCAATTGTCCACAAGCAACCAATCTTCAATAAACCTCTGAATGTTTTTGAAAGTTTGTTTAACAACTTCAGTCACATGCAATTCTAATCCTTTTCACACAATGCTAAAAGCATTTGAAAAATAGAATAATCAAATATTATAGCATATGTAATCGATCATATATCCGAAGCATATGGGACTCAACTCATTATCACAAGGATCCATTATCTTTTCAATTCCTTGTTATAATATTTCCATATATAGAATACCCAATGTCAAAACATTTCAACATGGTATGCCTTTGCCTAAGTTCTATTAAATTATTCATGCTAAACCTTTAGATTTAAAATGAAGTATGAGTAACCTCTCCCTTATGTCCACTATAGCATAGCCGTTCCCAAATTTTTCAACTTGCAAATTAGAGACATTACTCCCTATCCAAAGTATTGTCAACATGAAATACCAGGCATAACAATCATGCTCCCACTAGCATTGACAGGTACTTAGAAATCAACCAGACTTCTAAAAATCGATACTTTTTAACTTTCTCATGGAAGTACAAATTCCAATTTTGTGAAGCTTCGTCAAGCCTCTAATTAGGATTCCTAAGCTTATATACTTTATCTGGATAGTGTAAGTTTTCAACCTCTTTCAAGACATGATAAACATATCTCCTGAAGGTTTAAACAATTCCTTTCCACTCCTCACAATTCGAAATATGAAGAGGGATGTTGTAATGATATTGTGAATTTTAGAATGCAATTAACACAACCAATATCCATGTTGATCTTTATTAGATCCTTAAAATCAATCAATGATAGCATTTCCTCATAATCATTTTCATGAACTAGAGCAAAACCTTTTGTCACCTAGATTCAAAGGCGCATTTGTTCCCATCCATGTAGAAATTTATTTTTCAACCTACAGTCATAAGACAAGGTTTAGGACAGACCAAAATCACATTTAGTTCTCCTTCATGGACTAAACTTCGCTTAATCTAAATTTCTTGCCTTATGGCAGCTTAAAAGCCCACCAGTTCTTCCATGATGTTAGCAACTCACCGATAAAAAACATAGAACTCATAGGGTTGCAACTCAACTGGAAGTGCACAGAAATTAGAATAAATCACAACAGTTTATCAACCTCGGGTTGCGTGCTAGTGATAACTAAAAGGATCATTGTCGATTCACTCTTGAAACTCTCAAGAAACATTCCTTGATGAGCTAAAGCATATACTTAAAAGTTCGCGCAAATTTCAAAAAAGAAAACACTTCATAGAATAGTTCTTAGCATGTTTTTTGATCAACAAAAACAGCACAACTCCAATTCCAAATAAGCTAGAGTAAGAAAACATTATTACTCCAGATTATAGGAGGTGTTGTTATCCTTTTTAGCTTTTGAAATAAGTTTCAAGATATGATTCATTATTACTAGAGCATGGCTCTAAAACTTTGATTGTGACCTTGTTTGAGTGTCATATCATCGAACCATCTATAACAATGTTCTATTTGAAACGACCCAAAAATTTCATTTTTCAATATAACCAAGGACCATAATCTGAGTGTCATATCATAAAAACCATACGTGATGTATCCCAAACATAATAAAAACACTGTGCGGAAAACTGTATCATATCTATGTCATATCAAAATCAAAAACTAATCAACTCCCAGGATAAAACCTGAAGTTGTGGTGTGTGCGATGCCATCATCCCGAGCTCTTCCCTTTGCTTGCGGAAGTACCTGAAACCAAAACTGAAACTGTAAGCACGAAGCTTAGTGAGCTCCCCCAAACTACACATACCATACAATAACATATCAAGCACATACTGGGGCCTTGCCCCCTCCATCGAACCGAAGTCCGAAGCTGACTGGCTGGGACCTTGTCCCCTATATCGGACCAAAATCCGAAGCTAACTGACTGGGGCCTTGCCCCCTCCATCGGAGCGAAGTCCGAAGCTGACATCGGACCAAAGTCCGAAGCTGACTGGGACCTTGTCCCCTACATCGAACCGAAGTCCGAAGCTGACATCGGACCGAGATCCGAAGCTGACTGGGACCTTGTCCCCTACATCGAACCGAAGTCCGAAGCTGACATCGGACCGAAGTCCGAAGCTGACTGAACATAGCATAAACATATCACTAGCATGAACACACATAAATCCTGTCTGAGCCATGAAGGCATCAAACATGCTAACTGTTGCATCGGATCAAAATCTAGATACTACTACTAGCTAAACGGGCCGGCATTGTAGCCTTAGACCCATTCCTACTGAAAGGAAACTCACCTCATGAACTGGCTGCTGAGTGTATGGCTCTGGAAGCTAACTGCTGCTGTTCCGGTATCTCCCCGACTACAAGTCCATAAACATACTCAATCAAATACTAAACACTGCACTCGGCAAAATGACTCTTTTACCCCTGGTCAAAGTCAACTCTCGGTCAAGGTCAACTCTCGGTTGACCTGACTCGCCGAGTTGGGCCGCCAACTCGCCGAGTCCCTATTCTCACTCCTCGACCCTACTCGCTGCTACTCGTCGAGTATGGCATCGACTCGACGAGTACCCTCTCGATCCAAGAACTCAGACAATCTTCATCTGACTCGCCGAGTCATATGAACAACTCGACGAGTTGTTCTTGAGCTTAAGAAGATTGCCTTGGACTTGCCGAGTTGTATGAACAACTCGCCGAGTTTCTCCATTACTGAGTCTACCCTCAAACTCGCTGAGTCCACTCCACTACTCACTGGTCCCACTCGACACCGCTCAAAAGGAAGAAATCGGGGACTCGCGACTCGACTCGCCGAGTCACCGCCATGCAACTATTCTACACTCGATTCTGCTCGAATCCAACACATACAAATGATAGATATGAGTCCAATAAGCTGATTTACCACGTAAAGTTTCCAACTTTATGTGTACAAACACATGAACAAGGGAATAAAGGCTAAAAAGGCACTTAAAAGGGTAGATCTAGGGTTATGTTGCAAAATAGCTCCATAAAGGCAATAGATCTGGGCTCTACAACTCCTAAATGAACAGATCTAAAGATATTTTGACATAAAAGGGCTTCCATATCAACATAAGGCTTGAGAAAAACATCCACTAGATCTAGAGGGGGTTTTAAAGCATAAAAGGGAAGGAAATCTGAAGAATACCTCAAAGAGTTCTTGCTTTCCCTTGAATCCCTACTCCACAATCCTTCTCCTTGCTCCTTTCTTCTTCTCCTTCTTCAAGCCTTCAGAATTGCACACAAAATCACTTAGAATCACTCAAGAACGAATTAGGGTTTTCTCACAGCTTTTGAGGGTGAGGAGGCGAGAATGGAGGCCATAAGATGGCTTAAATAGTGGGCAACCCGGGGATTTAGGGTTTCTTCCAGACGGACAGACTTGCCGAGTCCAGAATATGGACTCGCCGAGTCGCCAGCTAACACGTGCTCGAAATCCCGTCCCTACTCGGCGAGTCAGGCTATGAACTCGCCGAGTCCCTCTTGCAAAACTTCAAAATAAAAGCCAAGGAATCATCATACCGGAGACGGGTCGTTACAATTCTCCCCCACTTATCTCAGACTTCGTCCTCGAAGTCTGCTACGGCTGAATCTGCAAATATCTCTGGGTAGTGCTCTCTCATCTCTTCCTCAGCCCCCCACGTCCATTCCGATCCCTTTCGGTGCTGCCACTGCACCTTCACTAACTGAATTTCCTTGTTCCTCAAGGTTTTGGTCTTCCGGTCCAGAATCGCGACCGGCCTCTCAATATAATTCAGGCTGCTATCAACCTGAATATCCTCTAGGGGAACGACTGCCGACTCATCTACCAAACACTTCCTCAACTGAGACACATGGAAAGTGTTGTGGATCTGACTAATCTCCTCAGGAAGGTCTAACCGATAAGCAACCCGACCCACCCGGGCCAAAACCCGGAAAGGACCAATAAATCTGGGGCCCAACTTGCCCCTCTTCCGGAATCTGATGACACCCTTCCAAGGTGAGACCTTCAGGAGGACCATATCCCCCACCTGGAACTCCAAGTCCGAACGCCTCCTGTCGGCGTAACTCTTCTGCCGACTCTGCGCAGTCTGCAGTCTACTATGGACCTGCTGGATCAACTCAGTCGTCTTGAGCACCACCTTTGTGCTCCCGATGACCCACTGACCGACCTCGCCCCAACAAATCGGGGTCCTACACTTCCTCCCATACAGCATCTCAAAGGGAGGTCGATCAATGCTCGCATGATAACTGTTGTTATACGAAAATTCTGCCAACGGAAGATACGTATCCCAACTGCCACCGAAATCTAGAACACATGCCCTAAGCATGTCCTCGAGAGTCTGAATCGTCCTCTCGCTCTGCCCGTCCGTCTGAGGGTGGAAAGCGGTGCTGAAATGGAGATGAGTACCCATCTCGTCGTGGAACCGCTTCCAGAATCTGGATGTGAAACGGACATCTCGGTCTGACACCACCGATATCGGCACTCCATGACGTGCCACAATCTCTCGCACATAGATATCGGCTAACTTCTCTGCTGATATACTCTCCTGGATCGGGATAAAATGGGCACTCTTCGTCAACCGATCCACTACTACCCATATCGAATCCACTCCTCGTGAGGTCCTGGGAAGCTTGGTGACAAAATCCATGGTGATGTCCTCCCATTTCCACACGGGAATGTCTAGCGGCTGCATCTTGCCGTGAGGTCTCTGGTGCTCCGCCTTCACCTTTCGGCAGGTCAGGCATCTCTCAACATACCAGGCGATGTCCCGCTTCATGCAGGGCCACCAATAATCAGGTCGAAGATCTCGATACATCTTCGTCGCCCCTGGGTGGATAGAAAATCGAGACTTATGAGCCTCGTCCATCAGCACCTGCCGTACTCCACCCGAGTACGGTACCCACACCCTCCCGTGCAGCGTCATCAATCCCCGACTATCATAATCAAATGAGGCTACTCGGCCCATGATCCTCTCACACTTCTGTCTCTCCTCCTTGAGGCCCTCCACCTGAGCCTCCTTGATCCGCTCCAACAACGGAGTGATCACTGTCATCCTCAAACACAAATCTCTGATAGGGTTCGCCGACACTTTGCGGCTTAGGGCATCGGCCACCACGTTGGCCTTCCCTGGATGGTAAAGGATCTCACAATCGTAATCCTTTAGCACATCCAACCACCTCCTCTGCCTCATGTTCAGACTCGGCTGATCCATAAGGTACCACAAACTCTTGTGATTCGTGTAAATAGTACAACGGACCCCATAAAGGTAATGCCTCCAAATCTTGAGGGCAAACACAACTGCCCCCAGCATCAAATCATGGGTAGGATAATTAGCCTCGTGAGTCTTCAACTGTCTTGAGGCATAAGCTATCACATGGCCTCGCTGCATCAATACTGCTCCCATACCTGTGATCGAGGCATCACAGTAGACTACGAAGTCCTCTACAACCTCTGGCAAGGTAAGGATCGGAGCCTCGCACAATCTCTATCTGAGGGTCTCGAACGCTGCCTGCTGCTCAGGCCCCCAACGAAATACCACCGACTTCTTGGTCAGTCGGGTGAGCAACACTGCTATCTTGGAGAAGTCCTGAATAAATCTTCGATAATACCCTGCCAACCCTAGGAAGCTCTGAATCTCAGATGGAGACTTCGGAACCTCCCACTGCATCACGACCTCTATCTTGGCCGGATCTTCCAAAATACCCTTCTGGTTGACGAGGTGACCAAGGAACTGCACCTCGCGCAACCAGAACTCACATTTGGAGAACTTGGCGAAAAGTCTCTCCCTCCTTAAAGCCTCCAGCACCTCTCGCAGGTGCTCCTCGTGCTTCTCCTGCGTCTTGGAATATACCAAGATATCATCTATGAATACTATCACTGACCGATCCAGCATCGGCCTGCACACGTGGTTCATGAGATCCATGAACGCGGCTGGAGCATTGGTGAGCCCAAATGGCATCACCACAAACTCATAATGACCATACCTGGTCCTGAAAGCAGTCTTCTGTACATCCTCATCTCTAACCCGCATCTGATGATAACCGGAGCGTAGATCGATCTTGGAGAACCAAGACGCTCCCTGAAGCTGATCAAACAAATCATCTATCCTCGGAAGTGGGTAACGGTTCTTCACCGTTACCTTATTCAACTCTCGATAATCAATACACATACGATGCGACCCATCCTTCTTCCTCACAAACAGGATCGGCGCTCCCCAAGGCGAACTGCTCGGCTGAATGAAACCCTTGTCTAACAGCTCCTGCAGCTGTGTAGACAACTCCTGCATCTCAGGGGGAGCTAGTCGATACGGTGCTTTGGCTATCAGAGCCGCACCAGGAATTAGGTCGATCCTGAACTCAACCTGTCTCTCAGGAGGTATCCCCGGCAAATCCTCGGGAAACACATCCGGGTAGTCTCGAACAATAGGAACATCATCAACTGTCGTCTTGCCCTTCTCCCGGGCATCCAAGACGTAAGCTACAAAACCGGCGCAACCCTGCTGAACATAGCGCCTCGCCCTTGCGGCAGAACAAAAGGTCGGTCCACGCTGTGGCCTCTCGCCCTGAATCACTAACTCTCCCCCACTGGGAGTGCGAACCCTCACTAGCTGAAGCTCACAATCAATCACCGCCCCATTGGGGCTTAGCCAATCCATGCCCACAATAACCTTATTCCCTCGCAGGGGAATAGGTACCAGGTGCACTGAAAACTGCTCATCAAACAACTGAAGGGAACACCCTCTATGCACTCTGCCGACCCTCACGGTCCTATCAGCTGCTATCTCAACCTCTAATGGACAATCCAGCTCCCCAGGAGCTCTACTAAATCTCTTGCTAAGCGCAAGCGATACAAATGATCGGGTAGCCCCCGAATCGAACAATACCATAGCAGAAATGTCGTTCACAGAGAACGACCCTAAATAAAACATACAATCATAAGCAATATTCAAACGATAATAATAATAAAGAGATGAAGGGAAGATACATACCCGTCGCCACATCAGGAGTCGCTCGCGCCTCCTCTGCTGTCATCTGAAACGCCCTGCTCTTCGCCACTGGCGTCTCGGCTCGGCCTTGCCGGCCATCTGTAATCCTCAAGGTAGCAGGGGAAGGTACAGCCACCTTCCCTGCTGCGGCTAAGCTCGGACACTGGGACTTTTTATGTCCCCTCTGATTGCACTGAAAGCAAATCAGATCTGATGCTGCAACGGCAGTAGCAGGAGCCGTACAATCCCTACTCTAATGTCCAATCCGACCGCACTTGTAGCAGCCGGAACTCCCTGCCTTGCATGCCCCCTCGTTCATCTTCCCACACCTACCACATCGACCGTGGCTCGGCTGTCCCCTGGACCTGTGATCTGAAACCCTGGGCTTTTTGCCCGAACCGCCTGAACCCGAAACCGCCTCCGATTTCCTCTTCTTCTCCATCTCGAGATCAATCTCCCTCTCCCGAGCCCTAGTAATCATATCTTCCAGCGTTTTACAGCTGGACCAGCTCACAAACTGGCGCATATCGCTCCGCAACATCTCATGATAACGGGCCTTCTTCATTTCCTCATCAGCCACATACTGAGGAACGAGAAGAGCCCTCTCCCTGAACTTGGCGGTGATCTCCGCCACTGTCTCTGTAGTCTGGGTGAGGTCCTGAAACTCCCTAGCCAACTGCTGCACCTCAATGAGCGGTGCAAACTCCGCCCTGAACCTAGTAGAGAAATCAGCCCAAGTCATGGCGTCCAATGCTGGATCATCCCCAATGGCATGTCCGACCTCCTCCCACCAATCCCGTGCCCTATCCTTCAGAAGACAGGACGCCAATTTGACCTTGTCCCCCTCGGGACACCTGCTAGAGCGGAAAGCGTTGGCCACATCCGCCAACCATCTGGTACTCGCTATGGGGTCCCGCGCCCCATGATAGTCCGGAACTCCACATGCCCTGAACTCCCTGAAGGCGAGGGTGCGCGACCCCATCATGGCCACCACCTCGACACGGAAGGTGCCCAATCTCTCATCCATCAGCTCCAGAATCCCCTCCTTGATCGAACCGAAGATCACAGGAGTCTGCTCAAAAATGATGCGCGTAATCTCCGAAGAAAGAAACTCTCGGGTCTGCTCATCCATGCGCTCGTCCCCCGAGCCTGAACCTGATCCCTCCCCGGCACCTCCGATACCGGCTGCTGATCTGGAATGCAAAACCACCATTCTGAAACACCTCACAACTACATCAGAAAACTGAAATATCTCAAGGGATCATTGATACTACAACTAGCTCCCTGGTCTTGCCTCAGCCTTTCTTGATTCGAGTACGGATCCTCTGCTTTCAGTAGTACGGGCCCATACTACCTTCCACATCTATCCGTACTTTCTTCAAGAACTGCCTTGACTTCACCAAGTCACTTCTACGACTACAGATCTCTGCTACTCTCATCCTAGGCTTGCCCTAGGGAAACCTCTAACTCAACTCAACTAATCCTCAGCTGCTGAAGGTCTCCTTATAATGCTAATTAGCCACCACCTGAACACCATCACATGTGACGAGGATCAGATAATCCTTCAAGTAAAAGACCCGTCCCTATAACGGTTGGACTCAAACAAGAGCTGCGCAATAGGGCCAGTTCCAGCACTCTGGGATTATTCAACCCTGATCACATGTAGTGTGATGTGTTCACCTAATGGCTAACTTCCATCACTCAGAACCCCACAAAGCACGAAGAAAGCAACATTCGGATAAAGGAAACATACTCAGGCAAAACTATTCTCATAACGAGAAGCTGTACTAGCATATAATGCTAAGCTCATACTATCAGGCATAACCTAAACAGGCTATCCTACTGCTGTCTACTCAATACTAGCATGCAATACTCATAAAGCTATAACACATAAAGCAGGCACATAAGGCATCCTCCTAGATCCTTAGTCCTATACTAGCATGCTGTTCTACTGAAACTGAAACTGAACAAATAACTTGTATGGGTAATTTGGGAGTACTTACTTGAGCTCGGCTGATCGCATGCACCACACCCTTATCTCGTTTTTAAAAAATTTCTTTATTTCTAAGTGCTTTCAAAATTCTTTTAGAAAACATTTTCCTTTTAAAAAAATCTTTTTATTCCCCCTTAGTTTGAGTTCAGATACACCCGGAAGTGTATCCGAATCACTCAAACCAGGGCTCTGATACCAACTTGAAACGACCCAAAAATACGACCCAAAAATTTCATTTTTCATTATAACCAAAAACCATAATCTGAGTGTCATATCATAAAAACCATACGTGATGTATCCCAAACATAATAAAAACACTGTGCGGAAAACTGTATCATATCTATGTCATATCAAAATCAAAAACTAATCAACTCCCAGGATAAAAGCTGAAGCTGTGGTGTGTGCGATGTCATCATCCCGAGCTCTTCCCTCTGCTTGCGGAAGTACCTGAAACCAAAACTGAAACTGTAAGCACGAAGCTTAGTGAGCTCCCCCAAACTACACATACCATACAATAACATATCAAGCACATACTGGGGCCTTGCCCCCTCCATCGAACCGAAGTCCGAAGCTGACTGGCTGGGACCTTGTCCCCTACATTGGACCAAAATCCGAAGCTAACTGACTGGGGCCTTGCCCCCTCCATCGGAGCGAAGTCCGAAGCTGACATCGGACCGAAGTCCGAAGCTGACTGGGACCTTGTCCCCTACATCGAACCGAAGTCCGAAGCTGACATCGGACCGAGATCCGAAGCTGACTGGGACCTTGTCCCCTACATCAAACCGAAGTCCGAAGCTGACATCGGACCGAAGTCCGAAGCTGACATCGGACCGAAGTCCGAAGCTGACTGAACATAGCATAAACATATCACTAGCATGAACACACATAAATCATGTCTGAGCCACGAAGGCATCAAACATGCTAACTGCTGCATCGGATCAAAATCCAGATACTACTACTAGCTAAACGGGCCGGCATTGTGGCCTTAGACCCATTCCTACTAAAAGGAAACTCACCTCGTGAACTGGCTGCTGAGTATATGGCTCTAGAAGCTAACTGCTGTTGTTCCGGTATCTCCCCGGCTACAAGTCCATAAACATACTCAATCAAATACTAAACACTGCACTGGGTAAAATGACTCTTTTACCCCTGGTCAAAGTCAACTCCCGGTCAAGGTCAACTCTCGGTCAAAGTCAACTCTCGGTTGACCTGACTCGCTGAGTTGGGCCGCCAACTCGCCGAGTCCCTATTCTCACTCCTCGACCCTACTCGCTGCTACTCGTCGAGTATGGCATCGACTCGACGAGTACCCTCTCGATCCAAGAACTCAGACAATCTTCATCCGACTCGCCGAGTCATATGAACAACTCGACGAGTTGTTCTTGAGCTTAAGAAGATTGCCTTGGACTCGCCGAGTTGTATGAACAACTCGCCGAGTCTCTCCATTACTGAGTCTACCCTCAAACTCGCTGAGTCCACTCCACTACTCACTGGTCCCACTCGACACCGCTCAAAAGGAAGAAATCGGGGACTCGCGACTCGACTCGCCGAGTCACCGCCATGCAACTATTCTACACTCGATTCTGCTCGAATCCAACACATACAAATGATAGATCTGAGTCCAATAAGCTGATTTACCACGTAAAGTTTCCAACTTTACATGTACAAACACATGAACAAGGGAATAAAGGCTAAAAAGGCACTTAAAAGGGTAGATCTAGGGTTATGATGCAAAATAGCTTCATAAAGGCAATAGATCTGGGCTCTACAACTCCTAAATGAATAGATCTAAAGATATTTTGACATAAAAGGGCTTCCATATCAACATAAGGCTTGAGAAAAACATCCACTAGATCTAGAGGGGGTTTTAAAGCATAAAAGGGAAGGAAATCTGAAGAATACCTCAAAGAGTTCTTGCTTTCCCTTGAATCCCTGCTCCACAATCCTTCTCCTTGCTCCTTTCTTCTTCTCCTTCTTCAAGCCTTTACAATTGCACAAAAAATCACTTAGAATCACTCAAGAACGAATTAGGGTTTTCTCACAGCTTTTGAGGGTGAAGGAGGCGAGAATGGAGGCCATAAGATGGCTTAAATAGTGGGTAACCCGGGGATTTAGGGTTTCTTCCAGACGGACAGACTCGCCGAGTCCAGAATATGAACTCGCCAAGTCGCCAGCTAACACGTGCTCGAAATCCCGTCCCTACTCGGCGAGTCAGGCTATGAACTCGCCGAGTCCCTCTTGCAAAACTTCAAAATAAAAGCCAAGGAATCATCATACCGGAGACGGGTCGTTACACTATTCCTCTTCTTAATCATACAATTGTACTAAGATGTTCTTGGAGGATTTATTGTGATACAATTCCAAAATTACTAAGACGATCTTAAAACATGATACTAAAGCATTCTCCTTTCTTTTTAGAATGGATAATCTTTTATATTTCTGCCTGATAGATTCTTCAATTTGTTTGGCTACTCTTTGAACTTTTCAAAAGTATTAGAATTCTGTTTAATCTTATAAAAAAACCATATTTATTGAAACGTTTGAAAATCATTATCACTAGAGTTATTGTCCTTTGTAGTGGATCTGAAGAGTGCATATCAACATGTACCGAATCCATTAGTCCTTTACTTGCCTCACATAAACATGTGAACAATGATTTGAGTCATAATTTTCCAATGAACAAGAATCTCATATATAATGCAATTCAAATTGTACGATTCCAATTATCAATCTAGTTTGTGATGAGATTTCCTTTCACTTGGTTAATTAAGATATTACCACAAGCAACATCATAAGAATCAAATCCACAATTAATATTGATATTATTAGAAACATAACCAACACTTTCATTAATGTCGTTGCAAGGAAATAAGATAAGGTAACTATGTAAACCAAAATTACATTTTATTGATAAAAATAAAATTGGAACTTGTCCTTACAATGCATAAAATGAAAAACTATATTTCTAGACATCTCTGAAGAGTAATATCAATCTATTAAATTATCCTGACTCCCTAGTAAAAGCTCCAAATTCTAACCATCGAATCATGTGACCCAAGTCCATTTCCCGCAATTAGATTTAGCTCACTTAAGCTTCCTTCTTCCTTTTAGATCCTACAATACCATCAAAATGTGATCATCATATTGGCAAGAAAATCTAACCAATGCATTTTGAGGCAATGGTCTTGGGGTATAGCTAAAATTAAGATTTGGCTTCCAACTTGAATTGTAGGTGTATTGGTAATTGGATGGTTAGTTGTGGTAGTTTTGGAACTCTCTCGTGCCATTCACATGTTTCACATTTTCTTGAAGAATGGGACACATATCCGTAGGATGTACTATTGTTCCACATCTTCCACAATCCATTACTTATGGAGTTTGTCCCATGTCTAGCTTTTGGATACTGGATGTCAAATCTTTAATTTGAGACTTGAGGTTTGATGTCACTACTTCATTGACTTTTTGAGGTGTGTCTCTCTTCATGTCATGGCATGGGCCAAACTGTTGGGAGTTTGCGGCTATGGTGTTGAAGAGTTGTCTTGTTTGTTATGGAGTTTTGCTTAAGACATCTCCACCTCTAGAAGCATCAACTAATATTCTCTCCATCAGTAATAATCCCTCATAAAAGTGACGAATGAGCAGTTATTCCAGAATTTGGTGTGGTGGACAACTATAGCATAAATTGTTGAACCTCTCCTAATAATCATGGAAAGTCTCATTTGACCTTGGCGGATACCACAAATCTCGTTTCTAAGGCTTGTGACTCTTGAAGTGGGATAGAACTTATCAAGGAAAGCTCTTTCCACATCGGTCCAGGAGTAGATTGATCCCAGTGGAAGATAAAATAACCAATATTTTGCTCTATCGACCAATGAAAAGGGGAATCCCCTCAATTTGATTTGGTCATCGGTTGACCCTTGTGGCTTCATGCTATTGCAAATGACGTGGAACATATTCAAGTGCTTATGTGGGTCTTCATTCTCCAATCCATGAAAAGTTGGAAGGTGATGAGCAAAACTTGACTTTAATTCTGAACCTCCTTCCAAACCGGGGTAATTGATATTGGTTGGACTTTGTGTAACATCAGTTTCCATCATTTGTCTCAAGGTTCTTTCAGGATCTCCTTCTCCGTCTGCCATTTCATTTTGGTTTATGATGGGTGAATTTTGTTGTAGGCATGGTGTTGCGGGAATATCTTGGCGAGGGTCGGGGCTAGAATTGGGTTTGGTGTCACTAGAGGAAGTGGTTTCAACCTTCGGATTCCCGTTAGGATTTGAAGTTTGACCACGTTCTATTTTCTTTTCCTTCACCAAATGCCTTTCTTCTTTTTCAATTTACGGGTTATCAGTCAAAGCACTTGTACATTGAGATCTGGGCATATAGTAACAAATTTATTAAAAATAAACCAATCCCTAGCAACGACGCCAAATTTTGGTGGTTGTCGAGGCCAACAAAATAAATAACCCTAAATCTTTTACATTAAAATAGTGTATAGTGGTAAAGGGGTCGAATCCATGGAGATTGGTTCAATTTTATAACTCTATGAAAATCTCTTTGTAAAAGTACTTGTAAAATGACAATAAAAGTAAAAATGGGGGGGGGGGGTGTTTGGTCTTTTTGAAATACTTGAAATAAAACTAGAATTAAATTAAGATTTAAATGGACAATTCAACTAAAACAAGAGTTTGATGTAAAATAAATAAGAGAAAGATGGTTGACTTAAGTCTTCCTCATTTGAACATTTGATAACATATCATTAGAATCCAATAGTGCAATACTTGTTTTAAATCCATAATTTGTCTATAGTAATCCAAGAAGCATGAGATTACCTAGACTTTTCTTAGTTGTCAAAATGGTTAGAAAAGTTGATAACAATTTCTTTAGTCAAAGTCAATATTTCCATTAAGCATGTAATTAGTGAAATTCAACTAGCATTAACAACCAAAAAGTCACCAAATCCAAGAGGATTCAAATGCTTTCACTTCCATGTTGGAGAAAATGTTTTTATGATGGTCTGAAGTAAAACTAACACAAAAATCACTTGTTGCTTGCTAATTTTAGGATCCTTTACTTAATCAAGAAATAAGCCAACTAATCACCACAAGCACATTTAAACTAATAAATAAAAACATAAAAGTGGTAATAAGATATTAAAAAACAAAACATTATCATAAAGATTCAAGAACAAGTTCATGGCTAAAAACATGATTTCACCAAATTCAACCAAGTTTAGTCTATCCTAACATGGCTAAAAACAAGAAAACAAACTAAGGATAGATTGTACCAAACATTTAACAAGAATCAAGAGAAAAAATATGAAGTTCTTGAGGTGTTCTTGGTCTTCAAAATACTCCAAAATCTCCAGAGAAATGATGATTTTTAGATGTGAAAGAGTGTGAAAAGAGTCCCACCAAACTTCCTCAAATAGAAGCAAAAAGTAAAATCACGAAATTTCCCTTGCAGGAAGTCACACGGACCGTAAGGTATTCTTAAGCGGGCAGCGTGAACTGATGGAGAATGGGGCATTTCCATTTGTTGAGTCTGCACTACTTCATCCACTAGCCCAGTTTGAGTCCGATCAGATTCTAGCCCATTTTTCTTCAAGTTCTCATTATTTTAATCCCAAGATGGCTTCTCCAAATGATCCATTTCTCGTGTAACTGCCCGATCATTAATCTTTGCACAATCGAGAATTCTCCCATATCTTGCAAATTTAAAAGTTTATTTCTTCCAATCCTTCAATCAATCAACAAGCCCACACCATGCATAAACTCCATTAGCTATCAAGACCAAAATTCTTGTTGTCCTCCAAGCCTTTGCTTCCCAAAGATCCCGCTCCTCTAGTCTCCTTAAAACCTGCAATTGCGCTCACAAAATTGGAAAGTACCCAAATGGTCATAAAATAACAAAAAGGAAAACATGCTTGGAAATTAACTAAATTATGAATGTAATATGCTAAAATAAACTATAAAAAGAAGTAAATAAAATGAAACTATTAGTACCTTTCTACTTTCTTGTATTCTGGGATGACAAAACAGGGACAGAAGATGGAAAGATCATTGAAGCGACTGGTATAAGTTGCAATGTATATATATTGCATGGTAAGTTTCCATATCTCATATTCTAGGTGTTGCATCTCTTCTCTAGGATAGTACTCTTCAATTATTAGTTTCTTTAGATCGTCCTAGGAGATGGAATTAGATTTCCTAACTCCCATAGGGTTGACATGGCCATTCCACCATGACAATGTTGTGTCCTCGAAGGTACAAAAGTTGATCTTAAATACTGACTTAATCTTTTCAATCCAGCGAGTCAGTACTACTACTCCTTCATTTCCTAAGAAGGGATTGGGCTTGCAACCCATGAACTCTTTATAAATACATTCTATTAGGTGGCTTCCATTACCACCCTATGTACTAGCTCTTCTAGTTCATCTTCCTTGTTTGAATTTAACATTCCTATTAGCTAGGGCATCTGAGACCCTTTGGTCGATCAGTGCTTCAATGGTTGCTTGGTCAAGATTGGGTCA
The DNA here is from genome assembly GCF_002870075.4 of Lactuca sativa. Taxonomy (NCBI): domain Eukaryota; kingdom Viridiplantae; phylum Streptophyta; class Magnoliopsida; order Asterales; family Asteraceae; genus Lactuca; species Lactuca sativa. Next base: position 212,142,699 of record NC_056630.2, read on the forward strand.
TGATCTGGAGTTCTTCCTAGTGACTCCTTTGAGGCATGTTTCGAACTTTATAGCCGAAGTAAAAAGAGGACATTAATTGAGGTATAAATACACAAGTAGCACGAGAAGATTTAGGTTAGGAACGAAAACTTCAATATGAAAAAGAGATTAGTTTTCTAAAGGGGTGTCGAGGATACTACATTCGGACTCAAAACCTTATGGCTTAATTGGCTTGGGGTTCTTAATCCCTTTTATCACACACCTAGATCCGTCTCTAAGCTTTAAACTCGGTGACTTTCCTTTGATGATTCCCTACTCATCATTAGTTATCTAAAGGGTATTGGTTCATAGCTTTTCCTTATCACAGTTGTACCACCTGGGAACTTCCTGGATAATTTGAAATGGTCGGATTCTATTCCTCAATGATAGACTCTAGTTTTTCCTTCCATGGCTTCCTTCTAGAGTAATATTTGACTGCTTTCCTTAGTAGTCCTTTTTTTCTCATACTACGAAAATGTTATCTCCTTTCCCGAGTAGGATCGTCCTCCTCAAAGAACTATAAAGGTTCCTTGGAGGGATCCTATGACGATTCGGATGGCTCTCTAATTGCTCCTGAGGATTCACTCTTCTTGTTAGGTTCCTCTTCAAGTGTTTTAAAGGAAGTAGAGGTATGGGAAACTGAAAGTACAAGACTTAGTGCTCGGACAAGCTTTGAAAGCTTAAACCTTGAATTAACTTATGATCAACGTATGTTGCTCATGTTTTGGTCCAGTCAATTCTGGTAAAACAATCTTGTCTTGAAGTATAAAGATCAACAAATTATTCAACAAAATATTTTAGTAAAGTAAAGTGAGTATGAGCAAAGTAAATAAAACTTAAGAACAAGAAGAATGATGGTAAAAAGAGATTTGACTTGCAAGAGATTTTGTATTTGATGTGAAGAGAATATTGTGTTGGATTAGGTGTCAAACCCATAACTATAATCAGTATACACTTGACTTGATAGTAGCACAGTCCTTTTGGGTTGCCCTCAAACCTAGCAATTGGACAGGATGACTTTGAGAGAGAGAGAGAGAGATTAATTTATTATGTGAAAAATAAATTAAAAAATGGTTTATTAATATATTTTGAAATTAATATATTAATTAGAAACCATATTATTTAATTAATAATTAATCGTAAAATAATTTGAGTTAATTTTGGGATTAATTGGATTAATTAAAAGTACAGGGACTATTTGGTTATTTATTGAAAGTTAAGGAATGAAGGTTCTAGAACCTCATTAGATGGGGTGGAAGAAAACTTATAAGGAAGTCCTAGAATTTCGTCCAAGATCGGATAAGGGATTCGGCTGCTTGGTCACCAAGCAAGGGAATCTAGTGCTTATCTCTTAAACCCTAGCCTTAGCCCCAAGATTCATGAGCTATATAAAGGCCTCCCTAGCTCTTGATTTCGTCCATCCCTCCCCTCTACTAACCTTGGACGACATCTTGGCTCTCTTCTTGTCTCGTTATAGTTTTCCTTTTGCTAACCTAGGTGTGAACCATTAGAGGCATGCCGCTTGTAGTGCTTGCTTCAAAACGATCAACAAGAGGAATTCTAGTTGTTTACAATAACAACTAAAAGGTATGTAAGCCTAAACCTTCTTCTTTATTAATTTAGAAAATTACCTTGGGTTCCTAGGGTTCTTATTTTGATTTTCATAGTTATAGGTTAAATAGTGAAAACATAGATCTTGTTTTAGGCCGTACGCACACTTAAGAGTTCTAAGTTGTTATTTTTATGCCTAAAACACATCAGTGGTATCAAAGCGTTAGGGTTGTTTTCAACTAAATTTTCTATAATTATTGAATTTGATCAAATTAAGGTTTGTGGTAATTAAACCCTAAAAAGCCATAAATTTAGAAATTTTATTAGGGGTTGTTGCCCCGTAAGATTCAAAATTAGGGTTAGGGTTTCTGAAAACCTAACCCTCTTCCTTAAGAAATTCGAAATTAAAGTAAAGATTTAAATCCCTTACCTTCATATACCTATTTTTGAAAATTTAGGGGTATAAGGATTATGATTAAATTAATTGATTAATTAGATTGGATAATCATTATTTGATTTAATATACTTAATTAAATGTTAGTTAACAGAAAATTATTAAATCATTTGGTTTATTTTTTAAGTTTAAATGATTTATTTAATTTTCGAATTTTAAATATAAACCTAGTATTCTGAAAAACGTTTTTAAAATACACCTTATACTATATGTAAAATTAAAAGTTTAATAATTACTATATGTATAACACTAAGTTATTCGAAATGCGAGTACGTCTCATTCACGAAGCTAGTCTATAAGGGGGATATAAGGAGACTGCCTATAAAGTAGCAGTTGAATGAGTATCCACTCTCACCCACCGCTTCCTTGATTAGTGGATGGTCATCAGCCGAACGCGTTTGAGTGGAAAACTAATTCTCATTAAAAGTATAATGCTATTAAATGTAACAAAATCGTTTTTTTAAATCCCAATCTTAGTTACTTCGAGGAAAAATGTAAATTTGTATGCTAACCCATGAAAATGCACATTATACTTTCTAGTACCTAGTTGAGCACGTGTGGTTAACCAACACACTAATAGTGACTACAAAGAGTAATAATGGGCATCTCGAAAATTATCATTGATTAATAGAGCACGTGTGGTTAACCGGGATATTAAAATGATATGATAATTGACATCGAGAGTGCAAAGTTAATATTCATGGTTATTCACATCTTGTTTGTGATCCTCGGTATCCCAGTCAAAAATGGAAGAGCGTAATCTAAGATTAAACATGTCACTAAATAATTTCAATGAATCTAAATGATCTAGGAATTTGACTTAACTTAATTTCATTTAAATTTTAGAATCTGTTGGTGGAATTGGTAAATCGTCATTTACCTACCATTATAAAATTTACAATTACATTACGACATCCCTTTTCTAAGTTGTGAACTTTTAGTTGGATCGTAGCCTTAATATTTCATTTTAGGGTTGTTATATTAAGGATAATTCTTATCTCACTAAAACTATCTTCTTTTTACAGATGTCTACTTCAAACGATGCTTCTGGTTACTCCTCCTCCTAAAACATTTTTTTGTTGAACATCTGCTCGAAGGTGAGATTGAATGGCACCAACTACAAAGACTAGATGCGCAACATTAAGATACCCCTTCGTTTCCAGGACGAGGAGTATGTCCTTGAGATGATCTTCCTCGTTTGAGGATCCATGAAATCGATCCTATATCCAAATATGTAATCGATCCTATATCTGAAGCATATGGGACTCAACTCGTTATTACAAGGATCCATTATTTGTTCAATTCCAAGCTATAATATTTCCATATATATAATACCCAATGTCGAAACATTTCAACATCGTATGCCGTTAACTAACTTCTATTAAATTATTCAATCTAAACCTTTAGATTCAAAATGAAGTATGAGTGACCTCTCCCTTATATCCACTATAGCATAACAGTTCCCAACTTTTGCAACTTGCAAATTAGAGACATTATTCCTTATCGATAGTATTCTTAACAGGCAATACCAGGCATAACAATTATGTTGCCACTAGCTTTGATAGGTACTTAGAAACCAACTGGACCTCTAGAAATCGATAACTTTTGAATTTCTCATGAAAGTAAAAATTCCAATTTTGTGATGCTTCGTCAAGCCTCTAATTAGGCTTCTGAAGCTTATGCACTTTATCTGGATAGTGTATGTGTTCAACCTCTTTCAACACATGATAAACATATCTTCTGAAGGTTTAAACAATTCCTTACCGCTCCTCACAATTCGAAATATGAAGAGCGATTCCATAATGATATTGTTAACTTGAGAATGCGATTAACACAACCAATATCCATGTTGATCTTTATTAGATCCTTAAAATCTATCAACAAAATCATTTCCTCATAAACATTTTCATGAACTAGAGCGAAACCATTTATGACCTAGATTCGAAGGCGTATATGTTCCCATCCGAGTAGAAATTTATTTTTCAACCTACAGTCATAAGACAAGGTTTAGGACGAACCAAAATCAAATTTAGTTCTCCTTTGCGGATTAAACTTCGCTTAATCTAAATTTCTTGCCTTATGGAAGCTTAAAGGCAGCCCACCAGTTCTTCCATGTTGTTAGCAACTCACCGATATTGATCAATGTACTTTCACTGACCAACATGCTTAGCCTTTTGCAGTTAAACAAAAAACATAGAACTCATGGGGGTTAAATCAACTGGAAGTGCACAAAAATTAGAATAAAACACAACAGGTTATCAACCTCAGGTCGCGTGCTAGTGATAACTAAAAGGATCATTGTCGGTTGACTCTTAAAACTCTGAAGATCAATAAGACTCTCACTGACTTCTTGACATATGAGTTTTTCTCTCAAGAAGCATTTCTTGACAAGATAAAATAAATATTCAAAAGTTTATTTGGATTTCTAAAAAGAAAACACTTCATAGAATAGGTATCATCTTGTTTTTTGACCAACAAAAACATCACAACTCCAATTACAAATGTGCTAGAGTAAAAAAACATTATTACTCCACATTATACGAGGTGCTGTTATCCTTCTTAGTTTTTGAAATGAGTTTAAATATATGATTCATTGTTACTAGAGCGTGGATCTAAAACCTTAATTGCGAATAAAGTATAACTCATCTTATGATCGAACAATTTATAACAATGTTTTATTCCTCTTCTTAGTCACACAATTGCACTAAGATGTTCTTGGATGATTTAATCTGATACAGTTCCACAATTACTAAGACGATCATAAAACATATACTAAAACATTATCCTTTCTTTTCAGAATGGAGAATTTTTATCTTTCTGTCAGACAGATTCTTCTATTCATTCGACTACTCTTTGAACTTTTCAAAAGTATTAGCATTATGTTTAATCTTATAAACAAAACCATACTTATTGAAACAATAGTAAATCATGACAAATAGATTTATCATCCTTTGTGGTGCATCTGAAGAGTGCATATCAACATGTACAGGATCCATTAGTCATTTACTTGCCTCACATAAACATATGAACAGTGATTTGAGTCATAATTTTCCGATGAACAACAATCTAATATATAATACAATTCAAATTGTACGATTCCAATTATTAGTCTAGTTGGTGATGAGATTTCCTTTCACTTGGTTAATTATGATATTACCACAAGCGATATCATAAGAATAAAATCTACAATTAATATTGCTATTATTAGAAACATAACCAACACTTTCATTAATGCCATTGCAAGGAAATAAGATAAGGCAATAATGTCAACCAAAACTGCATTTTATTGCTAAAAAAAGTTAGAACTTGTACTTACAATTCTTGAAATGAAAAACTATATTTCTAGACATCTCTGAAGATTAATAGAAATCAATTAAATTATCCCAACTCCCTCGTATTTGCTCCAAATTTTGACAGTCAAACCATGTGACCATAGTCCATTTCCTACGATTAGATTTAGCTCACTTCACTTAAGTTTCCTTCTTCCTTTTAGATCTTGCAATACCATCAAAATGCAATCCTCACATTATGTATTAAGAGTATAAGAATAGGAACTTATAAAATAATGCAGTTAGATATTGGATGTACTAGAAGTAGAGTCATACGAATTGACTTTACAATCTCTGAGATCCATTAGGTACTTTGGGAAACTTCATAACTAGTGTCCCTTCAGTTGGCAATAGAAACAAATGGACTCTTTGGGTTTAACACATGGAACGATCCTAGAACAAGCCTTTATCTTAACCATACGCTCAAAGATTTTGGCCTTATATGACCCATTTCCATTGGGAAGAGAAATCTTTTCTGGATCACCAATGTCACCATTGCCAATATCCATGGAAACCTTGGAATTAGACCCTATAAGCATCTTTGCTTCAGATGTGTTCTTAAGCATTTCTTCCTCAATAACGACCAACATTTGGGTCAGATCTATTAGGGTCACATCAAGATTCCTCATATGAAAGTTCTCAACGAACTGACCATGCGACTTAGGAAGCGAGATACGAACCAAGTCAATGGCTTGCACCCTTGGAAATACGACACACATCCTATCCAATTTGTCAATACACGACTTCATTTTCAGAATGTGCGCACACACACAATTTACATCTTCATGTTTACATGTCAAAAGGGCTTGAGTTGTTTCATATCTTTCAACTCGTAGCGTTTGGAAAGTCACATGATGAAGAGGATGTGAAAGAGTTGAAGAGAGATTATGTCTAGTTCCACCATTTTCTAAGGTATGGAATACATTTTCACCTCGGCTTGAAAGTTGAAGATCATCTCCAGAAGATTGAGGAAACCATTTTCATAATTACGAGGAGGACCATTATTATCTTGAAGGAGGATGTGGAAGACTTGAAGAGAGACGATGTCTACTGGTTGGACTAACTGTTTGAGACACTTTCTTTTTGGATTTCTAAATGAATCTGGAATCTTGCCTAGACCTAAGTTCTTTCTTAAAGGCATTCTTAGCTTCGATCTTAGGGTGAACAATATCTTTCTTATTTAACCAAGGTTTCTTCCGAGAGTCAGATGATGGCTTCTAAGTTTGTTAAGATGATGGATTGTCGAACTTAGGCTTAATTGGCACTAGATTTCATTTAGAAGTCACTTCAAAGTTAGAGATACAGAGTAAAAAGAATCTTCACACACAATTTCTTCAATACATCACTATCAAATGATGCCCAAACGAAGTCGGATTTGTCAAAGTCATGTCCAGTTGTCTCGGGAATTATTTTCTCAACAACACAATTGTTCGGAGGACCAGAGTTCAGAATTTGAAGTCAATTACAGTTGGTGTTAGGGAATGAATATGAATACTGATTCAGTTCCATGGATATCAAAGGCGGAAGAGGTATCTAATCTTGACATTTAACAATGATAGGTTGAAACTCATGATTTAGAGATTGGAATTGGTCCGAAGTCTCAAGAAGGCGTGACAATGGTGAGACAGGGGTATCTAAATGATTATGGTTCATAATGTCTCCCATAAACGTTAGATTTGTCAATTCCTTCAAGGGACGCGCAACAGGTTTCGGAAACTCGCTTCTGAGGCCTGGTGCTTTTGACCGTGGGTGACAAAATTATGTGTCATCTGTTCGTTTGCTTCATGAATATCAATAGAGTTATGCAAAGCATCAATTTTGGTATTAAGACATTTATTATTAGAAACTAAGATATTCCTTTCACAAAAAGTATTTCACATTTTTCTTTTAAAATAATACATTCATCTTCAGACATTACAAGCTCTCTCTCTCTAGTGATTTTATCTTAAGCTTGTGATCTTCAAAGCATAATCTAAGGCGAGTCCGTTCACTATCTAGTTTCTCACTTACTTCTATAGAAGACTCATAGGCTTTATGAATAACTATCATATTTGATTGGATTTGGGTTAGATATCGTTTACAAACAGATAAATCGAAATTATTGTCAATGATCATGAATCTTACCTACTGCATGATGCTTCTGCCAGGTGGATCATTAGTTGCCATGTAGCAAACGTTTGGCTCAGCATTGTCATCGTCTTCTTCTGAACCTGAACACCAGTAGCCTTCATCACACTCAATCGATTGTATTTCTATAAGACACATGTTTCTTCTAGTTCTCACATCATCCTCATCTCTAGAAGACCAGTAGTTATCAACGTATTTTGATAGCGGCTCTTGGGCTCTTCGAGCGTAGTATGTAGAATCTTTTACAACCGGTTTTTAGAGGTTTCAGCCTTTTGTAAAAAGGTTACCGAGGCGACATTTATAATAAACTATCTTCGTATTAACTGATTTCAAAATTCCTTGGGATTCTGAGGAGTTATTTGAGATTTTAGGTCGGTATGCAGGTGGGTTTTTTAATGGTTTGGGAAATGGTTGAGGATTATTTTCATGAGGGGATTGAAATCGGTTATGATGAGGTTTATGACTAGGATTCCATGGACGTTCATACTTCATGGACAATAGTGTGAATTCCTATTGAAAGCGAAGTTCGGACTCAGCTGTATCGAGATCATTGTTTTCTTCAAATGAATCGTTCAGAACAGGCGGAGTAGGTAGGGTACGAATTGTTGGTTGAACAGACAAAATAAGTGGGATAGTTCTAAAAGGATCTGACACATATGGGCTCGAAGTTAGTGGGTTAACACAACTAAACAAGGGTAGGAATTGTTGATATAGCCTTAGTTTCTTCAGAGATCGTTTACTCTTAAGACATGACTTGATGTCCCACAGCGTTTTTCAAGTCTATTGATAAACTTCATATTATACTTGACAGGAGTTCTGACTATAACGTGTATGATCATATTGTTCACAATAATTATGTACCTATTTGAAGTTGAGGCTACAAATTTACCTGGAGTTGTGGTGAAGATATCAAAATCGTTGAAAACCGAAGTCAGACGCTTATGCTTGAGGTTTTCGGACCCTTCGAACAAGTCCTAAAGAGTGTCCCAAATCTCTTTTGCAGATTTTTCACAACTTAATATGCTCTAAGAGAGATGGAGGAACACCAAACACCATCTCTAAAAGTGCAATCTGATCTGCATGAAGCTTTTCGAAGTTTGAAGCAGTAAGAGGTGTTTGACATTGTTCTTCTTGGCCCATGAGAGTAGCAGCAGCATCTCTCACCATTTGTCTTACTTGAACATGATGACCTTCTTTCACAGATCTCCATATTTCTTCACCTTTTTCCTTACCAAGCAAAAATTTTTCCATCCTAACTTTCCAGTGATCATACTCTTCAACGACTAGAATTGGGGCATGAGAAGGGAAACCCATGCTATTTGCTATTTGCATCGAATACATTTGTTTAATTTGATGATTTGGAGCAGCCATTGAAGTTAAAGTATTGGAGCAGAAGCGATATATAGAGGAACTTTTATCCTGGACACAAAAATGATTAGGATACCAAGGTAATCTCATATCAACTATAATTTGTTCTTATGGATTCAAATGACAACCACTTAAGCTTTGATATCAACTGAATGTACAAGACTTAGTGCACGGAAAATTTTTGAAAAATCAAACCTTGAATTAACTTCAGATCAATGTCTGCTGCTAATATTTTGGTCAAGTCAAGTCTGGAAAACCAGTCTAGTGTTGAAGTATAAAGATCAACAAAGTATTCAATAAAATATTTATGTAAAGTAAATTGATTATGAGCGAAGTAAAGAGAACTTAAGAACAAGAAGAATGATGGTGAAAGAGATTTGACTTGCAAAAGATTTTGTATTTGATATGAAGAGAATATTGCTACATCTACGTTACAATGCATGAAAGATCATCTCCTTAAATAGTAAAGGAAAGACATAGTACAAACCAAGAACATTCTATGTACTAGATTGTTGGGTCAAAAATATGGTTTATACTTTGCTTTTCTAAGATAATATATTTTTCTGTAATTTTGTGGTTGTGTACGGCCGCACACCCTATGTACGGCCGCACACGCGTGTGCAGCTATACACTCGTGTGCAGTTGGTGGCCCATGTCTCATATATATAGGGTGAGGAGAGAGAAAGAGAGAGAGAGGAGCATGTTCTAGAGGGAAGAATAGTGTGTGTGAGAGAATCTATGTATATGGAGCATCACTCAATTTATTGAATACATCATTAGATTCATCTTAATTCTTCTTCTCCTTCTCTTCTATTTGATCTGACATCATCCAATTGATTGGGATTCCGCACCATCAATTGGATCAGATTGATACACAAGCAGATCAGGGACTTACAATTGGTATCAGAATAAGGTTGTATCAATCAATTTTGTCAGATCTGGAGCTTATTTGATCTTATTTTGAAAAGATAATTTCGTTTTTGGATAGATCTCTGAAAAATAATGGGGGTTTCTTCTTTGCATTTTTTATAAAAACGAGTTTTTGATAGAATTTTGTAGCAAAAAAGGTGAAAAACGTCATTTTTTCGCGAAACTGTTGAAGGTGTGCGGCTCGCATTGTTTACACTTAAAAAAAATTAATGGAATTTTTGAGGCTCCCAAGATTCAAACTTGGAACATCTAAGTCATACAACATGCCTCTTTCCAGGTCAGCTACAAGGCAACTTGTTAAAGTTCTCGCTCGCTTAAATTTTATACACTTCGCAGCCGCTTGCTTACTTAATAAAAACAAGAGGAAACATTTTTGGGGCTGCCAAGTTTCGAACTTGGGTCCTCTGGTTGATCTTTTAGCGCCCTTACCAGCTCATCTAGCAAGCATGTTGTTACATTCCCCTTGATTTTAATTCAAAAACACTCCTTTTTCGCATCTATTTTCGCAAAATTGTCAATTTCAGCCCAAAAAACAATTTTCTTTATTTCTAAATTCTATTTTCAACCCAATTTTTTTTACTTATTAATTTTTTATTTTATTTTTATCTTTTGAACTTAAAATTTTTCTTTTGACTTTCAAGTTTGACCTTTGACTTTAATCTTTAACTTTTTCGTTTAACTTTTAAATTTTCAAATTTAGCTTGTTGGTTTGACTTTTAAGTTTGATTTTTTAAATTTGAATTTTAAGGTTGACTTTCTCGTTTTGTTTTTAAGTCAAAGGGCAATTAAAATTAAAAAAAATTAAAAAAAAAAGGAAAATGAGTTCCGCATCAATTCCGGTAAATGAAGTTTCATGCTCTCCATCTTGTGTTAAAACTATTAAATTTTTACGAGAATCAATAGATCTAATCAAGAGAGAGAATGAGGACTTCAAATACGAATGATACACAATTAGGAAGGATCAAAAACCTCTAAAAGCACAACTAGAAGCAAAAACCAAAGACTTTAGGAAGCTTTAGGAAGAGTACAGCAACAAGTCTGAAAATTACGATCACATTAAACGCAAACTTGTTGCTGTAACTGAAGAACTTGACGCTTTGAAAATTAAGTGTGGAAAAACAGATATTAGTTTCAAAAATTACACTGCGTCAAGTAAGCTGTCGAGTCATTATTTGAAAACAAATTAAAATTCAAAGATAATCAAAACAAGGGTTTAGGGTATGATTGTGTTCCTCCACCTTTCAATCATAACTACACATACATCCCTATGACACAGGAAGAAATTGACAAGGAGGCACATCTCCAATATGGGAAACCTGTTGCGGTTGTGCCAGAAAAGAATGAAGTGAATGTTTCTAATGATTCTGTTACATGTGCAGGTAAAGTAGCAAAAGATGAGAACAAGGAGAAAACTATTGACCAATCCAATGACTCCTTGAACTCTGAATCTGTTGCTTCGAACTCAGTTGCTTCTGATCAACCTGTTGTTGAGAAATACAGGCCTCCAAAACAAGTGAAGCCGACGACCTGTTGTAATTATGCTTGTAGGAAAAACCAGAAACAAGGAAAGGATATGCCACCAGGGGCAGGAAGAAACAACTTCATAGTGAAGAAAAAGACATGTTTTCACTATGGAACACCTGGACACATTGCCAGAAATTTTCCTAATCACACATACGTTCCCTACTATGCACAAGGGTGGCAGAACGCGCCAAGAGGGAGATACTTCATAAGAAACCCCTCAAGGTAACGTTCAGACAATGGTGAGTGGAATGCGCAGAAGGCCAAGAATCAAACCCACAAGGCCAAGAATCTGAATCCCAAGGGTAAGAAGGAAAATTCGGCCAAGAAGTCCAATCCAAGAGATGCTCCCGTGAAGCCAAAATCAAAGTCATCTCAACGGACAACATCAAGATCAAAAGCAAGTACCGAGGCACCTATCCGATCCAACAAGAAATGGGTTAAACCCAAATATAGATGGGTACCCAAGGTTCAATCTCTCAAATCACCTAACGATTCTAATATTTCGTCATCTTCTGTTTGTCATAAGCAGGATATGTCATGGGAGAGGGTACCTTACAAAGATGACAAAGGTCAACACAGCTTCAAAATGTACTGGGTTCCAAAAACCAATTGATCCCACTCTATGTTGGAATAGCTATGGAGGCATATCATCAGACTTCGGTTTGTTGGTAGTGGTTGTTCCTTACACATGATATGAGGCATCTCTCGATTGTACAACATTCAGACCTTTGTTTGAGAGTATGTGCCTTTTGCGGGAAAGGAGGAAAGGAAGAGATCACAAATGGGGTTAGTGCTTAATGACATGAAGAATTTTTGGATCTGTTCTGAGATTATGCGTGCTGTTCTCAGACCTTCTGGATGCAAATTCAATCGGTGAATTACGGTTTGCATTTTCGTCTCTATACTCCTGAGTTTACCTTACACAGATTCATTTTAAAGACAATTTTTCATTTTCTTATAGTTTTTCTTTAGTGGGTATTGTTTGGGAAGTGATATCAAAAAGTTATAACGAGTAATCTGAGTCTGTGTAAAGTACCAAAGCTGAATTGTCTAGGCTCTGTGTTCGATGCACTGGTAGGCACAAAGGATTTAAATGGACTTGACTAGGCAAAGATGAACTTAAGAAATCAAATGACTTGACAAATCTTGACCTAGATAGATCCGTTTAGCCTGACAATACGACGCTCGGATAGGTTGAGCAGGGAGATATACATGAGAATCCACCAGTCACACTAAAGAACCTGTATCTAAAAATGTGGTTTTACTTTTCCTTGATGTACGGATTTTGTCCTTAATTTCGGTATTGACGGGGCGACTGGGGAATTCCGATAAAGTAGGTCTGTAGAAAATTATTTTCTTTCTTTCTTACTGTTAGTCATATGTTGCCTCCTTTACGTGATTGGAAGAGATCTGACCTGGACTGCAACATATGCAAATCTATTTCTCGGCATATTATATCTATGAAATTCTTCCTATCTGTTAGCCATATGTTGTCTCCTTTGTGTGATTAACATTCCGACCTGGTACACAGCATATGCAACCTTCTACCTCTCAATCCCTCTAAAACTATAATTAATTCTAATCTAAATGTATCCTCTCTATGAATAATAGTTTGCTCACTTAAAGTAAGGAGTATCTTGGAAGTTCTTGATTATTGGGGTATATTAGGAAGTGGGAAACATGTTCTAGTACATCTAAAATTGAACAATTCTAGATTGTCTGTAGATCTCGCTGCTCAATTTAGGTGGACAACAATATCCTTGGTCGTCATCAGATAAATGCTCCTTAGTAATTTTTATCTAGTAACTTAGGATCAATCTGTCCTGTCACTGATAGCATTCCTAAAATTTGTCATAATTTTTCGTGCTTAAGTGGACCACAATACCGGCGATCGACCAAATCTATTCATGAAGGGGAAGGTACTGACAAACGGATTAAGACTGTCTAACAATTTTGATCCCAAATATTTTTGTTTTTGTTAAATTTGTTCATAGTTTTCCTCTATGCACAAATTTAGGGGGAGAATTAAAAAAAAATATTCAAAAATCAAACAAAAATCAGAAAAATTCAAAAATCAAACAAAAAAATAGGAAATTAAAAATTAAAAAAAAATAGTGTTATTTCTGTTTTATTTTTTTTTAGAAAATATCAAAAATGCAAAAATATTTTTTTTGTGTGCTAATTTTGCTTATAGTTTTGTTTTGTCTTGAAAAGTGATTTCAAGTGTAGATGAGACTCATGGAGTTTATATCGAGATTTCTGAGCCAAGGCTTCATCCGTGAGCATCAAAGAATTTTCATTCGAAGGAGCAAGAAATGAAGATTATTCTTTAAACATTCAATCCTTCAACCCCAGAAGTAAGGTGAAGTTGAAATTGAAGATTATGTGACAGATTACATTGAAGCCTCCTCAATCAATCTCCCGCTATCTATGAACCTGCTGAAGTGATCCAGAAGATTTGTTCTCTCTGATGTTCTCTCAGAATATTTTCAAGCTGAATGCGCTATCTTTCAAGGATCAGTACAAGAAGCCTCCTCACCCAATGTGCGTTCAAAGTCAAATTTTAAAGACAAGGCCAACTGCTCAAGATGAAGTCATTCATTGAAGATTCATATGTTCATATTGAAGCTGTGAAGAAATTGAATATTAATGTTAAAACCAAGCTCCCAATGAAGATTAAAAAGAATAGCCAGCTACTTTTTAGGGGGAGTTTGTTGGGCCAATTAGAAAAGAAAGCTATAAACCAAGGGGAGATTTCTGGGTCAAAAATATGGTTTATATTTTGCGTTTCTAAGATAATATATTTTTCTGTAATTTTGTGGTTGTGTACGGCTACACATGTGTGTGCGACCGCACACCCTGTGTACGGCCGCACACGCATGTGCAGCTGGTGGCCTATGTCTCATATATATAGGGTGAGGAGAGAGAAAGAGAGATGAGCATGTTCTAGAGAGAAGAATAGTGTGTGTGTGAGAGAATCTATGTATATGGAGCATCACTCACTTTATTGAATACATCATTAGATTCATCTTAATTCTTGTTCTCCTTCTCTTCTATTTGATCTGACATCATCCAATTGATTAGGATTCTGCACCATCAATTGGATCAGATTGATACACAAGCAGATCAGGGACTTACATTGATAAAACAGATAACTTAATAAATCTGACACACAATATTTTCTTGATTTTATATTAACTATTCACTCAATAAAATGACAAAGAGCATTTAGTGCTTGTATAGATTCTATCACATCAAAAACTACGAATGTCTCAAAAATGTACTCATATCGGAAGAATACTAACTTTGGAACTCTCCATATCTCATATTGCACTTGACTACGAATCTGGTTTGGCATGGATTGCTAGAGGTTCACTTTTATATATCAATAGAAACTTAGGGAAATGGGTATCCTAGGCTTTAAGAGAGGATGGAACAACTCGATCTTACTCATGAAATGGTTTAATTACCCTGTTTCCAATATCTACCATTCTCATGCGGCGACCAAGCTATCTTTCCTACATAGTGATGTTTGAGTCCTTGGGTTTTCTAGGTTCTATGGGATCCTCGAGAGTCTAGCCTATCAGCTACGATATCCAAGTCTAGTTCTATATCGGTCCAACCAATTCTAAGCATAGGTGTACAATCTATGTCGAGTCATGGTTCGGCCAATATTTTATGCTAATCTCAGATATCTAATTTGACCTAAACTATTGAGTTTAGGATTCTATGGGTTTTATCGGGTTTCCTCATCGAGAGATTTAGTTTTATTAATTTATGCTTTGTACTTCTAGACCATACCATAGGGATCAGCCGGGTAGGAAAAAGTCGGAGGGTAGGACCATTTTGGTGTATAGCTATTCTAAGATCCAGTAACCCAAAGCGAAATTTTCCAGCCTAGTCGCTTTTCCCCATAAATGATCTATTAGTAGGGTAATTAATAATAAAACTATTATTAGTAGGTTTGAGGACAAACCTAATTGGAGTATAAGCCCCTAGGCTATAGTCGTATTTCCTATGGAAATACTAGTTTGCTATAGCCTAGGCTTTGATACCAATCTGTCACACCCTGTCTGGCCGTCGGCGGAAACGCCAGGCAGTGAGACGTATAGATGTTGGTTCTCAGTCCTTGAACACATATTGAATAGTACAAAAACAAAATATGTAACATAAACATCTATTTTATTTATAGATAAAACGTTACATCGGATTCCTAGGGTTCGTATTACATAAAGATCTCTTAATAGATAGACATGAACGATAAACTACAGGGGTTTCCTAGTTGCTTCCTCCATCGGCTGCTGGTTTCGGGAGCGTAGGATTTCATCTCACGACTTCCTAGGAATACATGCGGTTTTTTAAAACGTCAAAGTAGTGTTAGTGAGCTCACAGGTTTTTAGAGTTTTCGATTTTGGGTAACTTTTAAGAATCCTTTTACTTTGAGAAAAACCTTTCTTAAATATTTTATTAACCTAGCATTTCATCTTTTAGGATATATAATGATCCTATATTTTATCTTGTTAAGATATCATTTATTAATCCAAATTTACTATCTTTTTAGGATATCTAACCATCCTAACGTATTTTAATTATGATATTTTTATTAATCCTAATTTGCTTTCTTTTTAGGATACCTAATGATCCTAAAGTGTTTTAATTATCATTCAAGTGTCCCTAATGGTAATCTAAACTCTAAGGCGATTTTAATGGATTACCATGAGCTCTTATAATCGACTATACTCTAAGGTGATCTAATGTATTACCGTGAGTCCCTATAATCGACACTTTCAATCTCTAGCAGGATTAACGATTATAGGTATTGGGCAAATGTCAAATTTAATCAAGGCCTTTGGATGAATTATCAACTCATTAACGCATTGGCCTTAGGTATTTATCTTTTATATTTAATTTTTATCTTTCCATAATTACCCCTACACACACACACACACACACACATATATATATATATATATATATATATATATATATATATATATATTTAAGATATCATAATTATTTGATATATATATATATATATATATATATATATATATATATATATATATATATATATCCTAATTATGGTTATTTTAACAGGATATTTGAACAGCATAACAACTAAGTATAGTGCATATCCTAAATCTTGTCTAGAAAAACTCCTAGGTACTTAAAGTTCTGTAGGGATTTGACCATTATAACATCTAAGTATTACCTACTACTAGATTATTGGGTATCCTATCTTTTAAACACAAGTCATAGCTTAAATCTATGCATAGTATCTACGGTTGTACTATCCTAAGGTATCTTGCTCATAATAAAATTACTTATATTTATTAGATAAATATTTTTATAAAATCATTTGTTAAGCATGTATCCCCCCCCCCCCCTGAAAACATTTTAAAATAATAAAATAGGGTTGTGAACTCACTTGTAAAGTGTGAAACCACTGAAGTATGGTAGAATCGGGACTCGGGACTCGCAGATTGCCTCGGGATCTAGCGGACTCGAGAGTATACTTACTAATAGCTAAAATGTATAACTGAAGAAGTGTCCTAGGCTTCTTATGAGAATTTTTCATAGTAAGGACAAGAGAAGAGTGAATTGGAATGTGTGGGACTAAATGAGGGGCAACATCCCTCTTTTAATACTGGAGGAGTTAGCCGTGTAAGGCCTGGATGGGACGCGTAAGGGCCTTATGGCTTCATCCACCTTTCGACACATGTCTGAATGTTGTTGGTGCATCATACCTCCTTCTAGAAGCATGTGCACGTCGCGCATACCTCTTGTGTCGGACGCTTCTCGCAAAAACTTCAAAAATCTGTATCTTCTTCATACAAACTCTGTTTTTCATGTTCTTTATATCCATGTGTAGCTCTTAACGGGTACTACAACTTTCATTTGGTTGTTTTGGTCGGTTTTAAGTTTCATTTTTGAGCCTAACAGGGGTAAGAATTAATGATTTTATAAATATCATAACTTATTCATATGAATCCCATTTTCGACAAACTTTTTCCTAAAGTTTATATCTCAAAGAGTACTACAAAACTATTTTTTGCACTTTTAGTAAAAACTCAACCAATCTCTATGTACCATTTTGGCGTAATTAACTTTAACTACGCGGCTGATTTTTATATCTTATAAAATTCATATCTTCTTCATATGAACTCGGACTTTTACGATATATATATATATATATATATATATATATATATATATATATATATATATATATATATATATATATATATATATATATATATTGTGAGACATGAGGACGCGATCATAACCATTCATCTTAGAGATAAAACAAATATTTCTAAAATGCAAAATAAATGAAAATAATTTAAATATTATTTTTTTCATTTAATTAATCCAAAAAAGTGTAAATATTAAAACAAATTTGTTATAATATTCAAATATTCTAGTAGAATATTAGACTAAAAATACTCAAACAATTGTAGTAAAATATACGAATATTCTAACAATTTTAAAAATTCTAGTAGAATATTAGAGTGTTTTTATATATCTAACGATTCTAATAGAATATTAGAATATTCTAAAAATATAAAAATTATATTTGAATATATTTAGAACGTAATATTCTATTAAAGTATTTCACGTATATTTAAAAGAATGGTAATTTTTATTTATTTTTATTTATTTATTTATTTATTTTTGTGGATAGATTAAATGTCGAAAATAATATTTAAAACTGAAATTTTGGATTTTTTTTTTCTTTTATTTTGCATTTTAGATTATCTTTTTAATTTTTTGATATTCAAAATGGCTCGACTGCGTCCAAATATCCAACAAAATTATGTCCCATTTTTAATAAATTCCAGGTATAAGCATACAAGTACTGTAATGTGTCTTGCTATGGGTGTCTAGTAACCATGTATGTATGTAGGGGGTACAATCGGAAATTTGACAGCAAAAATAGTAAAAAATCCAATACAGAATATTTTTTCCAAAACCAAATGATAAGACTGATTTATGTTCTTATTCATGTTCATATTTTGCTTGTTCTATAACAGTCTTAAAGAACATTCTTCACACCAAACGAAATCCATATTTCTTGATCGATCTTTTGACTTTACTCGTACACTAAAACAAATGTTTCTTTTACACTCTTTCTATAAAAAAAAATTGTTTTTTCGCATTTATGTCCCTTTGACACCATAGTGCACAGATAATATCGAATGATGGGTGGTAGTAGGTGAAAGAAAGAAGAATGGGAAGCTTTTGTAATCTGTAGTGGTCCTCTCTTAATAATTAGTTAAAGGTCCACAAATCCAACTTCAAAGGATCACCACTTAATTGGTTTAAAATTTGGCTCCACTTCTAGGACCAAGAAACCATTGGTTAGAAATTCTTTTCTATTTGCATGTTCAAAGGCTCATATGATGCCCCATTTATATGCCATAAACACCAACTAAATGCATTTTAAGGTGAATAAATAAAATGAAAAAGGATCGGTCGATCCAAACCTATAAGTGATTACGGATTTAATGGAAGTTAGTTCACGCGACTGATCCCTTGTTGATGAAAATGAAACATTTAATTGGTCGCCTTTTTAATTAGCTGCAATGATTATGACCATTTTAGAGAGATTATGATTTGCATCAAAGGGCATATTTTTGAGTTGTTCATTTTGACCTTTGGATTATGATTTTATGGTTTGTTCTAGGAAAAAAAAAATCCATTATTTAGGAAAAATTAATATTTAAGTGTCATTTTTTTATTAAAAAAGTCCAAAATTTTGGCAAAATTCTTCATTTTAGTTGTTTATTAATTATTCAATAGGTTATGATGTCACACCCTCAAACTAGAATGACGGAAACATTCGGGGGTGGGTGACTTTACATAGTACCATAACAGTTGAATATTATAAAGAAAGTAACACAACCATTATAAATATAATAAAAACTTACATTGTTGCGTGTATTACATGTTTCAAAAGAATATTACAAATATGATGATTCAAAATGTTTTAATAATAGACGCCTTAGCGTTCGTTTTCCAAAAGTTGATGGTTACCTGTATTACTGATTCCCTGAGAAATACAAATAGTTTTGAAAAAGTGTCAACAATAAAATTGGTGAGTTCATAAGTGTTTTTGTACTGAAAAATATATGTCTTTTAGAAGAAAATAGGTGAATGTGGTTCCCAGAAAATCCAACATTTTCTACATATAGTTTGAAAAAGTCCCAAAAGTTGGAAGGAGTTAGTACCTTTCGTGCTCAAACGATGAAGGTAAATTTATACTCAAAATAATGTAAATATTGAATGCATTCATGAGTCTCCTAAATCAAACTTATTTTAATACTTCCGTGTGAGTTTTATAACCATACTATTGACATAGACTGCCTGTAGCAACGTTCTTCAGGCGTTGTAATGTTATGACGTTTGTCACCCCAGACCTGTCGGTCTAACTGTAGCTAACAGTTTAGGTGCGGGATTGTCAATCCCGTATAGATCTATACACAAGTATCACGCTCTCCCTCCAAGAGATTATGGATTATAATACAGGACTTTAAATGCGTACTTGAGAGTACGTTGAAGTTGAATGTCTCACAACACTTCGTATTCATAGATTTTGGTGGGATGTCAAGTCCACCAAGCAAATTACACCATTTGTTTGCAAATAAAACATAATATAATGGTAAAAAGGGGTATCGATCCTCGGGGAAATGGTTGTATTCAATCACCAATGCAATCTAAAAGAACTATTGTAAATAAACTAACTAACTACAATTAAACTAAAAAGGGGGTTTGATTACTTGAAAACTAAAAGACTTAAATAACTAAAAACTTGTAATTAATCAAGATAGTGAGATGCTCAAATATTGGAGATAGTTGGTTAACTAAGGCAATTCAACACAATGAACATTTATGTGTTTATCATTAGGATCTAATACAAAGCTTATCCTTCATCCCAAATTGGTTATAGCAATCATGAAGCATGAGATGCCAAGATTCCTCATAGGTAGTATGGAGGTTGGGGTAGCCCACAACACACCTTCTTAATTAAGATCAAGGGTCAATTGAAGCAATTGATCCCAAGAAATCAATTAGCCTTAAGAATGAAGGAATCCCCAATTCCTAGAGGATGTCAAATGCTTACACATCCATAAAGGAGTTATGATTCATAAGCTAGAGATGATTTCTACCATCATTAAGCTTTTGTTCTAGATAAATTCAATGATCCAATGCAAAATCAAAGAAACAAATCAACAATTGCTCATTCAATTACTAAGCTCATGATCAAAGCATCAAATAAGCATAAGAATTGCAAACTAGAATCATAAACATGGAATAAACTGATAATAAACATAAATCCTTCGAAACCCACAAACATTCATTGGTTTTAAGCCAAAGTCAACCAAATAAGAGTATTAGCCACTCATGACAACAAAGTAACAAGAACAATAATCTAATTGCATAAAGATACTCCCTAAGATTTGGAAAGATGAAAGGAAATGGTTTCTAGCTCCCAAAATCGCCTCTTGCAGGTCGCCAATGGTGAAAATCGTCAATGAGCCCCTAGATCTGATCCCCCAAGGTTATGGTGTGCCAAATGACCAAAATATCCAAACTGGGCAGTTGCGCGGGTACCCGCGCGACGAAAATTCCACCCGCGCAAATGTTGTTGTAATGCTATTGGTCCTTCATTCCACCACTCCACCCTTCCACTACCAAAAATTCCTTTGGTCCCCCCCCCCCCTTTGTCCATGTAATTTGAATCCACCAATCGTCATTTAGCCACCAAATGGATGCTCCAAGCCCAAAATTAGAAATTTATGATCCATCTTCACAAGCCCAAAAAATCCAAGCTAATAACTTTCAAAGCCCAAATCTTCTTCTTTGATTCCGCCAAGCCCAACAATGCCTCGGGAGCCCACTAAGCCCGTCTCCATTCAACCCGCAACCGCAACAAGCTCCAAAACCCTGCAAAATTCATCATGCAACATAAAAAGCACCCAGTACGATCCATACAAAAGAAAAATAAATAAAATACAATGCATTAATGATAAAAAGATCTAAAAATCTAAAATAAACTAATAAAAATAAGGAAATAAAATAAGTTATCAGATTTACGAAAAGAAGAGTCTATATTTCATGTAGATGAAAGTATTTCATTTTTCACAATGTTTACGTAAAGATGTATTGAATAACTCGTAAACTATACCCATTATGGTTTATTATAAGCATGTTCCCTTTGATAACATAAAATTTGTGTAATATCAACTTTGCATGTGAAGTGTAACATTAGTATAAAAACAAAAATCTAGATAAAGTATTTGAAAAACATTTCTAACGACGTGTATTTTAAGTATGAGTTTATCTCGTGTTTCACTTGTATTCCCCCCTTAAAACATGAAAAATACGTGAAAATGTAGGGGTATGAACTCACTTGGAAAGTGTGACGACTCGAAGAAAATGAGTTTTTTCTCGGGCGGCACTCCGACCAGAAAGTGGGGAGATTCTCGGGAATCTCGGGGCTTCGGACCTTCATCGGGGCTGGGGTATGAAACCGGGGTGTCGGGGTCGTCTCGGGATGCTAAACGGGAAGTAAAAGTGAGAAAGAAGAGAGAAATGGGCAAAGAAAATCGGAAGTCCCGCATCCTATTTATAGGTGAGGACCACTTCCCTCTTACGTTGGGCGTACATCGAAGTACGCGGGGCGTACCTCGTACGTTGGGCGTACGCGTGCGTCATGCGTGACCGCATCCTCAGGCAAAGCATTGGGGTGACGTAGTCGATCCGAGCCCCTCCATTCAGTATGTTGGGCGTAATCTAAAGTACGCTGGGCGTACTCCTTCGGATAAGGCTTTGAAATGCATGCCAAGAACTTATAAATTGCGTAACTTTCGCATACAAGCTCCGCTTTCGATGTTCTTTATATCCACACGAAGGTGAGAAAATACTATATAACTTTCATTTAGACTCCGTTGGCTAATTTTGACTTTATTTTTAGTTATATTTTAATTAATAGGCCGGGACATGATAATTTCGTTAAAAATCCATAACTTCTTTATCCGACGTCCGTTTTCGTTTGTCTTTTTACCATTGAACTACTATTGTAGAGACCTTCAACTCTCGTTTAGGTTGTGTCGGCTAAAAATCGCTCGATCATTATTTCGAGTTTTTAATTGTCTACCGCTGTTACGAAACTTAGAGAATTCGTAACTTCTTCATACGAAGTCCGTTTTGGGCGTTCTTTTTATGCATGTTCACAGTTTAACTTAATCTACGACTTTTGTTTAGATACCTAAGGCTAAAATGTAATTTATTGAAATTTCACTTGTTACGTTTAGCAGTGTTTTACCGGGTGTGTCGTGGATTTTTGATTGGTCATAACTTCTTCGTTATAACTCGGATTTGAGTGTTCTTTATATTTTTGGAAACCTTGGCACGACATCTAACACTTTATGCATCCCAATTAAGATTTTAGAACATTTCATTTTTGAAGCTAATTTCGTTGATTCCAAATAGTTCGTTATTTTCGACTTTTTGAATGTTACATTGACTTGAGAAAAATATCGAGTTGTAACATCATCCCCCCGTTAAAGGTAATTTCGTCCCATAATTTAATCTAAGACATAGTTTATGGATTTGGAAAAAGATGCGGGTACTTTTGTTTCGTCTGATTCTCGCGTTTCCGGGTGTATTCAGGTCCTCGCTTGGCGTTCCAGCAGACCTTTACAATGGGTATGCGGCTTTGTTTAGTTCTTTAAATTTCCTGATCCATGATCTCTACAGGTTCTTCTATGAATTGGAGATTCTCGTTGATTGTAATTTTGTCCAGAGGGATGACGAGGGTCTCATCGGAGAAGCACTTCATTAGGTTTGATACGTGAAAGGTAGGGTGTACGTTATTGAGTTCCTGTGGTAATCGAAGTTTGTAAGCCACCGGACCGATCCTGGCAAGGATCTTGAATGGTCCGATGTACCTTGGGTTCAGCTTCCCACTCTTTCTTAAATGTATTAAACCCTTCCTGGGCGAGACTCTTAGTAGGACACTGTCTCCAACCTGGAATTCCAAGGGTTTCTGTCTTTTATCCACATAACTCTTTTGTCTGTCTCTTGAAGCCTTTAGTTGCTCCCGGATCTGAACAATCTTCTCCATAGTTTTTCTTATGATTTATGGCCCCGTGAGAGTGTTGTCCGTTGCTTGTCCTCTTGCTAGCTGTGTGTCACCCACTTCAGCCCAGCACAGAGGTGATCTGCACTTACAGCCGTAGAGGGCTTTGAAAGGGGAAACCTTGATGCTAGTGTGGTAGCTATTGTTGTACGAAAACTCGACCAATGGTAGATGGGTGTCCCATGCCTTTCCAAAATCGATTATGCAAGCTCTCAGCATATCTTCTATGGTTTGTATGGTTCTCTCACTCTGGCCGTCGGTCTGCAGGTGATAAGCGGTACTCATGTCCAACCTCGTTCCTAAAGATCTTTGTAGCAACTGCCAGAACCTCGAGGTGAATCTACTATCTCAGTCTGAGGTAATGGATATTGGCACACCATGTAGTCGTACAATCTCCCTGATGTATGTTCTAGTTAGCTTCTCCAGTTTATCCATTTCTTTGATTGGCAGGAAGTGTGCGGATTTAGTTAACCTGTCGACGATCACCCAGATGGTGTCAAGTCCACTTGCCGTCTTGGGAAACTTGGTTATGAAGTCCATGGTAATCCGCTCCCACTTCCATTCGGGTATTTCAGGTTGTTGTAGCAGTCCCGAAGGCTTTTGGTATTCCACCTTGACCTTGGCGCAAGTCAGACATTTGCCTACGTAGGTAGCAATTTCGGCTTTCATGTTAGGCCACCAGTACAGTTTCTTGAGGTCCAAATACATCTTATCTGAACCGGGATGTATGGAGTATCGTGTCTTATGGGCCTCGTCCATGACGACTTCTCTGAAGCCGCCAAACTTCGGCATCCAAATCCGATTCATGAAGTAACGAACTTCGTCATCCTTAACTTCAAGATTCTTATCCATTCCCCTTAAGGCTTTCCCTGCCACATTCTCGGAATTCAAGGCTTTTACTTGAGCTTCCTTGATTTGTGTGGACAGGTGTGAATGGATAGTCATGGTTAAGGATTTCACTCGGCGACCCGAGTATTCCTTCCGGCTGAGTGCATCAGCTACCACATTAGCTTTTCTGGGATGATAATGAATTTCGCATTCGTAATCGTTTAGTAGTTTTACCCACTGTCTTTGTCGCATGTTGAGTTCTTTCTGTTTGAGGATATGCTGGAGGCTTTTGTGATCGGTGAAAATTGTACATTTCGTGCCGTAGAGATAGTGTCTCTAGATCTTTAGAGCGAAAATGACTACTCCTAGTTCGAGGTCGTGCATCGTGTAGTTTACTTCGTGCGTCTTCAGTTGTCTTGAGGCGTAGGCGATGACCTTCCCTCGTTGCATTAGAACACATCCAAGTCCTTGGTTTGACGCATCATAGTAGACCACAAAGTCTTATGTTCCTTCTGGTAAGGTTAAAATAGGCGCACTGCATAGGGCTCGCTTTAGTGTTTGGAACGCGATGTCTTATTTTTCTCCCCAGTCGAAGGTTACACTCTTCTGATTCAGGGTGGTAAGCGACTTAGAAATCTTTGAGAAGTTTTGTATGAACATTCGGTAATACCCAGCGAGGCCCAAGAATTGTCGGATTTCCGTTGGAGTCCTTGGAGTTGTCCAGTTCTCGATTGCCTTGATTTTGGATGGGTCCACGTGTATCCCCTCCTTGCTAACTATGTGACCTAGGAAATCTACTTCCCGAATCCAAAATTCGTACTTTGAGAATTTTGCGTATAGCTTCTCTGTCCTTAATGTTTCCAAAACTTGGCGGAGGTGTTGGCTATGTTCATCCTTGCTTCTTGAATAGATGAGTATATCATCAATGAATATGATCCCAAATTTATCCAGAAAGGGACAACATACTCGGTTCATCAAGTCCCTGAACACCGCTGGTGCATTTGTCAATCCAAAGGGCATTACTACAAACTCGTAGTGACCATAACGAGTTCGAAATGTCGTTTTGGGGATGTCTCTTTCCAGGACTCGCAGCTGGTGATAACCAGATCTTAGATCGATCTTTGAGAAGTACATCATGTTGGATTAGTGTCTAAGTCCATAACTATTTTGGTAAGTACTTGACCTGATGGTGCATGGTCCTTTTGGGTTGCCTTCACCAAAGCAACTTGATAGGATGAATTATGGAGAAAAAGGATTAAATATGATTTATTAATATATTATGGGAATAATATATTGAAGGAGAAATCATATTGTTTAATTTATATTTGTCAATAATTAATTAGTAATTAGTTTTGTGACTAAAAGAGATTAATTAAACTTAAGGGACTAGAATTGTAATTATAAGATAATTGCAAATTGGGCTATGGATTGCCTTATATTAAGGAGTGGACGAATTATATGGGGAAACCCATGAGGAAATCGTCCAAGGCCTTAAGGAAAGGAGTCCATGGGTTGCTTAGGGCTTAAGCATCCAAATTAGGGTTTCCTTGTTAGATAACCCTAATAGCCTCCTATATATATAGATCCCTTATGACCCAAAAACGTGGCTAAGCATCCTTATAGGGTTTCACACATTTTAGGGCAACCTCCTTCCTCTCTCCTCTTCATCCTCTTGCTCTTGGTGTTTGTGAACCATTAGAGGAGTGACATTTGTGACTCTAAGCTTTCTAAAGTCATTACAAGGAGGAATTGTGATTGTTATTGCTACATAACAATCAAGGTAATATCTTAAACCCATTCTTATGTTAATATGATTACTTGTATGCTAGAATTAGGGTTTATAGTCTTGGATAACTTGCATGTACAATAGAGAAACCTAGATCCAAGCATTAGGGTTTGTATGAGCACATAGGATGTTCTTATTGCCAAAACCCATCAGTGGTATCAGAGCCTAGATTGGTTTCTATTGTATTAATGCCTTGTATGTTGAAAAAATTCGATTTTTGTGGTTCTGCATGATGGACTCAGCGAGTCCCACTGTGGACTCGACGAGTTGCCCTTACTCGGCGAGTCCATGGGGGTACTCGGCGAGTTCGAGCGTCAGATGGAGCTATTTTCGGGATTTCTTGTTGTTTATCGTTGAGATACTTGCCTTTATCATATTAGATCAACATAAATCCGATTTTATGAATTCTTGATCTAATTGAAGATATTTATCAATTAATAAAATATTTGTTTCCTTATGTGATAATTGATTAATTATTTTGATTAAATTGGTAAATTGTTTAGAAAGAAATCATTAAATAAATGAAATATGGATAATTATGTGATTAAATGTTAATTTAGATTATTTGTTACTAGATCCTTGTGTTATGAAAAGTTTCATATTTTCCCCTTTAGGTTTTATAGTTTAAATTTAAACTCAAAGTTTTTTGTTTTTTGAAATTTAAATAGTTGAATCCCAAATGTTTTGAAATGTTTCAAAACTTGCCCTCAAGTTTTGTAATTTAAATTTTGATTAAAAAGTTTAATTTTGATGTATATTTAAATTCTAAACCCTAATGTTTTGAAATGTTTCAAAACTTGTCCTCAAGTTTTGGAATTTAAAAGTTGATTAAAAGTTTAATTAGGATTGTTAAATTCTAAAACCCTTGTTTTGTTTTGAAAAGTTCAAATCACACCCTTATGGTTTTATTAATTAATTAAGGTGTATAATTAAAAGAGGTTTAATAAATCCATAAAAGTTTTGGTTTACATTTTAATTGAATTAAAGGTATAATTATTAAATTTGACCACCTAGTATGTTAAAAGTGTAAAATATACCCTATACTATATATAACATTAAAAGTCTAACATTATATATATGTATGAGTAAAAGTCAGTCTTACTGTTAGTAGGCCTCATTCCCGAAGCTGTTCTATAAGGGGTGTTTAAGGAAATTGCCTATAAAATGGCGATTGAATGGGTATCCACTCTTACCCACCGCACTCTTGACTAGTGGAGGGTCGTTAGCCGAACGGGTAGGATAGGACAAAGCCTTCCATCATAAGTATAATGAAGTATAAAAGTAACTAAATGTTTTTCAAATTCCCAATCTTAGTTACTTAGGCAAAGTGAATTGATGCAATTCCATGAAATTACACTTTGTGCCCTTGCGAAGACATTAGTGGAGCGTGTGTGGTTTACCGGCACACTAAATGGTTCTAAGAAAAGGTAGCAAAGGGTGACTCAATGTTTGTCATAGTTCGGTGGAGCGTGTGTGGTTTAGCGGCACATCGAATAGGTGACCAAAACATGTGAGGTCACCATGTAAGTTTGCATGGTTATTCACACCCGCTTTGTGATCATCGGCATCCCAGTCACAAACAAGAGGGGCATATCGCGATTTAAACATGCCATTGAAGTGTTCAATGAATCTCGAAGGATCTAGGAGTTTTCATAGATTTAAAACCTAAATTTTTTTTTTCGTTTTTCATGGTGGAAATTAGTGAATCGTCATTCACTTACCTTCAAATGTTCTGCAATTTGGGTTACGACATCCCTTTCCTGAGTTGTAGAATATTGTGTTGGGTCCTAACCTTAGTATCTCATTTGGGTGATTTACTAAGGACTCAATCAATCAAATAACTTGAATTCATTTTCTCCCGTTTTGTAGATGTCAAAGTTCGACAACTATGGTCTTCCCAAATCCCGTGGAACAAGCATTCCACATGAAGATGGTATTCCACGATTCGATCGAGGAACAAGAAATCATGTTTCACTTCCTCCACCTCCTCCAATTGTTCTCCCTAACCCACAAGATTGAAGAATTGAAAGGTTCAATATCACTAAAGCCCTATTGGAAATGAAACATAAAGATGGTAAACCCATGTGTGCCCACGTTCTAGGAATGAAATCACACATTGATAGGTTGATAATGTTGGGTGTGTCATTCTCGGATGAGTTGGCTGTGAACTGGGTTTTGCAGTCACTGCCTGAATCATATAATGAGTTCAAAAGAAAGTATTATATGATGGATCATGACGACAACCTCATTGACCTAACGTACATGCTCATTGTTGCTGAATCAGAAATGATTTGGCAAAGCAATGGAGTGTATTTGTTGGGAGAGTCAACCGACCATGCTTTCAAGGACGTTCTAGGAGAACTGACCTGCATTTGCTGCCAAGAGAAAGGGCGTTGGATACAAGTCTGCCCAAAGAGCCTGAAGAGTCCAGAAGATGGGAGAGTCAAAGAGTATGGCTGCGCTTCAGGTAAAATCCATTATCTAACTCCGTTAAGTTCCTATTCATTGATTCTTGATACATGATGTGATAAGATTGCATTTGAATGTTTTGCAAGATCGGTGAAATGAAAGGAAGCTTGGTGAGAAAGCAAGATGAATCTAATCACAAAGAAATGGATCTCGATCGCATGGACTTGAAGATTAGATTTTGAGCTTTGATAGTTATGATAGAATTATTAGGAATATTTGACTACATAGTTTTCAATGGATTTTGCATTGTAAAGACAAATGTTTTCTGCTACTTTTATGAATAAAATAATTTTTTTGACATATTTATTTATTTGTTTATTTTCTTGCAATGAAATCATTATGAAAATTGTTGTTTGCGTATTTCTACAACGAATGGATATGATTCTTATTTATGTTAATTATGGAAATGTCAAGAATTTACCAAATAGGGAGAGTTTCTCATCGCCTAAGTTTCAATTAGACAGAAACTTGGAATCATGCAACTTGGTTGCACGATGAATGAGAAATTTCATATTTGGAAATTAGACTAATTCATTGACAAAGTGTCAAGTGAAGGACTAAGAGATCGAGTACAAAGTTGTGTGTTGATTAAGTCCACCATAAGAGTAACAAGGATATTCCTCATGATTTACTAAAAGTTTAGTAAATATGATAATACTTATAAGATTAAGTGTAACTTTTGAATTGATTGATAAAGTTTAAATCAATAGCAGAACTAATAAGAAGAATCAAGTAGGCAGAAAGATAAAAGTTTCTCCATTCTAAGAAGAAGGGAGAGTACCTTTTATGCTTTATGATAGGTCTTAATGATTAAGAACCATATCTCAATTGATCCTCTAAGTGAGTCTTAGTACAATTGTATGTCTAAGAAGAGGAATCAAGGATTGAAGAAATGGTCAAATCAGGAAGTCAATCATACTTCGTTCCAAAACAAGTCTTAGAGTTAAGATTGTGACATTGAGTGATAACTATTAGGAAGGTTTATAACATTCATCAAAAGTGGAAAGTTGTGATGTCTTGGATAAGACAAAGACCAAATAGGACTAATTTATGAAGTGTTTTGATAAAAGCTACACTAACTCTTGAATATTTAATTGTCAAGAAATGTTTATTGACAAGAGAATCTTATATGTCAAGGAGTCAGTGGGAGTCTTAATGGTCTTGAAAGGTTTCAAAAACAAATCAAAATAGACCTTATCGATCATCACTAGCACACGAGTTGAGGTTTACAACCTATCATGTTGACATTATTTTGTTTATGTGCTATTCCAATTGAGTTAATTATGCATGTGAGTCCTATGAGTACTCATTTGAATGCATAAAAGTCAAGGACCTTGATCAATGAAAAGTACATTGATAGGAAAAGGTGAGTGGCTTAACTACTTGGAAGACATGGTGGGCAGCTGTGCTACCATAAGGAAAGAAATTAAGATTAAGGAAGTTCGGTCCATATGAGCTTGAATTTGTCGTAAATTTTGATTTTGACAAATTCACATGCATAGGAACACATACACCATTAAAATTTAAGTGTCATAAGATTCCCTCCTTCATGAAAATGATTGTGAGGAAATGCTTTCACTAAGAAAGATTTTAAGAAGATAGTGATTGTAAAACTGCATTCTCGAATTCGATTATGGTTACGGTATCCCTTTCCATGATTTGAATTGTGAGGTTTGGCAATTAGTCTTAATTGTTTAGACACACATATGAACTATCTAAGTCAAAGGTGTATAAATTTAAGAAGCCTTGATAAAAGATTATCAAAGCATTGGGTATTAGAAACATGAACTTAAGAAATTCAATAAGTATTGTTTTTCTGGAAGTTAAGCTAGTTTCTGAATAAATGTCAAAGCTAGTGGGACCATAAGTGTTATGTTCATAATAATCATCATGATAGTGGGAGCATAAATGTTATGATTGCATGATTATTAAGGCAAGTATTGCAAGTTAGCAATATTAATTATAGAAAACAAGAGTTATACTTTGCAAAGTCGCAATGGTTGTAAAGTTGTTTTGCTATAATTAAGGGAGAGAATATTATGCTTCATTTAAAATTTAAAGGTTTAGGTTGTGAAATGTTAATAAATTAAGTCAAGGAAACATAGTGTGTTCTCAAATTTCGATTATGATTATGGCATTCCTCTTCATAGTTCGAATTTTGAGAGCGTAGCACATAAAATATTATGGCAGAAGATTGATAAAGTATCGAATCTTCGTGTAAGACATTATGCATCGTGTCCCATACACTTTGGGTATAGGATTGATTGCAAATGCTATAATATTTTACCATTCTAAAATTTTCCAAATTTCTAGCGCATTTAGAGGGAAAAGGACAAGAATGGGTTTTGATTAAGATAATTAAACAACTATCAAAGGACAATCCAAAGTTCGCCGAGGATTGGTCGCTTGTGAGTAGTTGGAAGTATAGTATTGGAAAATATGGAAATGTTTCCATATTGGATGGACCATATCGACATTATTATGAATAGATAAGATTCTATTAAGAATGAGTTGTCATATGAAAAATATGGAAACGTTTCCATATTGGGAGTTGGATATTGAAAAATCTATGTCTAGATTAGAAACTTTTATGCAAAAGGATGTTCAAAGGAATGTACTTTGAGTGAGAGACATCATATCTAAGGAATTGTATTGTAATAATATCCGATAGAAGACTTTTTAATTTCATTGGGAATAGTCTTTGTGACTTTAGTGCAGTGACATTACAAAAGGGATCATTGCATAAAATTTTAGAATCTAGCATATTCTATAAGTGGAAAGAATTTGATATTCTTTCACTTATGAAAAAGGATTTGGAGTTGTGAAATGATTATGATTGGAAATGTGATCTATTTCACAAAGTAAGAACCATAGGTAAACATTGTGTGCATGCTAAGAGCATAGGGCAAGTGTAATAATTCAAGTAAGAAGTTGATTACCCGAAACGACAAATAATGAGTAATCGATATGGTGATAAATAAAAGGTGTTTTATTTATAAACAAAAGGTTTGAGGCCATATGGGATTAGTATTATTCTTGTGTTTCACATTTGCATGTTTTGACTTCCAGAATAATTGAATTTATTAAAGAATAATCGAATTATTCGAACGGGCCACAGTCGTTCATATGTTGGAAGTAGGTATGAATAAAGACTGTCATGAATTGGTGTGTGGATTGTCTAAAGAGTATTAGACATAAGCAAATGTTTGTTGCAACGTTCATGAGAGATTATGAATATGATTTGAGCATTGGATTAAACCCACGCTCACTTAGATCACTCCATGGATTATATCACGAGTGATTGGTGAGACGATAATATCTTATATTCTTGAAACCAAGATGTGTTAGTTGTATCTTGCAAATCGGTTGTACATTGATAATATGTAAACGCACTAGTAACTTGGTGTCATAAAACATATTGTTGTGTGTGATTCGGTGAGTGAGTGCAAGCGAGCATTGAATCAAAGTTTATCAGTTCCTTTTATCCAAGGTAGGATAAAAGCGATATCTTCGAGCCCCTCGATGATTTAGTGATGAAAAACGTAAATGCTCGGCCGGGCTAGGGCTAATTTGATTTGTTCAATTATTCAGTCGTCATAAATCGGGAGTCGAGAAATAGTACAAAGAGAATGATTAGAAATCATGTCTTATACAATATCTAGAATGGAGGAATATATGATCCCTTATCTAAAGGACACGCGTATCTGATAGGATTAGAGTTGACAGCGGCTTTGGAAAGCTACGATTGCGGATCAGGATCTGAAGTCATACTCATAATAGTTATTAGACTTATCCAAGTGGGAGACTGTTGGATTAGTGTCTAAGCCCGTAACTATTTTGGTAACTACTTGACCCGATGGTGCATGGTCCTTTTGGGTTGCCTTCACCAAAGCAACTTGATAGGATGAATTATGGAGAGAAAGGATTAAATATGATTTATTAATATATTATGGGAATAATATATTAAAGGTGAAATCATATTGTTTAATTAATATTAGTCAATAATTAATTGGTAATTAGTTTTGTGACTAAAAGAGATTAATTAAACTTAAGGGACTAGAATTGTAATTATAAGATAATTGCAAATTGGGCTATGGATTGCCTTATATTAAGGAGTGGACGAATTATATGGGGAAACCCAAGAGGAAATCGTCCAAGGCCTTAAGGAAAGGAGTCCATGGGTTGCTTAGGGCTTAAGCATCCAAATTAGGGTTTCCTTGTTAGATAACCCTAATAGCCTCTTATATATATATATATATATATATATATATATATATATATATATATATATATATATATATATCCCTTATGACCCAAAAACGTGGCTAAGCATCCTTATAGGGTTTCACACGTTTTAGGGCAGCCTCCTTCCTCTCTCCTCTTCATCCTCTTGCTCTTGGTGTTTGTGAACCATTAGAGGAGTGACATTTGTGACTCTATGCTTTCTAAAGTCATTACAAGGAGGAATTGTGATTATTATTGCTACATAACAATCATGTTAATATCTTAAACCCATTCTTATGTTAATATGATTACTTGTATGTTAGATTTAGGGTTTATAGTCTTGGATAACTTGCATGTACAATAGAGAAACCTAGATCCGAGCATTAGGGTTTGTATGAGCACATAGGATTTTCTTATTGCCAAAACCCATTAGATCACTCCTTGTAGTTGGTCGAACAGATCGTCTATACGTGGTAAGGGATATCGGTTCTTGATCGTGAGTTTCTTCAGCTCTCGGTAATCGATGCGCATGCGAAAAGATCCATCCTTTTTCTTTACGAACAGGACCGGTGCTCCCCATGGTGAGAAGCTCGGTCTGATGAAGCCTTTGCTCAGCAGTTCGTTTATTTGACTGGACAGTTCCTGCATCTCGGCTGGGGCTAGACGGTATGGCGATTTCGCTACTGGGGTAGCTCCGGGAATCAAGTCGATCCTGAACTCGACTTGGCGTTCCGGTGGGGCTCCTGGAAGATCTTCTGGGAAGACGTTTGGGAAATTGCAGACTTTCGAGATGTCTTTAATGTCTTTCGATTCTCGTTTCTTGTCTACCATGTGGGCTAGAAAGGAATGATATTCCTTGCGAAGATATTTTTGGGCTTTGACGCAGGAGATGATTTGTGAATTTGTACTGGGTTTGTCACCATAAATGACAAGATTTTTGACGCTTGGCAGATTGAGGCGAACGGCCCTTTCGTGACAAAGTATATCGGCATGGTGTAGGCTTAACCAGTCCATACCGATGATGAAATCAAAACTTCTTATATTAATTGGCATAAGATCGATTTGAAACAAGTGCTCATTTAAATTTAATGTAAAGCCTATGGACATATCATTTGCACTTTCCGTTTTACCGTTTACCATTTCTACAATGAATATTTTATTGAGTGCTTGGGGTTTTTGATTAAGTAAGTGTTTGAATTTTATGACTCACGAAACTCCTCTCCGCACCGCAGCCAAAGAGTACGCATGCATAAATGTCGTTGAGGAGAAACGTACCCGTAACCACTGTGGGATCAGCTATTGCTTCGTTCAACCCTATTGCCAACACTCTTCCTACACCGCCAGTATTCTTCGCCTTAGGGCAATCCCTCTTGAAGTGCCTAGTTTCCCCACACCCATAACATGCCTGGCTTACTCCAGTACCAGGAACTTAGGTGATTGGTCGCGCCGGTGCCTTATAGAAACGGGCAGTGTGCCCTTTCCTGTGACAGTTTTTACAGTGCATCTCCTGGCAATTAACGTGGTGATGGTAATTACATTTGTTGCACCTTGGCAGGTTCCCAGCATATTGCTTCGTTGGCGCGGGGTAGCGGGAATAGCAGTGGGGGCAGTAGCGGCATAGACCGCCACTGGTTGGTAATGCGAAGAACCATGACAGGGAGTGCCTTGTCAGCCGAACCCCCATTGCGGAGGTCATAAAAGCTTCGCACCATGCCGTAGGGTGGGCGTTGCGCCTGTTCCCTGCTCCATTGCTTCAGATCCATAGCCCAGCGGGGCGTCGGACCCTGAAAGTCTGGTCGGGGAATAGTGGCTCCTCGGGGAGGGTTGTAGACCTTAGGCTCCGAGTTGGTGCTCCCACCATCTCCTTCCTCTTCTGATCCTTCATATGGGTCCTCCTCAGGATCCTTTTCGGATTCCTCTTCTGGTTCTTCCTCGGGAATTTCCTCTTTAGGATCTTCTTTTGGGTCGTCCTCGATCCAGCCTCCATTTCCTTGGTTGGGATAGTAGGGGTCCCTGGGAATGTGAAATCCTGCCATTTTGTCTGCTCGAGAAGTAGAGGTAAGAAAACTTGGGAGAAAGTAATTTTTGATAAGAAAATATTTATTTGACGATTTCTAAATTTTAACTAAGTATTGAGGATTGCACAATGTTTGAAGCTCTTATGGTTTTATGAAATACTCCTATATTATTACAAATTTGTAAGTTTGATTCTAGTATTTTTTTTTGGTAGATTTTTGACTTGTTACTTACTACGACCATTCCTCGACATACGTTGGTCAAGTCCAGGATAAATATAGTTGACCAGGCTATATTTATTATCAATTTGATTACATGTCCCGAGGCTTAGTCGTAGTGTCGCAACTTGCCTTAATACTTTTTATAAAATTTTGCTATGATACGAGACCGATGTATGTGTGTACTTATACATTTAAATAGAAAGAAAAATAAAAATGACATATCACTTTAAGTTATTAAAATTATCATTTATGAAAATGTTTTGTCAGAGGGTTTTTGGTCCCTTTGTATTTATAGTTTGTATATCTTATGTGGTTCGATATACTTAGTTCACTATAAACAATGCTCTGATACCAATCTGTCACACCCCCAAACCAGAATGGCTGAAAGATTCAGGCGCGGGTGACTTCACGTAGTACCATAACAGTTGAATATTGTAAAGAAAGTAACACAACCATCATAAATATAATAAAAACTTACATTGTTGCGTGTATTACATGTTTCAAAAGAATATTACAAATATGATGATTCAAAATATTTTAATAATAGACGCCTTAGCGTTCGTTCTCCAAAAGTTGATTGTTACCTATATTACTGATTCCCTGAGAAATACAAGTAGTTTTCAAAAAGTGTCAACAATAAAGTTGGTGAGTTCATAAGTGTTTTTGTACTGAAAAATGTATGTCTTTTAGAAGAAAATAGGTGAATGTGGTTCCCAGAAAATCCAACATTTTCTACATATAGTTTGAAAAAGTCCCAAAAGTTGGAAGGAGTTAGTACCTTTCATGCTCAAACGATGAAGGTGAACTTATACTCAAAATAATGTAAATACTGAATGCATTCATGAGTCTCCTAAAAAAAACTTATTTTAATACTTCCGTGTGAGTTTTATAACCATGCTATTGACATAGACAGCCTGTAGCAACGTTCTTCAGGCGTTGTAATGTTATGACGTTTGTCACCCCAGACCTGTCGGTCTAACTGTAGCTAACAGTTTAGGTGCGGGATTGTCAATCCCGTATAGATCTATACACAAGTATCACGCTCTCCCTCCAAGAGATTATGGATTATAATACAGGACTTGAAATGTGAACTTGAGAGTACGTTGAAGTGGAATGTCTCACAACACTTCATATTCATAGATTTACGAAAAGAAGAGTCTATATTTCATGTAGATGAAACTATTTCATTTTTCACAATGTTTACGTAAAGAGGTATTGAATAACTCGTATACTATACCCATTATGGTTTATTATAAGCGTGCTCCCTTTGATAACATAAAATTTGTGTAATATCAACTTTGCATGTGAAGTGTAACATTAGTATAAATGTCGTTTATCATCCAGAACAGAAATCTAGATATAGTATTTGAAAAACATTTCTAACGACGTGTATTTTAAGTATGAGTTTATATCGTGTTTCACTTGTATTCCCCCCTTAAAACATGAAAAATAGTTGAAAATGTAGGGGTATGAACTCACTTGGAAAGTGTGACGACTCAAAGAAAACGAGCTTTTTCTCGGGCGGCGCTCCGATCGGAAAGTGGCTAGATTCTCAGGAATCTCGAGGTTTCGGACATTCGTCGGGGCTGGGGTATGAAACCAAGGTGTCGGGGTCGTCTCGAGATGCTAAACGGGAAGTAAAAGTGAGAGAGAAGAGAGAAATGGGCAAAGAAAATCGGAGGTTTCGCATCCTATTTATAGGTGAGGACCACTGCCCTCGTACGCTGGGCGTACACCGAAGTACGCGGGGCGTACCTCGTACGCTGGGCGTACGCGTGCGTCATGCGTGACCACATCCTCGGAAGAAGCATTGGAGTGACGTGGTTGATCCGAGGCCCTCCATTCAGTACGTTGGGCGTACTCCGAAGTACGTTGGGCGTACTCCTTCAGATAAGGCTTTGAAATGTGTGCCAAGAACTTCTAAAAAGTGTAACTTTCGCATACGAGCTCCGTTTTCGATGTTATTTATATCCACTCGAAGGTGAGAAAATACTCTACAACTTTCATTTAGACTTCGTCTGCTAATTTTGACTTTATTTTTAATTATATTTTAATTAATAGGACGGGACACGCTAATTTCGTTAAAAATCCATAACTTCTTTATCCGACGGCCGTTTTTGTTTTTCTTTTTACCATTGAACTACTGTTGTAGAGACCTTCAACTCTCGTTTTGGTTGTGTCGGCTAAAAATTGCTCGATCTCTATTTCGAGTTTTTAGCTGTCTACCGCTGTTACGAAACTTAGAAAATTCATAACTTTTTCATATGAAGTCCGTTTTGGGCGTTCTTTTTATGCATGTTCACGGTTTAACGTAATCTACAACTTTCATTTAGATACATAAGGCTAAAATGTACTTTATTGAAATTTCACTTTTTACGTTTAACAGTGTTTTACCGGGTGTGTCGTGGATTTTCGATTGGTCATAACTTATTCGTTATAACTCGGATTTGAGTGTTCTTTATACTTTTGGAACCTTGGCACAACATCTAACACTTTATGCATCCCAGTTAACATTTTAGATTATTTCATTTTTGAAGCTAATTTCGTTGATTCCAAATAGTTCGTTATTTTCGACTTTTTGAATGTTACATTGTCTTGAGAAAAATATCGGGTTGCCACACATTATACCAAATTTTTACTTTTCACAAAATAATACAAAGTTTTTTATAATGCCTTAAAATTTTTATATAATGTATTTTTTAAGTTTTTCAATTTATTTATATAGGTTTTTTTTATGTATTTTAAATTTATAAACGTAATTGTTTATGTATTTATATGAAATTTTAAGCATTTTTATATATTTTGATATATTTTTTCATGTATTTATGTATTTTTTTAAAGTATTTTGAAATATATTTATATGTATTTTTTATGTATATTGGCAATTTTTTAAATATTTATGTATTTTTTGTACTTCAAATTTTATTGTAAGCTAACTATTAACCTTATAAATAAAAGAAAGAAAAACATTAGACTACTTCAAAACAAACATTTTTAAAGACGATCATTCGCAATCAATGTTATTTTTTATGGATAGATTCTTCCATTTTCTTGAATTCAGTTTGTAGATTAACAAAATAGAGATATTCGTAAACTTTGTTCATCTACAAACTGAATTCAAGAAAAAAAAAAAGGGATAGAAGAATCCATCTACAAATTGAATTCAAGAAAAAATAGATTAATTTACCTGCAAAAATGACATTGAGTGTTATAGATCATCCTTGAAAAATATTTGTTTTGAAGTATTTTACTGACTTTTTTTTTTCTTTATTTACAAGGTCTAATAGGTAGTTTACAATGAAAATTGAAGTAAAAAAGTACATAAATACGTAAAAGAAAAATACTCTAAAAGACAAAAAATACGTCAAAATTACATATAAATACATAGAAAAAATACGTTTATACATTTAAAATACATAACACTATATAAAACATTTTAATAATTATATAAATACATGAAAAATATTTAAAAATACATAAATATACTTAAAAAAAATTCATATAAATACGTCAAAAAATACATTGATACACTTAAATTACATAAAATTATATAAAAAAAAGTTTTAAAAATTATATATATATATATATATATATATATATATATATATATATATATATATATATATATATATATATATATATATGCTTAGGTTATTGTATTCTAATTATCTATTATGTGGATATAAGATTGATTGTGAACCAATCATTTTAGTTATTTTAAGAAAGTGATTAATACATATTATTGAATTGAAGATAATTGAAAAATAACATCTAATTTCATAATAAGGATGTTTTAGTCAATTAACATAAAAAAAAATTTAAAAAAAGGACAAGTGCAGATTTTATGGAATAACTAATTCTCTAAACTTTAAAAATCTAATTTTTTTTTGGATAATAATGCTATTAATTCGGAAATTCTAACAGAATGTGATTATGGTTATCTTGAAAAAAAATATTTTATTATGATGTTATCAATATTCCTAAAATCACTAATTACATTTATTCTTAAATAATACAACTATGAATATAAATACATTTATTCTGAAATTGTTGATTATCACCAGAACATTCTTGAGGTTTTTGTAAGAATCATCCCCTCCTTCTAGTAATGACTTCATCTTCTATCGGAATCGAGAATACACTTTATCTTCTTCTAGAATCCGAAATGTGTTTGATCTTCTTTTCGAATCCAAAATAGTCTTAAGAAAAATTACTTTTGCAAGCACATTTGATTCCAACCATAATAGAAAAAGTCCACATCACTTGATATTCTTTAAGAATCTTGAACAAGTGAACCAATTTGTTTGTAATTAGAAGATTATAACTAACAAATTATTTATATAAATATGGAGTACCTTAAAATAGCAAAAAATTGAAAAACTCGATGAGTCCATTGTCCATATTATCTTTTAATAATAAATTCAAATGAAGCTTTGTTCTTCACTTCCTTCACTATCAAAGGACATGAATAATCTACCACATACAACAATAGCAACCAACGGTGGGAAAGAAACAAAAAATAAATATAAATAAATAACTTATTTCACATACCACAGGAAAATGCTGCAATTGCTTGTGAAACCATTTCCAAGCACATCATTTGGAAAAGCAATTGATATCTATTTTTCTCACAAGAGAGAAATACTCAGTCTTTGGGTTGTGGTCAATATAACCAATTGATTGCCAAGAAAAAGACCATTACATTTTTAGAATCAGGGTACTGTTGAAGCCTACTTTTAAGCAAAGGAATCCCACTCTCAAAACAGTAACACATTATCATCATAGTAGAATCATTCTTACAAAAAACCCACGAATAGGAAAAAGATATGAATACTTATATCCAAGCTAGTTGACATAGGCAACAAATAAAACCAAAGATAACAAGATTAAATTTTGAACAATGGAACCAACCTACAAGCCATGAATATCATAGATTACCACACTAGTGGGGCCTCATTTTCATATTGGAATGTTTGAAAAGAATCTAGAAAGAGTGAAAGTTGTAGCAATATCCCCTTCATCCTCCATTCGTTTAGAAGTCTCAGTAAGGAAGAAAGTAAGGACTAAAGTAACGGAAGGAATGACCAATAATCTAAAATTAGGTTAAATATAATCAGTTTTATTGAAATTGAGGAGTGGGTTTTCATTGAAACATCCATTGAGGAATCCTCATCGCATTATCTAAAATGGGAGATAAGAGAGGTGGAATATGCATACTATGGTTTCAATAAAATCCAATAATTAGGTAATCAGTGGTCAAACGAGCTTGAGAATAGAAAAATACCCAATTCACGTTGATTTCACACAACAAAAGAAAGCCCTAGATTGTAAAATGGTCATCGTAGGGGAAGATACCACTAGATGTTGGTGTATATGAAACCACCCATAACTCCAATTAAACCCGTGTTAATCATCGTTGACCCCTAACCTTGGCTTTGGCTTTATTCTAGCAAAATTGTGGTTGTATTCGTTGGTCACTGGGAATGAAAGCTTAGGGCATAAGAGTCTGATGTGCGACTGGCATTTATCATATTCGACCGCCATAGTCATCATTGGCTCCCTACGACACCCTAAAACCACCACAGTTTCACATCACAATCTGTGCAAGACATGATGAACACACTGGTAAGCCATCAATTCGAAAAAAAAATTACCTTTGATTTCCAATTATTTGAGCGAAATGGAAATAGGAAAGCAGGAGGTGGAAGAGGTCGACGCTATATAGTATCCAGTTCGTTTTCTTAGTTTTCACTGATGATTGTTCATATAAAAGAAAAATAAGAGTAATATTTTAATTGAGCAGATGTTCGTAGGCAGCAATATTGCTGCTAGAATTGGCCCTATTTTTCCTATCGTAGGAGGGTTAGGGATTTCAAATGGGTAAATATGATGTTGTTTACTGTTTTATAGAGACATGAGGATAGCACCATGATTATAGGTGTAACATCTCGACTCCCAGGTGTGAATTTCAATAATTTTTATACATCATTTAAGATCTACTCGACGAGCTGGAGGCCCCAACTCGTCGTGTATAAACTGATCAGGCCGTGTGGTTTATGGAACCTACTCGACGAGTTGGAGGACCCCAACTCGACGAGTTGAGTATGTGCATGAAAATCCTAATTTTTAGGGTTTGCACCCTATTTAAAGGAACTTAAATCCCCACACTGACCTCCCTTATCACTTTACAGTCCAGAGAAACCCTAATCGAGCTAACCTTCCATTTTGAGAGTGTGTAAGGCTAAAGAGTGTGTGTTTGGTGCATTTCTTGAAGAAGCTTGAAGTGGTGAGTGCATAATTAAAGGAAGGGGCTATAGATTTGGTTTTTGCATTGTTTTAGCACCCATCTTGAAGTACAAAGTTGCTACCTTGACCTTTCATTGCATAGATATCCTCTCATGAAAGAAAATGGTCCTTTTTGGTAGATCTTGGAGTCATTCTCAGATTTGGGCTTGTCATGAGGACATGGCTTTATATCTAAACCACTTTAGGCCTCGTTAGGCATAAATACTCAAGCCTTGGCCAACTTCCATGCCCTAAACCTCTTACTAAGCTTAGTTTTAGTGTTTTGATCCCTTTGAGGCCTTGCATGCACGTAAAGTCAGCAACTTTACATGGTATCTTAGTCCTAAGAGGCTAGATCTGTAGTTTGGGGCCTTGGAGTCCACTAGAAAGGGCTGAACATGTTTAAACAGGAAAACTCAATGAGTTGCTTAGATGACTCAATGAGGTTGATAGGGATTACCCACCTTCTGGATACTAAGTGAACTCAACAAGTGGGTGAGATGAATCGGCGAGTTGATTAGTGTTTTCCCGGACTTCTAAACACTGAAGAACTCGATGAGTTACTCAGGTAACTTGGCGAATTTCCTTGAGTTTTTCACGACCTTCTGAGATACGAAGGAACTCGACGGGTTGGGTCAACATGGACTGTTAACCGTGACCGTTGACTTTGAATTTGACCATGGTTGACCAAATTTGACTTCTGAGGGTATTTTGGTAATTTTGGATTCTAATGGAATTAGTCATATGGTGGTTACAAGTAGTTGATTTTGGAGTTGTGAGTTGGGATTCGATTTATCAGTTCAACACTACTTGTGAGGTGAGTTTTCCTTACTATAATAACAGGTTCGAAGGCACCAATATTGACCCTTTTTGGATTGTTATCTTGGTTATCACATGATGATATGCTTAGTGATCTGTTAGATATGTATCCTGGTATATAGGATAATGTTATCTTTAGTGACATGTTAGGTTGGTATCCTTGTATATAGGATGATGCTATGATTAGTAATCTGTTAGATCGGTCTGACTGTTTGTACATGCTAGAATTTGTTATCTATATGTTGATTGTATGTGTGGGGGTGGGTTGAGGAGGTCATGCTTTGTGCTGAAGGCCAACATACCCAGGGCGGCCCGGAGAGACTGAAGGCCCGATGGGGCATACCAGTCAGACCGAAGGCCTAAAGAACGGTCCAAATCGGCTGAAGGCCTCGTAGGGCGGACCAGACATGCTGAAGGTTCTGAGAGTGGGCCAGACAGGCTGAAGGCCCAGTGAGGGCGGTCCAGTCATACTGCAGACTCTATATGCATGTTGTTTGTTATGATATTGTTTTGGTTTGTATGGCGTTGGTATTTTGGGGGAACTCACTAAGCTTCGGTCGTACAGTTTTGGATTTGGTTTCAGGTATTTCGGATGATAGTGAGAAGGTGATGGCTTGATCATGCACCTCCTCATGTTTTATAATTCTGATTTCTGGGATACTCTGATATGAAACTATTTTGAAAACATTTTATAATAAATTATGGTTTTTGGATGCTTGAAAAAGTTTTAAATTTTCATGAATTTTATGGATGTTACAAATTGGTATCAGATCCTTAGTTTGAGTGAACTGGAGGAACACTCGTGTGAATCCAGTCTCAACCTAAGTAAAAGATTTTCAAAATGATATTCAAATGGTTTTCAAAATACTAAAGGAGGAAGCAGAGTGTACGATCAGCCGGAGCCAGTAAGTAGACCCCAAAATACCATACG
This sequence comes from Lactuca sativa, assembly GCF_002870075.4. Classification (NCBI taxonomy): domain Eukaryota; kingdom Viridiplantae; phylum Streptophyta; class Magnoliopsida; order Asterales; family Asteraceae; genus Lactuca; species Lactuca sativa. The sequence goes on from NC_056630.2 coordinate 212,185,724, forward strand.
AATATTTGATATCGGGGTATGTTAGAACAACATGCTAGTGATAGAATAGAGATCTTTTGGAATTGTCTGATTATATGATGCCTGATACCCTAAGGTTTTCCTTATATGAAATTAACATCATTACTGTAGTTGCTTAGTGTATGCATCATAGCTATACATAATTTAGATCTTATAGCCTAAGAATGTTTGGTTTGGCCTTATTTCCTGTTCTTGTTTGATGAAGGGCTTAGGGTAGGATCAGATATCCAAATGTCTATAGGGTCCAATGTTATGTATGACTAGCATACACGAGTGTTGCAGGGTTGGTGGAAGTTTCATGGATGAGTTGTGAGGGGTCAGTCGGCCAGTTATGAGATATGTTGCTTTCCTTTAGGAGTGAGGATTGAGCGCTCACATATGCTTATGTATATTGTTAGGGCGTTGTGATGATACTTGAGACAAATATGGGTAGGTGTGGAAGGTAGTATGGGCCCGTACTACTGAAAGCACAGGACCCATACGCGTAGCAAGGAAGTCACAACCCCTAGGGCTTTGTTGGGAGTTGGTTCCCCGATTATTATATGGAATGTCTGATAGACCCATTTTTTAACGATCGGTGAATGCAGAATAAATAATATCTCGAGATTTAATGAATATAAAATGAAGAACATGAAGAACATCTGATGAGAAATTCCATAGAATAGAAAAGAGAGATAAAATATTACCATACAAGAACATGGGTGGGAGAGAAAATTCTCCCTTGGTGGGAGAGATCCCACCACTTTCTCTCTCTCTAGAAAAGCTACATTTGTGCACTCTTACAAATAAAATGACCAACCCTCTCTTTATATAGGAGAGAGAAAATACCAACAATACAATAAAGGGAAAATAATAAACCTAACTATCACTCATTATTTGTGAAGCATTTCCATGCTCCAACATTCTCTCCCTAAATGCTCGCAAATGATGAGGGATACAATAAGTGATAAAAGGCTATAATACAATAATCCGACTAGCAAGTGTGATGATAACATGAAACAAAATGAGAACCAAATGCTGAAATGTCTCTGAAACTTTGAAGTGTCTGTGATGTCTGAAACCGGCCATGAATCTCTAAACAGTGAATGTCTTCGGCTTCAAAGCACCTCCAATGAAGCAAAAAAATAAGATCCAAATCTTCAAAATAGTCATAAGCACCATGACCAAGTAGAAGATCCAAAAAGAAGAACACTTCGGCTTCAAAAATTCTGAAAAACATCTCTAATTCTCGAATCATAATTCACCCAAAATTCTTCAAAGAATAACCTGCTAAAAATGTGAAGCATCCAAAAAATGAAGTCTGGATAATAAATAATGTGAGTCCAAAGATATGGTCTAGCAATGCCAAAAATTTGATCAAAAAGATCAAAAATAAGTGCCACGTGACATCGCCAAAATAATATTCGTCTTCAAAATATCACAAATCCTAACTCGAGAAGTTATAAGATCTAAACTGGATGCAAACACACAATAATCATCATATGGTGGAGTCTAAATAATAAATAATCTGGAACTGGGAAACATCTAGTAATGCCAAAAATTTGATCCGTGAAGACCAAAAATAAGTGCCACATCGCATCACTAAATAAATCATCGTCTTCAGAAGTCTTCAAAAATGCAAACTCAAGCAATCGTAAAATCATATCCGGATGATATCATAATATTTTGTCCCTATTTTTGATAACCAAAGACCGGATATCAAATATTAATATATCATTGGGATGAGAGTGTTGGAGACCAAGAGCTAAGAAGGCTTCCCCTAATTGTATGAAGGATCTCGATAAGACACGAGAAAGAGAATAAAAGAAAAACTTTGTGGTCATCTATAGTTGGGTGACACAGTTGCTGAAAACTGCTCGGACAAATACCATAGAAACGAGAATAACTTTGCATGAAAAGATAATCTCTACTGTGCTGAAAAGATACCGATATACCCAAACTACGGTGCCGGAACTCTCGAAGTGGTTTTCAATAGAAAATAAAGTCCACATGCTCAAGATACATGATTCGTCAACCGGACGTAACACCCAGAATCAGAAAGACCAAGAAAAGAAAGGAAAGGCTCTAAGTCAAGAGTCAACTCGTCGAGTCCAAGGAGGAACTCGACGAGTCGGAGCGGGATCCGGGGCATAGAGTAAGTGACCGACTCGGCGAGTCTGGTCTGGACGAGAAAAACCCTAATATCGGGGGTTGTTCCCTATTTAAAGAACATTACATCCCTTCCCTATCCCCTTTGCTACCCTTTTGAGGTCCAGAAACCCTAAATCGTGAGTGAGAGTACTTAGAAGCAATTTCGAGCTTAGATAAGTGGTTTTTGTGAAGAGATCTTGAAGATCAAGAAGCTTGGATCAAGGGGGTTTACATAGATTTGGATTAATCTTCAGTAGAAGGTCATCATGGAGGTAATAAGCTGTTACCTTCACCCTTTTTGCATCTAGATCTATTCTTGAATGAGATTTTGAGGCTATTTTGTTAAGATTGAGACATATTTCGGGTTTGGGGCTTGGATCTGAGGTTGCTACTTCAGATCTAGGGTTGTGATCGTCCAGAATGTCTTAAAGCAGTAGTCAATGAGTTATTGGTGAAGCCCCTTTGTTCTTAAACCCTAGACCAAGAGTGTTTTGGGCCTATATCTCCTTGGTTTCATGTAAAGTTTGCAACTTCATGTGAGTGTTAGACTATAGAAGAGTGGATCTATGGATTGGAGCCCCTGTATGATTTGAGAACTGGAGAGACTCGGCGAGTCACATGGGTGTACTCGACGATTTGTATGAATATCTGCAATGACTCGGCGAGTTGGAAGAACAACTCAGCGAGTCTGTTGAAGATTGCCAAGGACTCGGAGAGTGTGTTCTTGGACTTGACGAGTCAGGTTGCAGATACCCCAACCTCTTCTAGTTAAGACGTAGATCAGTGAGTTGAGTGGTGACTCAGTGAGTTGGACTGGATGGGACTCTAAGATCGTTGAACTCGACGAGTCCTGGGGTGACTCGGTGAGTTGGGTCGTATTTTGAGAGCTTTTGAGTTTAAGCACTTGACGAGTCTATGAGTTGACTCGGCGAGTCGAGTCAACTAGAAGGTTGACTTTGACCAGGACTTTGACTTTAACCAGAGTTGATGCAGTTTGACTTCTAGAGTTCAGTTTAGAACTAAGTGTTATATTCATATTAGTAGCTCAGGGAGCTAGTGGAGCAGCGGTTCAGAGAGTTGTCGGACAGCAGCCAGAGGATTATCAGCAAAGTTCAGCAGTGCGAGGTGAGTCTCCTCACTGTTTGTATGGGTCTACGCCCACAATGTTGACCCATTTAGTCTATGTACGACATGAAGACCTGGGGGTTATCCCTAGGCATTGCGCATGAAGGACCAGGAGGTGGCTCCTGGCACAAAGTATGTTATGTATGATATGAAGACTCGGGGGTTAGCCCTAGGCATATTGCATGAAAGACTAGGAAGCGGCTCCTGGCACACAGTATGTTATCATGTATGATAGGAAGACCTAAGGGTTAGCCCTAGGCAATATGTATGAAAGACCATGAGGTGGCTCCTAGCTCATTGTATGCTATTGTGTATGAAAGACCGGGAGGTGGCTCCTGGCACACTATATACGGAGTAGCCTAGTAGAGTAGTATGTATAGTTGTCTTTGTGATACTTGCATGAAAGACCAAGGGGTGGCCCTTGGCACTTGTCTGTAAGACCCAGGGAGTGGCCCCAAGCTTGACCAGGAAGACCACATGCGACCCATGGCATAACCGCAAGACTATGTTTGGCACATAGCACCTTACTTGATTATGGATATGTTGGTTATGTATGGCTCTTGGCTATGTATGGCATGTATGGATCAGTTGGTTTGTATGGTATGCGGTATCTGGGGAACTCACTAAGCTTCATGCTTATGCTTTTCAGTTTTGATTTCAGGTACTTTGTTTTAAAGGAAAGGAGTCGGCTCGATCGCAGCGCATCACACTATGTTTTCCGCATATGAGATCTTTGGGATTACACTCTGATATGTTTTATGATAATACGTTTTGATTCCGACACTTTGGTTTGACATGAGATATTATTATGAATGTTTTTATACTGATGGTTTTATGTAATAACTTATTTAAAAATGAAATTTTTGGCCTTAAATATTAGGGATGTTACAAGTTGGTATCAGAGCCTTGGTTTGAGGGATTCGGACATACCCTTAGATGTGTCTGAACTCAAACTAAGGGCTTGGTATGAAAGTTTTCAAAGGGAAAACCATTTCATAAAAATGAGTTTGAAAAGAATCTGAAAAGAGAAAAGAAATTTGAGAAGAACAAAGTGTGTGATGCGTGCAATCAGCCGAGCTCAAGTAAGTTTACCCCAAGATACCCATACAAGTTTATATTATGTTTATCAGTTTCAGTAGAACAGCATGCTAGAATAGGACTAATGATCTAGGAATGATGCCTTACGTGCC